>NC_067147.1:18378426-18696494 GCF_903995435.1 Acomys russatus | reverse complement strand
TACATGACAAATATTTTAGTATTTGTGAATCATATTGTCCCTATTGTGACCTGGGAAGAGTCATAAATGACACATAAGTGAATCACTAGTTCCATACACTAATATCAAACAGAATAGGCTACAATTTGGACTTTAGAGTGTAGTTTGTACAAAATTATGTTCTACTGAATATTTCATGTAATTCTTCTAGTCATACAAAAAATTGATGCCCCCTAGGTCTTTCCTCAGTGTTTCTCATTGCACCAGCAGGAACAGCTCTGCAGCAGCAAGTGCAAGTGCTGCATCCCGCCCCTGCCCCCGCCCTTCCCCCGGCCCCTCCCCTGGCCCCTCCCCCCAGGTCCTGACACCCTGCCAGTCCTTGCTGCACTCTAGGCAAGCCTATTCTTTAGGGTCACTTCCCACTCCGCTAGCCTCTGGCTCTCACTCAGTGTTTCTGCTTCAATCTCTTTCAGAGCTATGTGTAGCCAGTCACTCACTGTCAATAGTCCCTGCCACCACCCTGACATTTTTGATCCACTTTATTCTGTTTTTTTTTTTTTTTTTTTTTTTTTTTCTTTCAGGGCAAACTATTTATTTTATATATTTATCCGTGATCTTGCTTGAAAGTGAGCTTCATGCCATCAGGGGGTTGCTGTGCTTTGTGCCGAGACCAGAGCCCGAGGTGTAATGTGTGCTCAATACATTTGTGTTGGAGGTAGGGATCTATCACTCTGGAGTGGTAGACAAGAAACCTAAAGGGAACTTATGATTATTAAGCAAGGTAACACCTGCTGAGTGAGCTCAGTAAATCTTAGCCCTATTATTGTTATTTTCTTTTTAAAGATTGAACAGCAAAGGGGAGAATAGGTAATGCTCCTCTGTATTTTGTTGTTTGGAAAAATTAATGACCCTGAGAGTAAAACACAGTGCCATGCCTGGGACATTAAAGACATTCAGTTATCAGCAAGTGAAATGATCTTCAGACATAGAGTTCAAAAGAGGCATTATTACAATAGCTATGAAGATTCAAGTGCAGGAGGAGATGAGGCACTATGAACTCACTTTGCTCGTAGACTGGAATCGTCCCAGATGTGTTAGTCAAGTGATGAACTGGTAGCAGCAATCGTTGAGAAATCAGGAAGGCAGGAGGTTTGTACAAACAAAATGGGAGGCAAAAACACTGCCCAGTTTCCCAGAGAAGAGACAGACTGGATTGAACATAGGCATGAGTCTCTGCTGAGAGATGCTATTGGCATTTTTCTGAGTAGGTGAAGTACTGGATATGTCAAAGGACTTTCTTATACCTTTTTCTGGTCATGGGGGATTGAGAAATAGCAAGTAATGAAAGAGAAAAGGCCCAGAAGGACTCCAGGAAGAATAAACTATGCCAGACCAATGTAATTTTCATTTTGTTCTCCAAAGAGTTGATGGATTCCAGGTCATGGCTCCACTGGTAATCCTGGAGTGTGCTGATAGTTGGCTGTTCTACAGTGAACACTTTTTGTTTCATAGTCACTTGAACTTAGACTGTGCTAATTTATTTGCAGGCCATGCTTTAAAAAAAAAAAAGAAGAGGCAATTCATTTACTGAATTTCACCTGTAAGGCCACCTCTCCCTATCCCTTTGAGCCCCTTGCATCCTTGTCGGTGTTTTAAATATTGAGCTAGTCACACTTTAGTTACTTTGACATTTGTTTCTTTCTCCATGATATTATAAGCACCTGTAAAACAGGAAGGAGGTCACAATTTTGGGGGAGTTGTTTTCCCATGAACTCACACAAATGTTTTGAATTTTAGTTGGCCAGCAGTTTTAATATCACTTAACAATATAATACAGCTGTTGGCATAGTCAAATGGCAAGAAGGCCGTAAGTATTATTTAATAAGTGGCATAGAGAGTACTTTATTTAGGAAGAAAAACAATGAAAAATGGAAAGTATTACATAATACAAATGCTAAGTTAATTAGAAAACATGTATGATATACAACCCACTAATTAAGAATCTATGAGTCCTATTTATGCCATCATCAAAGAATGACTTCTGTGTTGAATGATAAATGATATATCAGATGAAAAGGCAAATACATTTAGTTTTATAACAATTAAAAAGATCTCTTTGTAAAGAAACCCTAGATAGAACTTAAACTTTACATCTACTCAAATTATTGTGATTATTAAGATATTTTAAATTGCAGAGTGATTATTACAAACCCAAAGAAGAATTGGCCATTCATTTCTATTAAACCTGTTTTTTGGTGTGCTAGGCATCATGGGTGCTAGGGAATTTAACAAAAGCTAAAAAGCTCTCATGAACCTTCTTCATAGTTTGGTAAGGCCAGGCTAGACTAGGAATACATGCACAGGGTACTATATAGTGATAGGGGTTTTGGAGAGACTAAGGGAGTGTGAAGGGTAGAGAAAATTATTGGCCATAGGGACTTGTATTTTTTGTTTCCATGACTTGCATGCTGTGCAAGAAGGCCTTCTGGTGAGGAATCAGAATATGTCTCCCTTATCTTGGTGGGTCAGCTGTGACCTCAGAGAGTCCCTTGCTCCATCTCTGCCATCATACTAGCTCAGTTCATGCACTCAAATAGGCCCCTTCCTTCACCTCATGCTCCATCTTGCTGATCAATGACTCCGTTTAAGATAGCTCTCTTGGAGGTGCGAGTCCATTTAAGGTGACAAGGAAGATTTGCAGACGCTGCACATTCCCTGAAGTTCACACAAGTGCTGACATGCAGTAAGAAAAAAACAAATTGTGTAAGCTTCCTAGCTGAGGCATGAAACTTTTTGGCTTTTACTTTTATCTACTTGTTTAGGTTATTCTTGTTGTTTATTGGGCACTGGATAAAGATGTGAAGGCATGCTGTGTTCAGTACAATTTTTTTCTCTACCTTGTGCTTGTAAGGAAATGATTCAGTTCATCCGCAGAATAGAAGTGACTGACTTATCTATCTCCAAGAAGAAAACTAAAGTTGAAATCTGAGCATCTTGGAAGCCGTAGAGGAAAGAACTAGTTTCTGTTAGGTGACAGTGAAGCCTCCATTGACCTATGAGTTCAATACATGACAGTGGGCATCATCTGAACCAGAGGCATCCCTACCCATATCAACAGAACAGTTTCATGTGTATTGACAAAGACCCTTGTGTTAATGCTGTCAGCAGTGTTTTCTTATTGGCTCAAGGAGTGGTGGGTTAGAGGGTGAATATATTAAAAGAGGAGCCATCTCCAGTTGTCCATGGGCCATTACCCCGAGAGCATTGTATTTAGAGCAATCCTACCAACACTGTTTATTGTAAAAATGGAGAACTACAATTCTTATGGCAGCAGGGTTGCCAGGATGGGTGACATTGAAAGTTTGCCGAGAAGAGACTTGATACCCTATGAGCATATACAGGAGGACGTAATCCCCCGCAGGAACAGTCATAGGGGAGGGGAATAAGGGGAAAATGGGAGGGAGGGAAGAATGGGAGGACACAAGGGATGGGATAGCCATTGAGATGTAACAAGAATAAATTAATAATAAAAAATTAAAAAAAAAGAAAGTTTGCCATCATGGGCATATATTGGTCTTCTTCTCCAGGTACCCTGTTAAATAGTTAAGGCTACATTCACATTTTTGACCTTTGAATACTTGGTTCTCATTTTATACAAAATCATGAATTGTCAATATGAATGTTCACTATGCTTTTACTATGCTAAATAGAAATTAAGCCTCCAAGCCACTTGAGCCTTTGAAGAATTAACACTGATGTTCATTTGATATAAACTTAAAGGGAAAGAAAATTGGAGCAAGATATCATAGTGAGAAAGGAGGATCCAATTCTCCTTTGCTGGCACAAAGCTAGACAACAGGAAAAGGAATGTGAAAGAGTACAGACCAAACCCAATGGTTTGAGAGAATGCAGTCTTTTTGTTCAGATCCAGTGGGTTGAGAAGGTGCAGCATTTTTGATAATTTAGGTTTGAACACCCGTTTGTTCATAAATTTTTTAGGAAGATTGTGTGTGTGTGTGTGTGTGTGTGTGTGTGTGTGTGTGTGTGTGTGGTATATGTATGTTCTTGTGTATGTACTATGATGTCTTGGCAGAATAATAAGGAGAAGGAATGACTAAAGTTAAATTTTGAAACATACAGGGAAAGAGGCTAGACTTGAGCAAAGACATGGATATCATAATGTGGTGAGCCATGCAATATTTTAGGAAGCTCATCCCAGGAGAAAACATAGGAGTGAAAGACCTCAGGTGGGAATTGGCTTCATGTGGTTGAATGCATTAGCATCTCTCTGTCCTCAGTCTCAAAATGGAAATGATGACACTTGATCTTCTCATCCTCTGGCCTAGGACTGGCTGGGACAGTTTCAGAAAGGCTTCTGGGCCAGGCTCACTCCAAGCTGGATAACAGATATCAGAGCTAATTGTAGCAATTTAAAAATGTTCTCTAATCGATGGAAGACACCATGGAATTGTTTTCCTTTGATGCCCTTAAGTACCTAATTAATGTCTGGTTGATCCAGATATTTTTTAAACTGAGTGTCACGAGCTTTCACTTCCTTTCTAGTTCTGTGGTCGGGCTGTGGATCTATTCAGCAGACTAATATGTAAGCTTTGTGTCGCTCAAGTGTTTATATGCCTTTGAGTCCACCCACACCACCTGCCTATCTTAATTCTATCAGGTGACCCAGACCACAGATCTGGAGCCTGAGTGTTGTTTAGGAAGAAAGGTGGATTTTTTTTTTTTTTTGAAATCTGTATTTTTCCATTCTGGATCTTGTCTTGATTGGCCCTACAGACTTGAAGGCAGACTGTCCTCTGAGATGACCTCAGTGACAGGGCTCTACTCTGCCTCCTGAACTTTTGCTTCGCTAGCTTGTGGTGGCACTGGGCGGGGGCTATCTGCATTTTACTAAGTGCTGAGCTGAGAAACACTGAAACATCATCTGTACAGTCAAAGGAAAGGAGTTTGTCCCAATTGTTCTGTCTTTGGTACAGAAACCCAAGCCTTTCCAGTTCTTCTAGTGAGGACTGGATGACAGTGTGGATGACCCAGTCCACCCAGCTTTGTAGCTATGATACAGCTGTCTCAGTCTTGACAGCTTTTTACCACTTTAATCCCCCCACCCCCACTTTCCTCCTGCTTGCCTTCCTTCCTTCTTTCTGTATTGACATGAATGAAATAAAGGATGGTGCGGGCTTGGAGTCCCAGCCTTTTTTAGGAGAGAGGGTTGGAAAAATTGTAAGTTCAAAGCCAGCCTGGGTAACTTGGTAAGACTCTGTTTCAAAATAAAATGTACAGACAAGGCTGTAGCTACAGCTCAATGAACACTTTCCCAGCAGATAGAAGGCTTTAGGTTCAAACCCAACTACTATAAAATTATTCAACTGGAGGGGACAAGTTAGCTTCCAGTCTTCCATCCAGACTATGGACAGATCATAGCAATCCAGCTCTTCGGGCTTCCAACTGTCTCATCCACACTCCATTTATAATACACCTTATATCCCAGATCTAGTCAATGGTCAGAACAGTCTCTACACTTGAGTGGAGAGTGGGATATGACTTTCTCACGTACTCTGGTGCCTCACATTTGACCATGTCCCCTGGAGGGGGAGACCGGGTGGCACTCAGAGGAAGGACAGCAGGTTACCAAGAAGAGACTTGATACCCTATGAGCATATACAGGAGGAGGTAATCCCCCTCAGGAACAGTCATAGGGGAGGGGAATAAGGGGAAAATGGGAGGGAGGCAAGAATGGGAGGGCACAAGGGATGGGATAGCCATTGAGATGTAACAAGCATAAATTAATAATAAAAAATAAAAAAAAAAAAACCAAAAAAAACCCAAAAAACAAAAAAAACCCACACCTTATATATTTACATTTTTAAACTGTGGAAACCCTTCAACTTTTATTTCTCTTTTGTAGATATAGAAAATGAAAGGCCATGCTTTATCCAGCCCCACAGCCTGATGGCGATTAGGTTAGGGCTACATCTTGGAACTGTTGACCCTGGGGGATCAGTATCCTTCTTTGGAAAGTATACTACCTCTTCTAGAAACACACTCCTGAATTATCTCTCAGAAACACTCCAGGGCACAATTCTCTATATAGGTGTAATTATTAGCATTATGAATATGCACTTCCTTTCTTAACGATCGTTTCTCATCTGCCTCTAACCATCCATGAGAGGACTTCTTCTGTGCATATGTGGACAGAGCTCAGACTTTCCATTGGGGTGGAGTCTTGGTATGACAGTAACTGTACAGAGGCACACACCTGCCGATTCTCTTCCTGGAAAAAAAAAATCACCTTTTCTGTTCTAAGCTTTAAATGTCAGTCACTCGAGAACTACATAAGGCATGTGCTAACTACATAGTCATGTGCTGAATGCCACTGTGACTTTTATGCCTTTTTTTTCCCCAAGCATGTGGCCACAGATGAACAAGAAGGCTGAAAGTTCTGGGATGAGACCTGAAGACTGAGTGGACAAGGGATGATTCTCCTTAGCCCTGCCCTTAAACCTCCCCTTAACTACTGATCTCTTATTCACTTGTCTAAAGTCAGTCTTCCTCTCATGGTTTAAGTCAGGTTTGTTTAACACCAAGCACTAAGCAGAGAGGAGAGGAAACAATAATGGCAAAAGAGGGCCACATAGGAGGGTATATCTGAGCACTCTGGAAGAGAAGTGTTCCTATAAAACAGGGACTCATGGTGGCAAGGCCAGTGAAAACTGCTATCAATTACATAATGCAAAATCTCGTCCAGGCTATTCATAGTGTGTGTGTGTGTGTGTGTGTGTGTGTGTGTGTGTGTGTGTGTGTGTGTGTGTGTCTGTGTGTGTGTGTGTGTGTGTGTGTCCAAGATTCAATACCTGTCTGTAAAAATAAGATATGGAATCAATTCTGTCCTGTTAGGTTCAAGAGAACCTGTACTGAGGAGAAAAGGACAAATTCTAGGAGCTGAACAGAGAGACATAGCTTACCCTTCTCTCATACTTTTCTTCTATTTGGGTTGGTTGTCCAAAGAGAAGAGGGTAACTTATTATTTTTGTCACTGTAGCATTTAACCTTTTCCATTGTTCTCCATGCTATCCAGTTTAAGAATCAAGAAAAATCCTCTCTTTTCCAGGGCAACTTGTCCTTCCAATTCTGCCGAAGGTGGTCCAGGCCTCACAGTTGGTTTCCTCAAAGAGTGCCACACGATGGCGACAATGTCACAGTGGAGACCGGTCAGCTGCTCCTGCTAGATGTGAACACCAGCTTCCTGAACTCACTGCATATTCGAGGTCTGTGGAGTTTGAACAGCAAGTAACACCGACCTCTGTTGTCCTGTCCTTCATAGGTTGTGGGAGGGAGGGTCAGGTCTTGAAGAAGTTTCAACATTTGATTGACAATTTATTTTGAAGCCAAATTGAGACTTTTTTTTTTTTTTTTTTTAATGAAAAGGAAGAAATAGAGAGCTTCAAAGTAAAAGGCTATTCTTTTCAGCTCTTTTAAAACTCAGAGCTTAATTATTTTAATTTCTTTAAAAAAAACCAAGAAAGTTAACAGTGTTTTTCAGGAGTGGCTGCCTGGCCCAAGCTCTTTGTAGTCCCGCTTAGCCAGGGCAGCCCCCACAATATAGCAAATGCCTTGAAATTGGTTAATGCTGCTGCCTTTGAAATCCTCTGCCAAGAAAGCAATGTCTTCCTGCTTTTGCCCCGTTGTGGTTTTGACTTCTGGGTCCCATGGAAAGTCATATAAATAGGCTTCCTTAGTGCAAAACCATCCACATAGCTCTAGGGTGTAGGAAGTTGGAGAAGCCTGAGAATTCAAATTTCGACTCATCTACCATGTGGTTAGGCCAGTCATTTCACCTCTTTGTATATTTATTTCCATATCTGTTAAATGATCATCAGACACACTGCCTACTTCAGGGGGTTGATATTAAAAGTGGTCACTAAAGTGCCTTTTCTCATTGTCAAATGAAGACTGTGTGTGAGACATGCTGAGTTGTAGATGCCTATAAAACCTGATGCTAAAACACCAGTATGTACTAAAAATGCTTGGAACACCAGTACATGTATGCATTCTTGTTAGAGTAAGAATATACTGATGTAACCAAACATTTGGACGAGGGTTAGCTAAAGCACTTTTGTTATCTGTTTTATAAAGACTCAATCAAGTATTTTTTTTCTTATCAATTATTGTGACATTCTGTATTCTGGAAGCTATTTTTATATTTCTTTGGTGCCAGGAGAGAAGTTTTCTGTCAAGTCCGTTAATTAGTGCCCTTTAAGAGTGGGAGAATGCCTGCCACATTAGTTTTTTGCCCTGTCTTTTTACTTTCTCTATGTATGTATATATGTATGAATGTAGTATGTATGCATGCATGTATACAGTTCAGTAACTTTGGGAGGTATGAATATATGTGGCTTAGTGGCTCTGGGGAGTATGCATGTGTGTATAAATGTATGTATGTATATATGTATGTATGTAGGGGAGTATGTATGTATGTATAAATGTATGTGTGTATGTATGTGACTTAGTGGGTGTGGGGAGTATGTAGGCGTATATATGTGTTTTAGTGGCTATGGGATGTGTGTGTGTGTGTGTGTGTGTGTGTGTGTGTGTGTAAGTATGTGGCTTAGTGGCTATAGGGAATGCCATTCTGACAGTCACTGTGAATATCCTGAAGACTAGCAATGACAAAGCAAAACTAGGGACTTATAATTGCACCTCAAAGCTTGCCTGCTAAGCTTTAAACTTAGAACCCAAATTCTGCTGGAGGATGGGATATGCTGCAGCTGCTCAAGGGCCTTGGCCTTTTGTGGATACTACCATTTTGGAGTAGCTTTCTGATGTAAAGTCCTGGATTTCTAAGCCTAAGTTCTGAATATACCCTTGTTTTCTGGTAATGTTTAATTGAGAAATTGTGTTGAAAGAACAATATACGAAAGAAGAGACATCAGGTAGGCATCGAAGGGTAGGAGGAAGGATCGCAGGCAGCAAGTGTACAGCCTCCCCCTACAGATTCCCAGATGCAAATGACCCACACACTTTATCTCCACTCTTGGTTCCCCACAGTCTTCTTATATTAGACAGTCTTTCAGTGTTGTGTAGAATCAATGAGCTATATTTAGAAGGGCAGACTCTCGTTGTAGGGAAGAGAAGGGAAGAATAAGGAGTAGGTATTGGGTGTCGCATGCAGGAGTGTGCATGAGTTCTTGGTGGGGAGGAGAGTTGCCTCCAGAGAAACTGAGATTTTTATCATAGAGACATGAGTTGTGCATCTAGAAATAATGAGAACAATGAAAAGACACAGATCAAGGTTTGTTCAACAGATAATTTATGAATGCTCATTAACTGGCCTGAGAATTCTCTGTGATACAAGAAGCGAAGAAAGCCATTAATACTTAATGTCAGTGACAAGCAGTGTTATCAAGGAGAAAATAAGTAGGGGAATAAATGTGACAGACTAACGTTTCTCTTTCTAAAGCTGATAGGTAGGGGCAGCAATGTATATTGCCAAGTGAGTAATTGGGCTGGTCAGGATATGTGATTAGAGCTGAGTTTGGAGAGGATTCACAGCAAGCCATTTTTGAGGTGTGATAATAGTGCAGGTCAGTGAAATGCTTGTTAGCAAAATGTAAGAACCCAAGTTCCATTTTCAGAACTTACATGAAAATGCCTGGTGTGATGACATGCACTTGTAACCCCAATGCCAGGGAGACATACACAGGCAGATTCCTGGGGCTCCCTGGTCAGCCAATCTCCCCTAACTCATGTGCTCCAGTGCATGAGGCACCCTATCTCAAGGAAGGCACAGAGCATTTCTAGGAATAATAGCCACAGTTGACTTCTACATGTACCTACGTTCATCTGAACATGTCCACATATTCTCATACATGCATAAAGAGTATTATGCTGTGTAAATGTAACTTTTACTCACCTGATTCAGTTGCTGTCTTAGAGGCTTACTGCCTCTTTCTGCTAACCTAGGCCTAGCCCTGGAAGCTTCTAGCCTGCATACAATCTAATCTAGGCCTAGAATGTTTCAGCCACTGAGACTTACTAGTGGATTAGATTGCCCTTTCTTGTTCTTTCTGAACTCTGGCTGTCTGGTTCAACTCAGTTGTTCTAGGTCAAACTCCTCTGCAAGCTGACTGATTCAAACTGGCTTCTCTCAGCTTCTGACTGAATTGCTTGCTTGGCCTCAGACTAACTCTAGCAGTCTGTTCTAATTTTCTGGCTCCTTATCTGGCCTCATCTGCTTTCACTTGTGTCTAGCTTGTTCTTTCTACCATGTGTCTCTGTAAAATTGTCCCAGAAAAGCTGCCTCCCCTTTCTGTCTTTCTGCACTGTTCTTTCTTAAAGTCATCTCTTTTCCCTCTCTTTTCTCATGAGACTTGGACATAGTCTATTCTGTCAAATATTTCTCTGATTAGTTACTTTGTCTGCCTCTCAATTAGACATCACTTCCAAATGTGGGCACTTCCTTCCACACACTAACCTTTACTTTCAGTGTTAGGGATTAAATGTGGGTACTAAGAGCATGGTCTGCATTGTAGCCACATCACACAGACCTAGAAGGTCTTTGGATGTGACAAGAGCAGCTATGTTGCTGAGTTAAAATTTCTCTACAATGCCATTTATTTCAGACCTGTGTTTTGATCACATGGGTGATCAAAGTTAGAGGAACTTCCCCACCTCACATACTGAGGTACATGTTTCTAGTGGCCAGCCTAATGACGGACATCACTGTTTCGCACATTGTACCCTATCCACAGGTGATTTCTGCTATCTCAAGCTTCGCTCGGTTTTTTCATACATCTACACTTAGAGCTGTACTGTTTTAGCCTTGATCACTGTAATTTTTGGCCTAAATTACTACAAATTGCCTCTAAGTTGTCCCCAGTGCTTCTAGTTTTTTTTTTTTTTTGTTGTTGTTGTTGTTTTTTATTAGCAGAATTATAATTTCATTTGCAATCGCAAGAGAGCTGAAATGCTGTGTATCCTGGCTTCCTTTTTGTCTGGGCATAGTCTTGTGCTAGCACCTGGCCAGTGAGATCCAAGAGGAAAATTATGTGGGCTATATGGGAAGTTGACAGCTAACTCAGCCATTTAACCATCGTTAGGTGATTTGGTAAGGATGTGGAAGAAGGAACATGAAAGGAATTTGGGACCTTGGTGACTCTGGAGGTGTTGTAGTAGTATTGGTCTTACAACTTTAAAAATTATAATATTTTATTCCTTCTTTGAGAATTTCACATATTCATGCAATGCATTTTGATCATTCAACTCCTTGCTCTAACTTCTAGATATACTACCCAAACCACAACTCCTCCCAGGGTCCTGTTCTAATAAGCCTTTGAGTTTAAGTAGACAGCTCATGTGTCCATGGGCATGGGACCAGCCATTAGAGCACGGGTGACCTACCTGGGGATATGACCCTAAAGAAAGCTGACAGTCCCTGCCATAGCAGCCAGTATCATTCTATGGCTCCTGAGCTAGGGGTAGGGTCTCACGAGCCCCTCCCCACTCTATGTAGAAGGAAGCCTGCTTTTGAAATAAGCCATTTGGATGAATAATAAGATTTCTTGTACAGAAACCATTGCAGTTTGACTTCTGTGCAGTATGCTAAGGTTAACTCTCCCAGTGTTAGCTGTGCCTTCTGAGCATTTGTCACGTTCTATTGTTGCTTCTATCTTCAAAAGCCTATAATGACTTCATGTCTCACCAAGGGTAAAACTCAAAGTCTTTACCATTTTTAAATTTTAATTTATTCAGATTATATCCAGATTGTTATCCCCTCCCTTGTATCTTCCTATTCTTGCCCTCTTTCCCTCCCTCTTCTGCCCTATTCCCCTCCCCTAGATCTCTGAAAGAAGGGAACTTCCTCCCCCACCATATGGCCACAGCCTATCAGGTCTCATCCCTTCCTCTGTGTGCTCACTAGTCCTCCTCACCAAGAGGAAGTGATGAAATCGGGGCCACCAGATTTCATGTCAGAGGCATTCCCTGTGGATAATGAGCTATCCATTGGCTCGATCTAAACAGGGGGTCTAGGCTCGCTGCATGCATTGTCCTTGGTTGGTGCAGCAGTTTGGGCAGCTCCCCCACCCTGTTCCATATCTGCTGGCCTTGATGGCCTCTTTGTGGAGCTCCTGAACCCTCTGGGTCCTTCCATCCCCTCATTCTTCCATACCACTCCTAGTGTTCCATCTGGAGTCCAGCAACAAGTCCCAGCATGTTCAGATCCCCAGCTTCTTCTTTGATCATATCACCTTTGCTCACTCCAAATAAGCATTCTGTGAATACACCTGTTCTTAGACCTTCACCCTTAATGCCCTTTGCCTGGAACATTGTGCTCGGGATTCATGTAGCTGGCGCTTCGTGCTCGTATGCTCTGTGAGAAACTATTAGTGTATCACAAAGGCCTTACAGGGCATCTTTCCCCAAATTGCAATGAGCCCTTTGGTTATTCTCTATGTTGTTTTGGTTTTCTTTATTCATAGTTTCATTATCACGTGCCATATTTGAAATTTTATTGTTGGTACGAAGTATGTTTGTTCTCACAGAATAATCCCCAAGCAAAGAAATTCACTAACTTTTTTGTTGTTTTTTAGTCAGGATTTAGAGCAGTGTGGGACAAAAGATGGGGGCTCAGAAGCTCTGAGGTGATTGTTGCATGAGTGGGCAAGCAAATGGTATACACTTCTGGGTAAATCAATTGCATGTATTAAAATAATTCCTGGTTTCTTGAATATTATCTTTCCCAGTTAATTTATTTTTAGTCTCCTTGTTTCCATGCATGCATACATGTATGTATTAAACATATGTTTGCATATACACACATATATAGACACACTCACAAATGTGTACACATATATAATTATGGGTTCACAATAGCATAAACTCCTTTACTATATTATTTTTCTGCTTCTAAAATATGCAGAGGACAATCCTTAGCGGTGAAGAACTCCAGTCCTCAATACATAGTTTATATTTTATAACTCAATTTTGATCCATAGTATATATGAAAATATCACCAAGAGTTACTAAGTCTCTGAATGCCTTTATGCCTTTAATTTTTCATAAACTAGCATAGAATCAGAAAAAGAGCTGAGTAAAAATTTATTTATTTATGTATTTTTATTCCATCTGTAGGCTGGGATAACATAGGAAAAATGTCAAACCCTGAACAGTCCATCAAAAGACTTTAGGGAGCAAAATCTGAAGTACTATGGTATATACATGTATACATACTGTGCCCAGAGGCAGGGTGTCCAGGCCAGCTTTGTTTTTTAATCACTCTCTACATTAACTCTGTGAGTGTTTAGCTGAATCCAGATCTCACTTATTTGGCTAAACTGGCTGGCCCATGCCTGCCTGGATTCTTGTCTTTGCCTTCCCAGTGTTGGGGTGACAGATGTACCCTGCCACACTTAGATTTCTCTGTGGGGTGCTGGCATCTGAACTCCTGCTTGTGTAGCAAGTACTTGACCAACTGAACTATTACCCCATACCCCTTCTTTTAATTATTCTTAACTTGTATTGAAATAAGCCAGATTTTTGTGATCAAGATAAGAGATTCGGATATGTCTACTTTTGCTTTATTTTATTTTGGAGTGCAAATACTTTTACCTGCTGAGCTATTTTGCTGTCCCTCTTCCGTGTTATTTTAATTCTAATTTGAAAAATATGCAAACTTTCATTTATTAGCCATTGCTACTTCTCCCCAGCCCTCCATCTCCGATTTTTATACTTTTGAGGCAGTTCTTAGCCAAAGCTGGGTTCTAAATTCCTATAGCTGAAGAGGGCTTTGACTTTCTTTTCCTTCTGCCTCGTGCTCCTCTTTCTGGGATTATAGGCATGCGTCCCATTGAAGTGCTGGAGATGGAACCCTGAGTCCTTCCTTGGCTGAGCATGTGCCCAACCCCCACATTTTTTGTTTTTAGTTATTAGGGATACTGTTAAACACAAAAGAGAATTAATCAGTTATTACTAATGAGATGGAGGTGGAAATAGGCATATTGCCTTCATTTCATTAATTATACTTTTTGTTCTTTTATGTTAAGATGCTCCATAGCTATAGGCATTTCTGAATTAAAACTTATCATTTTTATTCCAAGTAATTATGAGGAGCAATAAAAACAAAGAAGGAAAGTTGCTCTCTTTCAGAGCATTGTGGGTCCTAGGCAAGGCTCCTCTGCAGTTGAGGAAACATTCATATTTCCCGAATGAGGCAATGAATCTCTTTCTCATCTGGTGGTCAAGCAACTTGATGTTAAGTGGCTGAGAGACAATAATTAACTAAGAGTTAATTAGGGAAGGATAGACTGTCCTCATGATGTAAGAGCCTTTATGTCTTTCTCTCACACACACATACAGAAACCTATGACAAATATGAGTTAGTGGATATGTTAATCTGTTTGAGTATCCAGTATGTATTATGTGTATATAAATATGCGTGTACGTATATATGTACACAGGCAGTGAAAACATTCTATCTTATTCTGTAAATCCATACAATATAAGAGATGACATTTTGTAGTTTCTTATTTCTCATGATGCTATTTCCTTAAAGTGCTTTTATCAGAAGCTTGCTTCTGATTTCCATTGATGGCTAGTAATACACTGCTTGCCCTTAATGTGATTTTCTATTTCTTGGTCTACTGGTGTATACCACGACAGTTAAATGCTTGGCAGGCTTTCGAGCTAGAAGGAACTGAGTTAGATGCAGGCCTCACCATCCACCATCTATGTGACCTTGGTTAAACTAAGAGCCTCTATAAGCCTTAGGATCCCTGTTCCTGGGGCAGTGCCCGATTATAGTGACTTCAGAAGTCACAGCAAGAGCAAGCATTTGTGACTGGAGTGAGGCAGTGTTACTATGCACTCCCGAGGCCATAAGGGATGTTTTGAGTTAAACGAGGAAATATTTTTAAAGCCATTAGTTTTTGACAGAGCCTGGTCCAGAATACGAACTCAATTAACATTAGTTGTTTCTTTTGGACTAACAGAGATAACAGAAGAGATGGCTGAGAATCGGACCGAAGTTAAAATTTTATTTACAGATAGCAGCTGCTTCTCTATATAAAGCAAACTGGATTACTGAAAGAATTAGCTGGATAATAAAGACCTTGGATTGCTTTTGCTCCTGTTATCTTCAGGATGTACACTGAAGTTTTTTTTTTTTTTGCTTCACAAGAGAAGAAAGGAGAGGAGGCAGAAAGAGCAGCATTCTCATCTGGCTGCCTCCTTTCTCCTTCTTGTTCTTGCTTGGACCTCATGGGTCACATGGCTTCTCTGGTGTATCTGGGGATGGGGGTTTCGTTTCCTCTAAACTTGTTTTTACTTCACAGCCTCAAGGATACACAGATTTTTTTGGATCTATTATATTCAGGGCTTGTGCTTTATAAAAATGATTATTGCTGGCATATTGGGATGAAGCATCATTTCTTTTTTAAAAAACATAATATTTTATTAATTATTTGAGAATTTCACGCATACACATAATGCATGTTAATTATATTCAGTATGTACTGCTTCCTATAATTCATTCCAGATTCAACTTCTACTCCAGACCCTCTCCCTGCTGCATGTTCCTTTTGAGTCCAATTAGTGTTACCCATATGGTGTAGAGCCAATGGAGCATGGCCAATCCCTAAAGAAAATGACTCTCTTTCCCCTAGCAGCCATCACCTTCAATAGCTCCTCAGCTGGGGTGGGAGCTTGGGCGCCCCTCCCCCTTCCATGCTGGAATCTTGACGGGCTTATTTTGTGCAGATCGTGTGTAAGTGGCCACCACTGCTGTAGGTGTAGGAGGACAGTGCCATTTCGCAATCCACTGTCCAGCCCGTTGTCCAATGTCTTCACCTGTGGAAAGGTTTCAAGGATTTTTAGAGTGTAACATCAAGCTCTGAACTCAACATGCCTTTTTACCCCAGATGTGTTGGTTAGTTACCTTTTTATAGTACCTGAAAGAAGAACATAAATGGAGGAATACTTTTGATTCATGGTTTGAAGTATTTGTCTATTGTGCTAAGGGGGATCTAACAGAGCAACTCACATCAGGGGCAAGAGCAGAGAAAGGAGAAGAGGGCATGGTATAGTCTCCAATGTATTCCTCTAGTGACCTAGGGCCTCCTACAAGGTCCTACTTTCTATGTCTTACCACCTGTATGTGAATCCATCAAGGGACTAGCCTGTTCCTCAGGTCAGAGTTGTCAGTATCTAATTGTGTCAGTAATGACCACACACACACACACACACACACACACACACACACACACACACACACCCTGAAATCTACTATATTAATCGCAGCTCAATTAAGTTGACAGTCAAGAATGAGCGTCTCTCCAGGGATTGCAGCCTTCTTTGCTCCTTTCTGACACTGACCTAGCCTCAGAATCGGTTGGTGCTTCAGGTCCATGTCACAAGGGAGTGATCTGGACACACTGCCAAGATGGCTTCCATGACAGCATGGAGTTTTTCTCATATTGAAACATTCTGTAATGTTTCTTTCTGAAATAGGATGGCTTGGTCACCACAAGATGTTCTGAAGCCAGCCACATTTCTTCCAAGTTGGCAAACTTAAAATAATTTACCTATAAATTGCCTGCGAAAGAAGAGGGAATTACTCCCTTTCTTGGTCAAAACATGGCCACCCTTGCTGCAGAAGATGGGTGATGATGATAAGTTGACTCAGCAGTGTAGGGACTGTGTGTGTTTGGGTAAGTGTGCTTACCCCTGCATAATGACATCTCTCTTGCACTGGTAGAGAGAAAAGTGGCTTGTCGTATGTGTCTGCCTGAGGATGAAAGCAATGAAGGACAGGGAGATTGTAATGCCTACACTTGCAAGCAGGTATTATAAAAGGTCCTAAGAAGAAGCTTGATGCTGCATGCACCAGAAAGTATTAATGAGCAGTTGTGAGCACTGCCTGTAACTTCCTTTACAGCGGATGTCTTTGCCTATCAGCCTTTTCCTGGTGATGGTTTATGTAACTTTGTAAGGCTAACTGGACCACTGACAGAATTTATAATCAACTTAGAACTTGATTCAGTTTGTAATTGTGTATATGCATGTGTGTTGCAGTGTATGCTTATGCATGTGTATGTGGAGGTGTGTGTGTGTGTGTGTGTGTGTGTGTGTGTGTGTGTGTGTGTGTGTGTGCATAAATGCGTGCTTGCATGTACCATAGCATGTGGCTGTCAGGTGTTGATCCTTGACTTCCATCTTGTTTGAAACTGAGTCCTTCATGGTTTGATGCTGAATATGCTAAGTTACCTGGTCCACAGTGTTCTAGGGATTCTCTTGGCTCTGTTTCTTATTTCACTTTAAGGACGCTGGGCTGCAGATGGGCACTGCCATGTCTGGATTTATGTGGGTTCTGGGAATCTGACCTTAGGTTTGAATGCGTGTGCAGTGATTATTTTCCCTACTGATGCATCTTCCCAGCCCCAATAGTTTACAAGTATGACATCAGAATTTTTTTCTTCCCTTGGTTGTTGTGGAAGACTATAAAGATCTAGGCTATAAGCTAAGTATAGGAAGAGCCAGGACTGCTACTGTTCATCCTGACTGAAAGCACCCATAGACTTCTGGGAAAGTATTAGATGACCAAATAGATGGTGAATGAGTGAACTAATAACTGAGTTTCTTACTTGAAGAGAAAGGTTAATGCTAGCTGTGAATTTTTGATAGCCCATGTCCTTCCTGGTACCCTCACATGTTACTGGATTCATCCAGACAGTGACCAATTTCATTTGCTATTTGTGTCTCAGGAGATCAGAGACAAAGGCTTTTTTATGTGAGGGACACTTGCTTCTGAAGCCCGTTATTTTTTTCAATCAGACAATGGCTTATATTATTTACTTCCAGAGAACCGTCCCAGACACACTTGATTAGCCATAAATGAAAGATAATCCGTTGCTGTGAGAAAGGACATGCTTTCAATAGATAGGCAGACAGACAGATAGATGCTTAACAATTTACAGTTTATGTCTTGACAACTTGGATATTATAATATGAAAAATGCCACTGAAAAGGGCCAGTCTATTCCTAGCACAGTATTTTCAGTAATGAAAGATAAATGTCTCAAAGTTCCTTACTTAAAACCCTTCATTGGCTTTCCATTAGCCCTTCAGTTCAAATCCAAACTTAATATGGCTTACAAGGTCCTTCAGGACTTGGCCTCTCCTTACCTTTCTGTGTCATTTGTTGATTAATGATCCCTAGATCCTATTCATCCCAGATAGGAAGGGAGCTAGAAGTTTGGGCTCCTTATGTAACCAGGACTCTTGGGCAGATGAAACTATGAGACTAAATATTTTTTTTTTGCCATTGTTTCTTATGCACTGTGTAATATTCACAAATTCAGATAAATACAGGAGAAGTTCTCATAGTTTCAAAATTATTATATAAAAAACTTATCCCTGATTTCCAGTACAGCAATGCTTATAGCGGAATCACAGAATTATCTTGGGAAGACATTTAAAGAACAGCTTGCTTAGAGAAATGTTGTCACTTGCAGACTAGACAGAAATGTGATAGGGTGAGTGCTTAAGGAATGCTAATAGGGAAATGGAAGAAGGCTGAATACATTTGGCAGGTAGGGAGGCTTCTCGCAGGGAGGGGCAGAATTTTGGGGGCATAGACAGGCTTTATTTTTGTCTTTGTTTCCTTTTGAAATAATTTTCCTTGTGAGGACTTTGGCTGCTTAGGAATCCATGGAGTAACTGAAAGCCTTGAGCACTTAGTCGTGAGAAGAGAATGAGGTATATGATGGTTTTCTGTGGCTCTAAACGAAATCAAGGTTTAGTTAAGTAACTATTGACAGTTTCTGGGATGACAGCACTTATTTATATCTGCATTTGAGCTCCTTTAAAGATTTACATATAGTTCCACAAATATGTTTACACTTATAATTATGATAGAGTTGATTCAGGAAAAAGGTTATCTGGATGAGTTTTGTCTCTTGTAGAACACATAAAAGTCTAAGGGAATTGTAGCCTTTACCTCCTTTCTTAGCTGTCTGTAAAACAGGCCAGTTCACTACATTAGGGTGTTTTCATTTACCTGGAGCAGTTCAACTCCACTGTAGTTCCTGGAGGTAGACACTGCATGATTTTACATTTTATTTCAACACCTTGGAGAAGGACTAGGAAACAGAACAATGAATATTTATTCAATGAGAAAGGGAATTGATCTATAGTTCCAAGTTCGTATTTACTTCCTAGCCAGTTTTAGATGAGAGTATGAATGATGAGATTGTAGACATCTAAAACCATCCCATAACTTACTGGAATCACAAGGAACACCTGCAGTTGTCAGTATCTGGTGTCTAGCCCACTGCATCTAGGTATAGAGTGACACCTTCCCCCATCTATAAGTTAAGATAGCTGCACAGGCAGCTCTGACATGAATAGGTTTGAGAATGAGCCTAGCACAATAAAGGGAACACCATCAAGCTGTCAGCACTGCAAGGCAACTAGTACAGTGCCACTGTTCTTTTCCGAATGGCCATTTGACTTGTACCAAGAGCCGTAGAAGCTATACTGGGCACATTGAATGGGCTTCTCCTGAGCACAGCATCTTAAGTTGGCTGCAGTTCTTTATCCTGTTGGGGAAATCTAAACTGATGAAGACTGTTTCTTCCAGCTGCTATTGTTTGTGGCTGTGAGTCAATGATTTTATTTCAGATACGTTTCCCCCCTCTGTGTAGTCAGAGTCACTGCAACACAAGGCTAATTAAGGAATTGGTATGTGGTACCCATTCCTGGGAGGTGTATAATTCTCTTCCTGCATCCCAAGACCATGTTTTTTGCAAACACTTTCAGTTCATATTTTCTTTTTTTAATCAGGCAGAGACATTACAATTAAAATACCGTTAAAGTGATTCTGGCAAGTATTGCAATAAGCATGTTTTTTAATTAAAGGAAGAACAGGGGCGGGGTGGGGATGTGTAAGCAGCATCAGCTAAAGGGGATATTTTCAGCCGATATCTGTTTTAATTGAAAAGAAAAAGAAACAGGGAAGAGCAGCAGTGGCCCTTGCTTGCTTGCTGGTGTGCAAGTGGCTTCATCCCAGGGCACTAAGCTTAGGTGCTCTGTGCTTGATTAATTAGTAGCCAGCCAGAGAGTCCACTCCCTTTGCCCCTGATCCTTAAAGCCTGATTTATGCCTCACATCCTCCATGAATATGTGAGGACTCAGGCTTCTATTTCCTGAGCTCCTAGTGGATAGGATTATGGAGCGTGGACTGAGCTCTCCGGGGCTCTCATTTGCCAGCCAAATTGATTTTCCGCCTCTCTGGCCGTGGACAAGCCCACCTCGAAGGCTTCCCAGGCTCTGCTCCAGTAGATCAGGCACAAGTCTAATCTGGATCTTGCCAACAAAGGAAACGGTGTGACGTGCACCCCATCACAATGCAGGCTTCAGGCTGTGCCTGCCTTGCCTAAATGCTGCTCCCCTCTGCTCTTCCTCACCTCCGCATGGCTCCCACTCTGCAAGAAGCACCGCCCAGCCGAGTGTAGCTTCATCTGCTACGCCACTGCTGCCCACATCACAGCAGTACTCCCTTCTCAAGGCTGAATAGATCATCTGCGCATCCTGAATGTACAGTCACCTGTCATTCTTTAGGAGTGCTAACCCACAGGCTCCCCTGACTAGTCATTTGACTAATTAATAGTTGAAAAGTTGACATATTGGCTGCCCAATTATTTAAGGGAAAAAAATCTGAATGAGCGTTAGCCACTTTAAGTAAATTAATCGGATAGTTTGCCTCCCCTGATCCAGGTAGATTAAGGGTTGAGTAGACAGATGATCTAGTTTGGTGATAAAAATCATCTAATTAACTGGGGACCTTACATCCTTTTTTGAGCCTTGCATCAATCTCAGTCTCACTGTGCCTCTCTCTGCTGTTGGGAATTGAGTTTATTGTTCATTTCCTTTTCCCCTAATACTAACCTCCTCTCCAAAAACGCTACAATCCTGAACCTTGACCCCTCTAATGCTCCTAAAAATGGCATGAAGTGGTTGGCATCCTCCTTACTACTTCACAGCTCCCAAAGCCTTCCCCAGAGCCTATGTGTTGGCACCCTTTTGTTTATTCTAGTTTACTTAATTATTACTGTTATTTTATTTATTTATTTATTCTAGTTTACTTAATTATTACTTAATTATTACTGCTTTACATGTGGGCAGTTGCTATACAGACCCTTCTCCCTTTTTCATCCTTATTTGTTTTTATTCTTCTTATCCTCTTTGGGAGACTCATTTACTCCTGTGACTTAAAACTATATTTATTCAACAATACTTCCTATTGTCCACAGCCCAGGCACTGTTGTAGGCACAGGGACTATGGCTGTGTAGGAAGCCAGACAAAAATCTTCCTCTTACAGAGTTTACTCTTATAAGAAGAAGAACAAATAAGCAGGTGAATTGTGTTTTAATTATATTTCTTACTCCCACTGAGCAAAATGCAGTGGTGGGTTGGCAGGGAACCCATACTGAGGAAAGGGGGGCTAGGGGACTTTACATACATGAAGGATAAATGATGCAAGATGAGAGGAGGAGGAAAGATGGTCAGTGCAACACAGGAGCATTGGGCCAAGAAGGCAGTAGAGGGAGATAGAACCAGAGAAGACCAAGTCTGAAAGGTTTTGTAAGCTTTGTCTTTGAGAGGAGTGGAGACAACTGCAGATGTGCAGCAAAGAGGCGAGTCACATGGTTTCCATAAAAACAAGAACAAGAACAGCAACAGCAACTACAACAACAACAACAACAACAACAACAACAACAACAACAGCCTCTTCCAAAAATCCAGGCCTGAGATGAAAATGACTTAGATGCTAAGAGGTGGTGAGAAGTAGTTGCAGCATGAGGGTAACTTGAAGATAGGGTACATAAAATTTCCTGAGAGATTGCTTGTGGGGTAAGAGTAAAAGTTGGGAGACTTAAAAACTGGAGAGGGTTAACCAGATCTCTGAGACAAGAGGTTTGGAATTCTTGGGTGGAAAAGATGATTGGACATCCAAGCAGAGACATCGAATAGGAAGTTGGCTTATAAATTGAGTTGAGTGTTCAGATTGGGTTTGGAGATAAAAGTTTGTGTGTTATCAACAACTACTCACACTGATTTTTAACCCTTGAGAAAAGATGAGACAATGAAGATGATATATTCTGGCCACTGATAAGAAAAGTGGCCAGAGGCTGGGTCTCGGGAGACATGAAGTGTCCTTGGTTGGGATAATCAGAGAGATCATCTACCTAGGAAAGGCTGCCTAGGAATAGGAGGAAGCAGAGCCAGTGGCGCATGCCTTTAAGCCTGGCACTGGAGAGGCAAACACAGGCAGATCTCTGTGAGTTTGAGGCCAGCCTGGTCTATATAGTGAGTTTCATGACAGCCAGAGCTACATAGTGAGACCTTGTTTCAAAAAAGAAAGAAAAAACAGGAAGGAAGGAAGGAAAGAAGGAAGGAAGGAAGGAAAAAGGAAGAAAGCCAGGGTCATACAGTACTGGGCAAGTGGACTGAAGGGGTTGGTGAGAAAGTGAGTAACCAGATACAGCAAAGATTGAGGTCAATATGAATAAAATTTTGTGACCATGACTGAAACAGTTATGGTAGAGAGGTAGGGCAAAGGCCTAGCTAGGAGTGTGGATTACAAAAGAGAAAGGAATGAAAACAGGGAAAGCCAGGTCTTTCAAAGATTATTGGTAGTTGTAAGAGTAAATTATTTTTGTAAGGAGGTTGTCTTGAAAACTATGAATCTGTTTTCTTTATAAAATACAACAAACTATTTTGTGGTCATTACAGATGATGAATAATTGTACAGTTAGCCAAAAGTATGTTTTCATGTTTTTCTTCAGACGTTAGTTAGCTACTGAAAGTCTCTTTTGCTTCCCTTTCAAGGAAATAAGAGACGTTTGATGGAAATGAGTGATTACATGTAAAAGATGTGTTCGTTTATGTATTTTAGAGGAGGAAGCAACTGTAATGATGGTTGATTGATTTTTATAAAATTACCCAAGGCCACTTGGGAAGATACAGTCAGCTTTCATGTAAGTTATAACAGCGAATTTCAGAGTCGCATGGAAAGGCTTATTTAAGGCCTGCTCTTTACTGTAGCTTTAAGAAATGGGGTCAGACTCTACACAGTGGAATAATAATTTCTTCCTACTGCCCTCCCATGTTCAAGACACCACCTGATGAAGCAGCTCACTCTAGACTGCTTTTAATTTGACTCTGCAAGGATGGAGATTCTGAGGCCTTTACACAGACCTCAAGGAAAATCACTTTAGGTTCTTTCTACAGTGAAGCTTCCACTTTGGGTACCACAGGATTATTTTACATGCAAAGAACTGAGTTCCTTAGCAAACTTCCTCCATTGTGTACCTATCTGCACTTTGCTACTGGTGGAGCAAGGGGATGCTTTTGTACCAAGGTTTATGTGTTTGTATTCATCAATTCAGCCTGTTTCAGCAGCAGTCTCAACACAAAGTACTTGTTCTCTTTGGAACAGATTCTTTTCTTTTCATTACTATCCTTACTAGGTCTTGTCAGTAAACAATGTTTTAAAACTTCTACCAATTTGTTTCAATGTATATAAAATTTTGCTTAATCGTATAAGGGTCAGAGCCCAGGCTTATGTATATAGCCACAAATCTTTTTAATATGTTATATATTCTTTTTGGAAGGAAAGAAGGCACATCTCCATTAACAAAATGAAAATAAACTATATAGAACGAAGTCGTAGGCAAACTTACTTAGGTTAACATGATTTCCCTTAAATGTAGCCACAAAAAAAACCTTACTTAATGAAGAGGTTGCCAGGATATGTTTGTGGAAAGAAGTAAAACATGGGAGTTTTTGTCAAGAGTCCCTGGGTTCTAATACTGAGTTTTTATTTTTCTTCATTATAAGAAATGTGAGCTTCTCTAAGCCCATTTTCTGCTGTGTGAAATACAGAAAAGCTAATTTTTGAAGGTTATTTTAAATAAAATATCCAATGAGTTTGGTCCATGGCAAGTATTTAGGAGAGTGTGATACGACTTTCTCACATACTCTGGTGCCTCACATTTGACCATGTCCCCTGGAGGGGGAGACCTGGTGGCACTCAGAGGAAGGACAGCAAGTAGCCAAGAAGAGACTTGATACCCTATGAGAATATACAGGGGGACGTAATCCCCCTCAGGAACAGTCATAGGGGAGGGGAATAATGGGAAAATGGCGGTGGGGGGGGGAATGGGAGGATACAAGGGATGGGATAAACATTGAGATGTAACAAGAATAAATTAATAAAAAAAAATCCTTTGCTTTTGAGTAAGTATGTTGTGTCACATACATTTTTTTGCTATAAAATAAATGGGAGAAAACAACAAACCTAACCAAAAATGTAATCAAAGCCTAAGATGATCTCTGCAGTCTTATTTGAAGGGTGATTCTAAGTGTTCTACAGCACACAGTTGATCTCAGAATGACCCAGGACCCGTGTCATTATTAATATCAAATGAGCATCCAAGTGAATTCCTTTTAAGAATAATCATTAAAAATTGTCATCTATTCATCACTACATAAAACAATGGGCTTCCTTGAGGTACTTTTATGAATATGTCTGGTGCACTCATATCATGTCCGCATTTCACTAACCTCTCTCCTGGTCTTCCTTTCACCTCCCATTACTCTCAATCCTCTTTCCAAACCTGATGACATTCTTATTAGGTGGGTTTTAGATATAAATGGTGGAAGAAGGAGGCCTAGAGGAAAAGTTCAGTTGCTTAACCTTAGTCCAAGGCAAGAGGATATTGAAGTCAACACAGAGTCACAGGACTAGGTCATGAGATCTCATAACAGGCATACAAACACGGGAACAGTTCCAGTTCAACTTGGCTATAGGTGAGAACATACACTGAAAGGAGGTAAACCTTGGAAATAGCTTATTTTACAGCCATGGATCATAAATATGAATGACATGACTAGATGACAAAGGAAAAGACACACCAACAAACAGCACCAAAAATGAATCAACAATACAAGCCTCATGTTCAAACAGGTCCCATGTCATATATGCTTTACTCATGTCAGGTGGGTATATTTTTATTTTAATAAACTTTGATCTACTCTAATAAACTTTACTTGCTGAGATGTTTTATGTGTCTTGCTGAAATCTTTTCAGTGTCAATGAAGGATCCAAGGGTGCTGTATCATTTTTATAGGTGGAAATGTCAAATGTTCTAGTGTTGGAAGGATCTTAGAAGATGTATGGTTTCCACCTCTACTTTGTAATTGAGAAAACTGAACTATCCCTAAGTGATGAAGCTGAAGATTCTACTGAAGGTTGATCAGATGAATAGAACAGGACTGTGGCATGGCCTTCACTACTTGGTTATCAATGTCAGTTCTGATTCATGGACTCTTTAAAATGGAAAGTCTTGCCATGCAAATTTGTGGTCCATCAGATACATATAATTAATGAGGAAATGAGTGACACGAGTAAAACATTTTTAGCTGATAGCATTGTGTAAACTGTAGCACAGGGTCCATTTCCTGTTTTTGTTCACAGTAGAGCTCAGGTTCATTATTGTATTTGTAGGTGGAGTGACAATTGATAGGAAAATTAATGTCAAGATTGCTAATGGGTATTTTGGAAGCCCAGTAAGCAGAGTGCTACCATTCTTTAGCACCATCCCAGAGATTGCCAAAGGAAGTCTCTTGCTTCTTAGATAGTTTTTCCTTTATGTATATATTCATATTACATCTCAGTTGTTATCCCATCCCTTGTATCCTCCCATTCCTCCCTCCCTCCCATTTTCCCTTTACTCCCTTCCCTTATGGCTGTGACTGAGGGGGACCTCTTCCCCCTGTATATGCTCATAGGGTATCAAGTCTCTTCTTGGTAGCCTGCTATCCTTCCTTTGTAGTATGGTTTATACAGGACATAGTTCAAAAGGAAAGTCAAGACTAACAACAGTGAGCTGCTGGAATACAATGACTTGGTGGTGCTGGGACCATTGTCCAATGTGAGTGGACATTGGCAGTAGTTGAGAAATGAAGTAGGAAGTATCAAAGCAGCAGACAAATGAATGTCCATCAGATACTAAAGTAGGGACCTACTACCATTATTTTAATGAATATTATCATATTTCTTGGAGAAACTCCTTGACTACTTTACAAAATGATGATTTGAATATTTAAATGGAGTATGGTGTTTAAATTATGTCTAAATAAAAAGACTGTAGAAGGTCTAGTCCAAGTAAATATCCTATAACTGTTATTGATGGCCTATGGCTTGAGATCAGTACAAGCATCAGTCTCTTTCCTTCTCTTCTTTTATTCGTTGTTAATTATTTCCAGTTGTTGTTTGTAGGACAGCAATGATTCAAAATCATGAATTGATATACTAAATTCAATACAAAATTTAGCTAGGAAAGAGTTTTTGCTGTGTACAGTCCCTCACCAATATCCTCCTTCTAAAAGTAGGATCTTCTCTTTGAGACACTTCTGACAACTTTCTCTCTCTACATGTTTTGCTTTAACTTACTAGGATAATGTCTAACCTCTCAAATAGAAATATACTAATATCTTTTCTGAGGAAATGGAAGTCAGAGTATATGTTTGTATTTGTATCAGATTCTCTGCAAAGATCTAACCTTCTATTTATTCACTCAACAATTATATACTGAGTGCCTATCAGTGGCTGCTCTAGTCACCAGATATTTAAAATGAACAAAACTGGTAATTTTTCCCATGAAGAATGCTTGTGGCACAGAGAACAGAAAATAAAGACACAAATATGTAATGTCTTTCAGATGTTACAAAGAAAAAAACATATAGTGGGGAGGCAGGGCATGCTCTTTCATATAAGCCAGAGAAGTTTGTAATTAAAGGAAGGTATTTACCATGATCATAAGGCTTGTTTGAGAACGTATAGTCAAGGGCTGGCAACGAGCATTTGTCTCAAATGTATGATATCCTGGAACACTAAAACAAAGGAACAAACAAACAATAACAACATCAACAAAAAAACAAAATCCCCAAACCAGATCATAAAAATCTAGTAGGTAGGCCAATATGTTTGGAAGATGAATTAGTGAGTTTTTGTTAGTGTAATGAAATACCTGAGGTAGGATACTTGTAAAGAGAGTAGATTTATTTTAGCTCATATGGCCACACAGCATGGAAAAGGCTTTTGCATAGTTTCCTGCCCTGCTTGTACATTATTCTATTGCAGGAGTATGTGTGTATCCATCCGTATGCATGCTCTCTATCTCTCCCCCTCTAAGGCAAGCAGGATTGAATCAAGGCTCTCTAATCTCTGATCTAAGCTCACCACTTCCAAAAATCCCCTCCTCCAAACACAATGTTTGCCTTAAATCTCTATCCCCTTAATTCCATTAACCCAGGACATTGGGAATGAATTCAAGCATGAGTTGACAAGATGTTTTCAAGCCATAGCAAAACAAATGATTTGGGAGAGGGGTTGGAGATAGGCAACAGACTGTGAGCAGTCTTTCTTAGCCAAATATAAAGACTATGACATGTATTATGTACACGGTGGGACATTATCACAGAGTGAGGAGAGGAAAATAGGACATCTGATGATTAGAGACAACTTACCAAAAACACTGTATTCTGAAGGTGACAGGACATAGTATTAATGAATTTACAGCAACTGTGGTTGCCTGCCCAAGACTTGTACAAGATCAAGCAAGTCAACATTCTGTGGCATGATTGGGGGGAGCAACCTGTGAGCATTCACCTCTAAATGAAGAGCTACTGATATTTCATGGCTGCAGGGGGAACAAAAGTCAGTTTTCTTTAGTGATGTGATTCTACCCCCCAGTAGATCAACCACATTCCAGTGATGGGCCCCATATAGGCAGGATTATATGGTCAGTATAAACTTAACTCATTGAGTTATAAAAAACATAAAGCAGGACAGAAATTTTGGAGAGAGGGTAGGTAAGTATAAGGGGTGGGTCTTTGGCAGAATTATAGGGAGAAGGGGGCTGAATATAGTTAGAATATTTGCATACATATGTGAAATTCTCTAAGAAGTAATAAAATATTTCTAGAACAGAAAAATGTTATAAAAAATAACAAGAAAAACATCTCTGGCCATCTAGTATCTTTGCAATAAGCTTACATCAAGGAGGTTGTACAGCTCATTCTGGTTAGGCGTTTATCTGAGATACTTTAATTACCATAAAGTTATAACTGATGCTGACATTATTGACATATTATGTGAAACATAGACCAACTAGATAGCAAGAAGAAAATAATTTTACTTAAAAGGATTTAATTACTTACTCTCATAATAATTTTACTGTAGACTTATTTTCATGTTATACAAATGGAGATAGCTGAACAGATTGACATTAAGTTAGTTAAGTTTTTTTTTTTTTCATTCTAATGACAGAAAGAAACTTTTCTCTAGAGAGCAAATTGTTTGGAAGCTTTTGGATAGCTTCCTAATCAAGGGAAGTCAGAAACAAGGCAGAGAGTGAAGGCTTTGGGGCCGAGCATGTGGGCTCAGGCGCTGGAACTCTCTTCAGGGATTTTAGAATGCCTCCACTGGAATGAATGAGATCTAATTATTTCCCCCCCCCCATCCTCTCCCCCAGTCTGTGACCTAGGGTGTGGGATGACAGGAAGTCTTGAGTGATAGGCTTGCCATTTCCATCCCTTGAGGAAAAGCTCTTAAATTAAGGTTGGTTGATGAAAGCAAGTATGGAGGACACCGACTAGCTAGAATTCCACAAAACCCACAATGGTAGTCCCATTGCTTTCTTTTATTGTAATTCTTTTGCTTTTAGCACATTTTCTTCTATCCTTAGCTCTTATGTGTGTGGTTTGTGGGCAACCTCACCATTTACTTAGCCTACTGTAAGTTGCTGGATATTTGGATTGTTGCACAAAAACTTCATTATCAAAGCTACAGTCAGGAAATAGTAATATCTTATGAAAACTGGCTTAAAGATATAATGTTTTTATCCATGGTTGTCTGATCTACATTATAGTGCTTCTGGAGCAGAGTTTCAATAAATACTAAGTACAAGTTCTGTAAGAAGTATATAAACAAAAGCAATTTCATCGCACTGGAACTGCCCAAACAGGGCGAGCCTCATTCTCCTGGAGATTGACAGCTTGGTTTTTGTTTGTCAGGTGGCAAGCTGATTTTCATGGAGCCAGGACCCATTGAGCTCAGAGCCCACTCCATCCTTATTACAGATGGTGGAGAACTCCATATCGGATCTGAAGACAAGCCTTTCCAAGGCAAAGCTCAGATCAAACTCTATGGAAGTTACCACTCTACTCCTTTCTATCCCTATGGAGTCAAGTTCCTGGCTGTGAGGAATGGAACTCTTTCCCTGCATGGTAAGTAGATAACTCCAAAAGAACCAAAACATATTTTAAAAAACCCAAAAGACCTCAAAACCTTGAGCTGAGTGCCTCCCATCACCCAGGGAGGCAAAGGCAAGTGGATCTCTGTGAGTTCAAGGCCAGCCTAGTCTACAAAGCAAGTACAGGACTGCCAAGGGTAAGAAAGCCTGTCTAGAAAAACCAAACAACAAAACAAACAAACAAACAGCAAAACCAAAAACCTGAACTGGGTCTGCTTCTAGAAAATATATGGACAACAAACACTGATAAATTATTTTACCAATCTAGTAATTTGTTGCCGAGGCTGCCAGTCAATTATTTCACAACACGTATTTTTATTAAAAAAATTCACACATCTAAGTCTGGATAGCTCAATTAAAAGAACACATCTAATTATTATTACTTTTTTGTCTTTTTAAAAATTATTTATTTTTTGTGTGCATATTGATATTTCGCTTCCATGTACGACTGCATGCAGGTGTCAGATCTCCTGGAACTGGAATCACCCACAGTTGTGAGCTGTTATGTGGGTTCCGGGAATTGAATCCAGATCCTTTGGAAGAGCATCTAGTGCTCTTAACCGATAAACCACCTTTCCAGCCCACATGTGATTATTACTATCTGTGGCAGACTGTGCTATGGTTCCTGTAAGGGGTTTGGATGCCTTTGCTCACCTTCAGATTGCTTTTGGTGCCTCCCTGAGTGTGAACCATACTTCCTGTCCCACCGAGGGTGAGCTTAGTCACAGATATCCTTTGGATTGCTGAATGTGAGCAAAAATAACATATTTCATGGGCAAGTAGAGGTTTTAAGTGCTACTGTGATTCCTTATCCATTGGATACCTGACAATTATTTAGAAGACACCTATATTTCCCTGCAGGTAATACTTTGGTATCACAAACCAAGTAATGACAAGTCCATCTTGTTACTGTTCAGCTCTTTCTTTGTAGAATATTGATATCAACTGGAAAATGTTAATTGGATGTTTCGGCACATAATTACACACACTGGTTGTCTAGCCTTAGTCAAATACAGAACAAAAGTGTGTGTCCAAGACAGGAGAGACAGCTCAGTGGTATGATACTTGCATAACAAGGGTAAGACCACAATTCCAGCTCCCCCAAACAAAACCAAACAGGATGAAGCCACACTAGAACGTGCACCCAAGGCAGTGGCCTGATCTTAAGGGTCTCAATGTCATTAACATCAACATTTTGTGCTCACATGACAAGTGGAACCCACTTATAATAGAAAAATTATTTTAGATATGAGTTGGTAGCTATACTGAAGAGTTTGGTATTTCCTCTGTCTGGATTTTGTTACCAAATTGCTGTCTAGTAAAAAAAAAAAATACTCCCTGGATTCTTCTTGTAAAATCTTTTCTTAAGAGGAAGCCAAAACTTGTCTTTAGCTGGACCTGGGTAAGCTAGTGTAGAAACTGAGCACCAACATTTGTACTGTTAAATACTGGTCACTCATCTGGATGGGAATTCAGAATTGCAGTCCCATTGAGTGTTATTCTTTTCACCCTGTCTTCCTGGAGCTCTCATTTAGAACCCGTTACCATCTTCTGCTTTTTCAAACACTAGCTGTGGTCTCTAAGTGTTTCACCTGCTGGTCATTTATTCACCTATAGTGCTCATGGTTTTCATGACTTCTTGGCTCCTCTAAAAATTGGAATTCAAACGAGAAAGATGAGAATTTGTTCCACTTATTTCCCGCTTTGATTTGAACATCCATATTCAAGTCTGAATTATCAGTGAAAACACTCATAAATATACCAAAACACCTCTATTTTAAATGTTCCAAGGGCTCTTATGTTTTTATAAACAAGGAAATGTCAAGTTAATGAAAATCGACAATGGCTTTACCTATGTTCAATATGCTACAATTAAAGTAAGTACCTCTATTTATGATGTATTTCCGATGTTTGGAGATTATGGAAAATATTCCTAGGGGATCTATATGATACTCCTCGATCACAAGGAGGTGTGTTTTCCCCTCTGATTTTCTTTTTATATTTCTTTTCATTTATTTCCTTAATGCCACCTTCCTTCTCCTGCTGCTCATCTTTTCACATCTCTTTTGTATTTTCAGACCTGCCATTAATATCATACTCATCCCCAAAGCTCTGCCTGTTGGCTCCAATTCCTTAAAGATTCTACTTTATTAGGAATTTATTTAGGGAATGTGCCTCTCTTAAAACCCATTTACCCCAAATAGGAGGGAAAGGAGAATAAGAAGAACAAGAATGAAACGTCTGGGTATCAATTCCATGGGGCAAATCCCCTGCTGTAGTTCTCAGGAGTCTAGCAGATCCTCTTATCCGACAGAAGAAGCTGCACAGTCCGTGGACCGCCGAGCTCACCACCTGCCACCATAGTCCAACTCCAGGAGCCATGAGACAGAACCTCTGATCTCTTTCTAACTGGTTCCCCAAAGTTCTTCTCCTCTTTCTCTCTGGCTTATGGTCTTTTTTGGAAGTGAAATACTCCGGGTGGAGTCACCTGACCCTGTCTTTTGTCTTGGGCTGAAATTTCCTCTCTCTCTCTCTCTCTCTCTCTCTCTCTCTCTCTCTCTCTCTCTCTCTCTCTCTCTCAGTCTATCTAAGATCTTTATCAGTTTGTAGAGACAAAGCCACCCAAGACTCCTTTCACCTTGGGCCCTGGCCAAGGCAAAGTTACATGCTCTTCACACCTTTCCACAAAATATGACCAGAAACTCACCTAAACTGAAGATACTGAGTATTGGGCATGGGAAAAAATGGCCTATGCCCTCTTTAATATGATAGTTCTACCCTATTTAGCTGAAATAAATTGTGTGTGTGTGTGTGTGTGTGTGTGTGTGTGTGTGTGTGTGTGTGATAATAAGGAATTCTTTCTCACCCATTTTTCAGAGCTTCACAGTCACACGTGACCCTTAACCATCCCATCTCCTCTTTTCTCTTATCACGTGAGGTCTGCAGTAGACTCTCCTTCAGTCATGATGGTTAAAATCATTACATAGTTTCACTGGGCAAAAGTGGGTACAGTGGTAGTCAGGCATTAGAAAGGACTAATTTTCTTTTGCTGTCAAATATTCCAAGGAGTGGAGATCTTGATTCACTTCCTTCTACTCAGGAAGTCCCTAATGAGGGGGAATCCACTCTGTTAGTATGCCAGGAAAGATGTACGTAGTGACGAGATCCGCCAGCTATGGTGAATCTCAAAGACCAGGGAGCGTTTATAAACCTAGATTTCTGAATCTCATCCACAAAGTCTGCTCACGGGGGTGAGCAGGTCTATGCACAGGAGAAGGAATTTTATGTCAATTGATTTTGATGCAGTGGCTAACCTAGGAGATTCATGGGTGCACCGAATATTGTTGAATCAGAAATTCGGATTTGGAACAAAATAATTTCTATAACACCAGTAAACTGAGTCACCATCTTACACTACCTACTTACTAGGTGGTTGAGAGCGATGGAGTTAAAAACCGCAGAGTTTATTCTTATTGTTTTGTTTATATTCCTTTTTTTTTCCCCTCCATAATCATAGGGGATGGAGTGCCAGGTCGCTTTTTATTCTCTTTCAGAAGTTAGGAGATTTTGAGGGAACAACCATTTCTAATTGAAAATGTGGCATGTTGCCTGCTCTGCTTACCACTTTTCTCATCTTATTAATTAATATCTCCTTTCACCAGTCAGAGAGGATTTAGCCTGGAGCAGAATGTTGTCATGGGGCAACAACATTCTGAGGCACCTTCTGTTCTGTTCCCACCACCCAATGGACACCTTTAGATTTTAATCTCTGCTGGTATAGTTGCTTCCTGGCACAGGACAACCACCAATTCTAGGTGTGGTTACAATGGAATCTTCTCGGAAAGCAATTGTACGAGTCCTGGGTAGCCAGAAGGCAGGCATTGTCCAGTAACCAGAGTCCTTTGCAGCCTTGAGTCTTAGCATCTAGGAGGAAGGGGATTGATGGATTCTAATTTAACTCCAGCATGGGTCATATAGAGTCACACAACTGAGTCTGCATGTCAGTCATATCATTCTTTCTTACCGCCCTTTGTAACCCTTCTGCTCTAGTTGATTTTTATCATAGATTAAAACTGCTAGGCAAACTGGCTGTGCTGTTCATCTGTCACACGGAAAGCTGGCGTTGAAAGCACATTTATTGGCTTTTTCCTAATGCAGGGAAATAATACACTCTAGCACTCACATACCCATATATAGCTGAGTCTTTTTGTGTATTTGGAAATAGATCAAGACAAGGTATGTTTTCCATGGCAGGAGGAGTGCTGATTACTTAGTAACCAGCACACTACTCCAATAAGTTAATGTGTCCCAGGGTTTAGGACTGGATGTCTGTTGTTTGAGAATTTGGAGTCAGTAAAGAAAATCCACTCTTGCATTTAGCCTTAGCCACCCTCTTGCCTTTTGCACCTGCCACTCCAGTTTCACGACCCAAACTGAGTGCCAATCACTTGTCACTTTTCAAAGAGGTCATGTCAGCCTGGGTAACTTGAATTTTTGACAATGTAATTATGGCTTTTGCCTCCACAGTGGGGGGCTGAGCAGACCAGCGAGGCTTTTATTGATTGTTCAGCAGGGAAATTTATCAATGTCTCTCATTTCATTTCAACTTCCTCCCTGAGAAATTTGGCTGACAGTTTCTTAGAAGAAAAGTAGTTTTACGGCCTTGACTGAACTTCCGCCTTTGTCCTTCTCAAGGAATTACAAGACAGAGGCATTAAATATAAATGAAAATTTCTGAGAAAAGCTTCTATGAGGGAAACGGTTGAGGAAAGTAGTAGTGATACTGTTATGAGCATAGTATTTTGCTAGGAGTGAAAAAAAGAAAAGGAGTTATTTACAGAAACAAGTGGCTCATGTTTCTTATAGTTTCTAGAAATCTGTATTTCAGTTCTAGAGTTTTGACAAACTCCATACTGTGCTCTGTTGTTGCAGTTGCTAAGGAGGGGGCGTCATCTTTAAGCATAGTGTAGGGCTCATAGAGCAGTGTGCATAGCAGGACGGTCCTGGTCAGTGGTTTTTATACTGTGTTTCACAAAGTCCACATTTCCTAGGGGAGCAGCTGGGGGCTCCATAAACAGGAGAGGATTTGAAGTCAAGCTGCTGAAGGGATCAATTCAGTGTCATTATCTCTACTACCCATCCAAAGTAAAATTCCTTAGAAAGAAAAAAGTTTCACTGTAGAAATTATGATTTAAAACTTAGTTAAGGGGTGAGGGAAAGACTTCCACTCAAGCCTGACAATCCAAGCTCTGTCTCCGGAGCTCATAAAGGTGTAAGGAGAGCACCTTCTCTGCAGTGTTGTCCTCTGTCTTCCCCTCATACTCCATGGCATGTGACTATCCAATACATCACACATGCATAAAACATAAAAACCTAAGGCCTTTAAACAGCTTTATTAGGCATTCTTTTGATTATAGAGTTTGGAGCTTTTGAGGAGCCCAGGGCCTCAGTCAGTGTGACTCCTTATCTCCCCAAGGCCTATTATGCTCTGACAGATGAAGTCTGTTCTTTGGGGTAGTATGGAATTTTCTAGAGCCAGTTTCATTTCAACAATGTATTTTCACATCATTGTTTTCCATCCCATCTGATCCATCATTTCTCACCCTGTCTCTTGTCCATCCGGTGCTGCACTGCTCCTTCGTTCTTCATCTGTTCCTCTTCTAATTTTTTCTTCCATCTTTCATTCCTTTCCAGTGGCATGGTACTTTTCCATGTGTAGCTTTGTTAAGCTCAAACTGTTTGGCCGAAAAAGAAACAACACAGAATCCCAGTGTAAATAACTTTAGATGAAGAAAGATATATATAATCTGGTAATTAAATTGAAGGCTTGGCAGTGAGGAAACTGGCTATAACAGGAACGTCTCTACTGCTCTCAGCACCAGGAGGTCCCATGCTCATCACTTCCTGCATGCATTGGCCCCACTCTCTCCTGCTCCTTGTCCTCTTCTTCAGCTGGTCATTAGCATTCCTAGATTTTCATGGACTTCTATTTTCTATCACTGAAGAAAGGAAGAGTTCTGTGTTAATTTTTAGAAAAACCGTGGAAGACCCCATAAAGCTCCAGAAGTCTTAGTGCCATGTATGGCAGTTAAGAGATGAAGACACTCTGATTGGCCCAGCTCACACCACCTTTTCACACCTGGAACACTCCTCAAGACCCTGAAAGCAGGACTATGTGAGAAGATATAATTTTACCTTAATCATGGAAGCTGGGCAAGTATGGGATTTATGGGCTGTGTGTGTGTGTGTGTGTGTGTGTGTGTGTGTGTGTGTGTGTGTGTGTACACATGCATGTGGGCTTAAGGACATGCTTGTGTGAAGTAAAGCATTCTGGGATTCTGAACAGCAAAAGCAAGGGTTATAGTCAGTCCTAGAGTTTATTTATTCCTGGGCAGACAAATCATAAATGCCCTCTAAATTGATTAAACTAAAACTTGGGGTTTGGTTCATCTTTGAAATCTCAAGACACTTGAAATGTAGAGGCAAAAAAACCTCAAACAAAAGAAAAAACAAAACAAAACTAAAAACCCAATAAAGCATTCAAATATGGTATAATTAGGCAATATTTGCCAGTAAAGCACACTAGGAACACGAAAAAACACATGCTGTTGAATTTCTAGCACAAACCTTAAAACACAAAAGGCTTCTATGGCTCGTGTGCATGAATAAATATGGCATTATTAAAGTGTTTTGATTTAATCTAAAATTTGAAAATTTAAAGGTTTTTTTTTTTTTTTTTTTTTTTTTTTTTTTCAGGATTATAAGATTCAGTTTCTTGCAGAAGCCCTACAGAATCTATTTTTCTGGTATATGTTATAGGTTTTCTCATCTTCCTCTTTCCTCTGCCTATCTTCTCCTTACCACCCCCTGTTCCTGGGATGCTAGTGTCTCTCAGTTCTGTACTGAAGAGACTCTCTATCTTCTCTAGCATTTATCACCATAAACTATTGGTTGGGGCTTATGGGAAATGAGCCTGAGCCTGCCTGGTGTGCAAACCTCTACAGGACTGAACAATGGAAGGGATATAATTTTAAGGCTATCCTGGAGATAAAAATGTTCTGACCAGAACCCATTTTTATTTCTTTTTTTTGAAGTTTTTTTTTTATTAATTTGTTCTTGTTACATCTCAATGGTTATCCCATCCTTTGTATCCCTCCCATTCTTCCCTCCCTCCCATTTCCATTTTTTATTTCTTCTGATTGCTTTCTTCATCCATATTCTAAGGGTTTGCTTGGACTTTAACAGCATGGCCTAGCTTATTTCCCATATTTAAAAAGTCAGCCATAATTTGTCCAGTTCTAAGTCTCCAGTGCCCTATCTACTTAACACCATTTTCCTCTCCATTCAGGTCTGTAACTGCCAGTTTTTCTTCCATTCCCAAGTTCCAGAAATAACAGCACTTTATTATATAAGAATAAATGCCTAGGCTGTAAGCTTTGGCTTGGTCCCTGACTAACTTTTAATTTAAAACATCCATTTATTCTATTCTACATGAGCCACATGGCTGATTACCTCTCCTTAGTTTCATGTGCCCTTCTCAGAGTACTAGGGAGAATCTCTCCTCATCTTTCTCTATCCCAGAGTTCCTCCTCCTTCTCTGAGAACTTCTACCTCCTTATTTCCTGCTCCAGCTAAAAGCCCATTAGCTTTTCATTGACAGGTGGTGCTTCCATACAGACATAAGAGATTCCCTCCACAATTCCCCCTTTTAGTTCAATAAAACGCTCTTTCTATAATAAACAATAAGTACTAAGAACAATTTGAAAACTATCATGTAAGAATTAGACTCACAATGTCTAGTTCATTTGTATTTGGCAATTTTGGAGAAAGTGTTGCACTAACTGTCCTGTCATGGTGAGTTCAGAGTTCTGTACCTAAATCATTTTTTATCTTAACTTGCATTACCAAATTAAAAACAACTTCTTAGGCCTAATAACATCTACTAAAATACTAAACAACTTAAGCTTAATTGTGAGTATATGACTATTTAGTCTCCAACCTTATCAGAGACTTGAGAACTATCTAGCTTGAGTCACTCAAAGTGGTAGAGACATGGTCTATATTTATATTTCATCTCTTATCTTCATTTTATATTCTATTGATGTTGGGCAGGTGGAAGAAGTAAGACATTTATCAGGCTTTTTAATGAACTCCCTTATTGTTTGAGCTCTGTCCTGGACAATTCCACACTTTAGAACCCTCACTTGGGATTGCCATCACTAATTTCCACTTTAGTGTTGATCTTGGATTCCATAGGAAAAGTTGATTTAGGCCAAGCTACCACCTCCAGAATTCATTTGATCTAGAACAGTGGCTTTCAACCTTCCTAATGCTGGGGCCGTTTAATATAGTTCCTCATGTTGTGATGACCCCCAACCATAAAGTTATTTTTGTTGCTACTTCATAACTGAAATTTTGTTACTCTTATGAATTGAAATGTAAATATATGCTATGCAGTGTATCAAATATATGATCTCTGTGAAAGGGTTGTTTGACCAGTAGAGGAGTTGTGACCCACAGGTTAACAGCCATTGATCTCAAACTTTACAGATCCTTCCATACTAAAAAAAGTTCACTCATCACATATTTCTCTGCTTTCCACATACCATTTCTTTTTGTTGCCTGTGAGGCATGAGCAACTCAGTTATTGTGTATATCCAGATGTCCAGTCTAGGAAACAGAACCTCGTTTTCTGGTCTTTCTGGTAGTTTAGGAGTTACATTTCCAAAACTCACATTGTTTATATGGAAATAAAGACCTCATACCTTCTTCCACATAGGAAGGAGATATAAAGTCCATGGCTAGCTTACCAGTGCTGGCAATGCATCTTAATGCCTGAGGATTCTTTCTGAACCTGGTGTTTTTCTCATAGTCATGTCTGGCATACAGGTTTCTCCCGGGATTAATCTAAGAATTGATTAATATCGTTTTAGTAAGTCCTTAGGAGATGTCTACTCTTTAGCATTGTATGGTTCCCATATAATATGCAGCACTTGTTATCTCTTTGTTCTATGCTTAGATCCTTATAGTCATTGCTACAGAAGTAGAAATTCTGTTCGATTACTTGTTTGAGAAAGCACAATAAGATTGTAATTGGTTTGAAGGGGAGAGCTAATGTCTTTTCTGGTGTTTTGTTTTGTTTTAGTTAGGGCTGGGAAGCAAGTCTAGATAGAGGAAAGAATGGAAGATCAAGAAAATTTAAAATATAACCACTTCTGCCTGTATTCATGTTCTCTTCTAGTATTGTGGATTGAACCTAAGGCCCATGTAGGCTAGGCAAGAGCACTGTCATGGGATTGCATATATCCTTGGTCCTTTTCGTTTTAATTTTGTAAGAGAGATTCACTAAGTTGTTAGTGTTGGCCTTAAACTTGATGTCTAAACTAGACTGGCCTCAAACTTGTGACCTTTCTGCCTCAGACTCCAAGTAGGTTGATACTGCTGTGTGCCACTAGGCCTAGCTGCTTCCTAACTGACAAGCTTGAACACAACACTACAGTTGAAGTCTGCTGGAATGCTGTGAGGAGTCATGGTTATACAGTTAGCAGCAGTGAATATGCTTTGAGTTTGGTTTCTGATCCTGGGAAACTCATTAGGTGACTAGTCTCCTTTCAGCATAGATATATACTGCATTCTTGGAATATGACGTTGGATAGGTGATCGTTAAAACAAAACAAAACAAAAAATTAGAAGGAAAATTCTCTCTGTTTTGTCCAATAACATTTTTATAATGCCCTACATAAGAATATTTTGTGAACAATGATGAACACCCCTTTTGTAGTTTCTTGACTACATGAGACTGACCTTGGCCAGTGCGTATGAAAGGCTTCTCTAATTTCGTTTTAGACACCACACTGAAAGAACTTATTTAAGTGAATGTGTTTTTAAGGTCTTTTGATTTTAAGCATTTGTGTGTAAGTGTATATTGCTAATTGGAAAGGAAAGTGAGCTTTTCAATAACCCAAGTACAGCAGGAACCCCACTTAGAAACACATTGTAAGGTACTTCAGGTTTCTATATATACTTGAAAGTGTTGGCATTACTCAGGTCTTTTTGGGGTTGCAAGTGACAGAAAACCCAATTCAAACAAAAAATAAGGGCATTTACTGCCTCACCTAATTGAGAAAACTTGCAGCACAGCTGTGTCCAGGTGCTCTAATGCCGTCATTAAGACTGCTTCTCTGTAGCTCTGGGGTGGGCTTTCCCCTAAGCTGACTTCATTTTCAGTCATACTCCACCCCCACACAGGCAGAAACAGGGATCCAATGGCTCCAGATAGAAGACAGTAGCTCTTTCCAAATGGCTCTTTGACCCTTGATCAAATTTCATTTGTCCCAACGTTACCATTATGCATTGCTCTGTTTCCTGCCCTTAGCTCTTAGCCTTGTCTAATATATATATATCACATGGGGCCTATTTTTCATAGTTGCTTTATTTATCCATTGCCTCTGAAAGTAATGTATGTACATCATGGGGACAGATGTTTTTCATTGTTTTTGTTATTGTTTCTGATTATGACAAAACCCTATTGCCAAGAATATGGTCAATGCTCATAATGGATTTTGATAAATATTTGTTTCATGAATAGTTTAATGGGAAGCTTGAACAAAAGGCTTATAAGTGGTTTGGGTTGCATTTGTATTGTAGACTATTTGGGCTATTGTCTATGCCAATGGGGGAGGGGTTATTATTATTTTTCTAGTATGTCCCTGCTGGAGCAATGGGATGGAAAGTCTTCCACAACAACATGGCCTGAGAATGAAAAAGGATTCTCTTAACATAAGAGGTGTCTTTTCAACTATTGAATACAATGTGTAATTGTAAAAAAAAAATTAGCTTGGCCACTTTTTAAATACTGAAACTCTTTTTAAAACTATTTTTACTAATTTTGAATTGCAAAAAGATTTAGCTGGATTGCCTACAGTAATATACATAAAATTTATTTAATTTGTCTGGGAAAAATATCAACAGATTCACTAGGTAAAATCAAAACCCTCAACACAAAGAAAAGACAATTTAGAATGAAAATATTTTGTAATGTTTAAAAGACTTGATTATGTTTTTCAAGTGGCAGTAGAAGGAAGAGGTTGATTTCTAATTTCAGGCAGAGGGTCCTGGAGCACAGGAGTCTTGACCTGACTTGCCACTCTTCTGTGTAAATATTTACATATGAGGCAATAGCCAAAGAAGCATCAGTCAGCCTTGAGCATGAAGATTTGATTATAATTACACATATTTACTTTTTAAATTAAGACGTAAATTATATTATTTTCCCTTTTCCTTTCTTCCCTCAGACCTCTACTATATACGCCATTCTTACTCTTTCTGAAATTTATGACCTCTTTTCTAAAATTGTTGTAAATACAAAGATCTAAATATACAAGGACAACCAGCTCAATACCTAAGATGTCACTCGTATACATATTTATGTTTTCAGGGCTTACCACTTAGCGTTGAGTAACTGGTTAGTACGATCTTCCCTGGGGAAGACTATTTCTCCTGTTCTCAGCATTTCATAGTTGTCTGCAGGTCTTTGTTTAGGGTTGGGGATCCATGAGATACTCCCCTTTCAAGTGAGCAGGCTTGGGGTTTTTTCTTTTGTATGTGTGTGTGTGTGTGTGTTTTGTTTTTGTCCCATGCTTAGGTATTGTTTAGGTAGCTATGTTGTTGTGACTTAAATGAGTATGGATTCTCTGAAAAAAGCATTTAATAGCACAAAACTTATTGCATATCATCATACTAATTTAGCTTAAATTACTCTTACTATGCAAACATTGCTTACTAACTACTCTGGTTCATTATAATTTATTGTAAAAATTTTAAACATGATCTGTGTATTATAGAGAAAAGAGATATGCCAAGCAAGCTCTATCAAAACAAATATTAAAAAGAAAATAAAATGCGAAAATAATTTTAAAAAGATCTAGTTCTAATCCAGGAAGAGAACTGCTATGGAGCAATGAAGTGCCAAGGTAATAATTGTTTGTGTCTAAGCTGTGAAGGGACCCAAGGAACTTCTTATCTTCCTTATCTTCAAAGCTGTAAGGAGAACTTGAGACTTTACTGCTTACAGGCCAGCCCAGGCAAGAAGGGGATAGAGCAAGCTCATCCATGGGCTCAAGAGGGAGAGGGTCTGGTTGTCTTTCTGTTTTGGAAGGAAGACTCTAGAGTGCTGCCTGCAGGACCTTTCTCTATCCGTATGAGGGGGAGAGAGTAGCAAAAGAATATTTTGTTAGTCTCAGGAAGCTTCCTTTACCTGGGACTGTGGCAAGAATTTCCTAGTCAATGGCAATGCTACATCTGTTTGTGTAATTGAGAGATGGAGAAGGGGAGGATAGCCATGACTGTCACTCACCCAATGACAAGGACATCACTACAAGCAGAGTTACTGTTATGTTGCAAAATCGGTTACATAGGAAGATATTCAGATTCCAGAGAAGGCAAATTGGAAAGGTAGTTCTTAAATTATATATATATATATATATATATATATATATATATTTGTGAAGTACTTCATTCCAAATTTTAGTTATTGGTAGACTAAAGTAGTAAAATCAGCACTTGAGATTTCCTTGTATTTTTAAAATGTATTCTTTTTACAATCTTCTTCGTAGATTAACAATTCACTTTGTTAATCAATTTTCTGGGGAACAGAGTCATTTCATTAAAGAGGCTGAAAAGTTTTGTGGTTAGCCCTCAGCAAACTGGAGACCAAGAGGAGCCAATGCATGTAATTCCTAATTCAAGTGTAAGGGCCTGAGAATCAGGAGAACTGATGGCATAAGTTACAGTAGAAAAAATGACAGCCTAGAGAGACAAAGGCTGAGAATCCACTCTGAGTCTGAAGGCATGATACTGCCTTCTAATAACAGGCTGTATAAGACTACTCCTCTTCCAATGCACACCCTGTGCAGCAGACTCAGGCATGTGTCTATTTGCAGGCAGGGCACAGATAGCCAGATGCTTTATTAAATGCCAACAGCTATCCAGTCACAGCCTACACTGCCCCTTTAAGGCATGTTCCACACTCAACTGGAAGGCCAGCCTTCTGAATTGAATGGGAGCATTCTGGTGGAAAGCCAATCCATGCTTAAGCTCTTGTCTTCAAGGTACAGGAAGACATGTGGATCTTGCTTCTCCTTGCTTCATAATCCATGCACAGAGATGGGAGTCACCATAGGTACCCCCTACTATATGCCCTGGACATATGAAGCAAGGGGAAAAAAGTTGGAGGTAAGCACCCAGGGTATAAGACAACCCCCGACTTTGGTACGGATTTGGGGGGTGGTGGTTAAAAAGTTTCCTTATATGCTAGAAAATATGGTAATCTATTTTACTGAATTGCCCAGTTTTAATTCTAATCTTCCCTAAAAAATACCTTCATAGACACATCTGGAACAATAATTGGTCAGTGTATGGATACCCTATAATCCAAGCAAGTTGAAACACAAAGTTTAACATCATCACCAAAGTGTACCCCACGTTTCACAAATGGCTTTCTATAATATAGATATGCAATCCAGAAAGACACCAAGCTTCTTCCACTAGTGTGTGGCAGAATGCTTTGTTTCCCAATGAACTTGACTTTGTGTAGTCGGTAGTCTTATTCGGTGACCAGGCTTGAACTCTACAAGATTTAATGGGTTCAAACCCCTACTCCCCCAATAACTAGATTATGGACCTCAGAAAAGTCACCTTCGTTCATGTATAGAATCGATTCTAAAATATTTCTCATGATTCTATCACACGAGAGAAGTCCAATAGGACATATAAAATACTTCTGAAGTCAGCAGGAACCGAGCAACTAACCATTCCAATACATACTCACATTCTTATTTATGTTATGTAGCTGAAATTTGATTTGGTGAAATTGCCTCATTATTAATCTGAGATGGATACAGTGCTGTTAATATTTTCTCTCAGTCAGAATTCCGGTTGCCATTTTTAATGCCTCTTTCTTTACCATTTTCCATGGCTAAGTCTTGTTTATTATTGAATCTGTGTTCTGTCCACTTCTGTGATTGTTACCTTAGTTTATCTTGGTGCTAATGTATCTTTAGGTTCATTCTCTGGCCTGGAGCACAATTTGTTTTCTATCATGCTAATGTCTGAAACTCTTCCAAGATTCTTATTGTTCCCATGATGAAATCCAAAATGTCTACTCCAGCTATCAGAGTGCTGTCTGACTTCGAGGCTTCCCATACCTCTGTCATCATAATTCCCCAGGGAGACTTCTTTTAGTTTATTGAGTGGTTCATATTGGTACAGTTGTGCTTTTACGTTTTTAAGTATCAAAAGGGCCTCACTTTAGTTAAGGTAATGGGAATCTGTGAAGGCAGAATCCCCATTCAAACAGCATCCTTGCCCTTACATCATCAAAGCACAACTGTTAACAGCCTGGTCATGGAGAAGGAAGGATTGGATATCATATTCAGCATTTGTTGAAATTGAATTTTCCCTGTAACTTGGCACTTTATAGTTTTCATAGCTGATTCCCACCCTTCCCTCTCATCTGTCTCTCACAGCTCTGTGAAGCAGCAAAGGCTTGCATTATGACTATTACATTCATTTTAGAAATGGTAAAACTTGAGCCTGGAAGGAGAGGTAATTAAAGTTTATTCTGTCTTCTTCATGGGCACATGAGGCACATGAGAGTCTTTCTGCTTTTTGCACATATAGCTGTGGTATAAACATACACAGAGGATAATCTTCCTGGGTTCTGGAACAACTTTCTCAATTTAATACTTTCAAGGTATTCTGGGATCCCAGAAGCACTGTTCCTAAGTCTCCCTATGTTAATTTTGACAGAGACATAAAGAAACTGTTGTTTTCCCCCAATTTATTATTTATCCCAGTATTTTAATGGAATATTATGTTATTTGTAATAACAAGTCTATTTTTCTGTATGATTCTCTCTTTGATATTGCCTTTAGAAAATCTTCCCTATAGAAGAAATAGCGTAAACCTTTACCTACCAGGTTGTTAGATCTTTTATTGTTTTTAATTATTTTCTTTTCACATTGCATCTTTAAATATGTTTGGAAAACTATAGCCTGTGGCCAAAGCTTGCCCACTGTTTGCCATTTAAGAACAATTTTGTTGAAACACAGTGATCCTTGTTTGTTGAGGTGTTGTTACCTGTGGTGGTTTGGCATGGCAGTAACAGAATTGAGTAGTTATGCTAAAATCAACGTGATTTATAAACACTAGACTCTTCAATACCTGTCTCTTTTCAGGAAAAGATTGCTGGCCTCTGTCTTAGTTAGTCTACAAGTTGCTGATGATCTTTGTTAGTCAGCTATCTTATTTTCCTCCAATAGCTACTCATGTTCTCAACAATATTTATCCGTGTACCTTAATTGCATTTACGTCCTAATTTTCAGAACTCATAACTATTGCTTTATTTTTCAAAACAAACAAACAAACAAACAAACAAACAAACAAAAAGACCTTGTAGAGATGGATCTGGTGGCATGTGCTTGAAATCTCAGCATTTGGGACTCTAAGGCAGGAAGATCCCAAGTTTGAAGCTAGACTGGGCTACAAAGTCTGGCATTGTCTTGGAAAGAATAAAACAAGTGGGGAGACTTAACAGCTATGATTAAATTAAAGATCTTAAATTCTGGAGATTATACTAAATTATCCAAGCAGAATCCTTGTAATTATAGTGGTTTTTATAAGAAGGCCACAGGAGAGAAGCTGGAAGAGAAGGCAAAATGATGGTGGGAATAGATATAAGTTTTGTGTTTAAATATGAGCAAATGAACTACAAGTCAAATACTGTACACAGCCACTGGAAGCTGTGAAAGCCACGGAACTAGATTGTCTCCTCAAAATTTAGAAAATGAAGCATCGCCAACAACACTGACTTTATCTCAATGGTGTTACTTTCAGAATTCTGATTTTTAAAACCACAAGATAAAAACTTTGAGTTTCCAGGATTGGGCTATAGCTGCTCGTTCCTTGACTATTTAAGGGTTAAGTTCAATCCCATTACTGCAAAAATTGTCCTCCCACTCCATAATATAAAGAGAATTTAAGGGAAAAAATGGCTCAACTGTTCTGCTCGTCTATCGACCTTAAATGTTTGTTCTTCAATAGGACTGGCTGCCATCATCTCCTGTCACCAGCTCTGTGGCCATTTGGATATCAGGGGCATCAATGTGTGCCAGATTTGGCTTTTGTGGGGTGTGTAGTAGACTCAGCCATGATCCTTTGTACAAGATCCAGCAAAAGCATTTCTGTAATGCACAAAGGCACCATAAAAAGATCACACATGACTAAGATCAGTTCACTAAACACAGTAACTGCTGATGTATTCCTGATGTGCCTCTTTAAACACTTGAGCTTAAAGTGAGTGACAACTGTGAGGTGGTCAAGAACTGTAAACCTCAAGGTCCTTTAATGACAGGATTAAAGTGCGCATCATTTCCAAATGGCTGGTGGTAGATGAGTTGCCAATGCCTTGGGCTACTTTAAGGTTGCTATCTTTTCAGATACGTATTGAATATTGGAGAAAATGGATCAGAGAGTTTGACTTTGAGATTCTGTTGCGTATACACGACCTGGGATACATGTCAAATGAGAGTGTGGCTTGTTGCATGACACTTGTGATCTTTTGCTCTCATGCCCCATCTTTTTGCTTTGATAAGAAGCCTCCTTCCTTAGACCATGAATCCAGTTGACCATCTTTTAGAAATTTTAACAAAAAGAAACCACAATTCCTTTCTCCTTTCTAAAGCATTTTCCCCAGGTCTGGTCCTCAAAATCAGATTCTTCTTTTAATAAATAAATAATAAAGAGAACATATCTGAATAAGTTGGATAGCTTTCTTCTTTTCTCCTCCTCCTCCTTCTTCTTCCTCCTTCTCCTCCTCCTCTCCTCTCTCCCCTCTCTCCTCCCCTCCCTGCCTCCTCCTCCTGCTCTGCCTCCTCCTCCTTCTTCAAGTTTATCTAATGGAAGCTGCCCCATCAGAAAACAGCAACAGTAGGAGTTCCAAATCCTGCCCAGGCTCTACTCAACATGGGCCCTCTAACTCTAAGTTCTCTCCCTCTTGTCTTTTTTTCCCTCAACTTAGAACTGTCCTCAAGATCATAGATGCACCAGTAAAAGATGAGAAGCCCATCAATAAGCTGAAAAGCAAGGGAGAGACAAGAATATCAGTCAGCAGGCTGTGTTAGGAGAAGAGGGTAGAGGGAGGAGTGTTCACATGTTCATGTAAAGAGTTAAAAATCAAATACAAGACCTAAGAGAGGAGGCAGTCTGCAGTCAGCCCAATCTGAACACACCTATGTACTTCTGCAGGAGAAGGTACATTCTTTGATCAAAGAGGTCAATTATCTTACTGGATAGATGAGGCTACAAAACAGAGAAGAGTCAGGGTGTTGTGTGCTTCTACATGGCAGCCAGTGCTGAAGCTACACTGTAATAAATAATTGAAAGTACATTCTTTCAAAGGAAAGATATATATAGCATTAGAGCACAAATACAGGGTCAAGAAAGGTAATGAAGTAACTCATAACTTTTTTACGACATATTAATACACGTTTTTCTTACTACTTTTTATGTTCATATTTTAACAAAATTGTGTTTTTGCAATACTCTAATTGATATCTGTCTGTGTATTTCTCACACTGGGTATTAGTATTAGGAAAAAGAAGTTGTTCACTTTGTGTTTGTCTACGCAGAGACAGGAAGAAAAGGGAGCATTCACTGTTTTACAATGGGGGAGATGCATACAGAAATTAAGGGGAAACAGCTGTGCATAATTGAGAACAACATTTTTTAGTTGATAAAATTTTCATCATATGACTTTATTATACTTCTTTTTTAACATATACATTTATATTATTACACATAAAATAAAATAACACATAAATAGAATAAACTACATATAGCAGAAAGAACCACAAAGCAATCAGGAATTATATAAATGTTAAAATCATAATGATTTGGCTATTTGTATTTGGGAAAGTCAAAGTAAACATTGTTCCTATCTTGGTGTGTCTAAAATTCTAAATGAAAATCAATATCTATCATATCTCTATTATATTTGATAATTTTTGTCTATTTCTATTATGATGTGAACATTGTTCTAACAAATAATAGCTATCTATCTATCATCTATATATCTATCATTATTATCCACCCATCCACTATTATCTATTATGTAACTATCCTCTATAACATATCTATCCTTTATTATTTAGTCTATCTTTCTTTTCCTTTTTCCTTCTTTTCCTCCTTCCCCCTCCCTTCCCCTTCCTTTCTCCATCCCTCCATCCTCTCTTTCTTCTTTCTCTCCCCCTCTTTTTGAAAAGTCTTGTCAGTTATTCACGTGGAATAAAGATTTAAGTCCTATAAAACAAACAGAGGACAATTAGTGAGTTTTAAGTGTGTCAACACACGAAGGTTATTTCCTTTCTTCCCATGCCAATTTGGTAACAGTGGTTCTCAGGGACTGCATAATTACAGATGAATGACAGCGAATTGCTTGGACAATAATTGGTAGGAAGTACAATTATGAGACGTCATTAGTGGGAGTAAATGAACAGTTGGTTGCTTAACAGGTCAATGTTGAAAGCCCAATGTGGTTAAACATTGTATTAAATTACAGCCTTTTTCACTGAAGCATATTTACAAATCACTAATCTTTCTAAGCTGTGTTTTTATATAATCTTTGATTTGCGGTACAGTACAGGAGCTACCCAATGTGGGTTTCAAGACTTCAGTGAAGACAACAGTGCACATTTGAAGTGTGCAGTGGTGCTCTCTTTACCAGGGGAGTCAGCCAGCCTACCTTGAACAAATTGTAATGTAACACAGTGATTTATTTTAGGTGCTAGAAAGATTGAAGGGCATGGAACTGACAAAAGATGAAGGTAGGAAGACGTGACTAAATGAAACCAGACTAAGAGATGAGTTCTTGGGACAGAAATGTCCTTCCTAAGTCAGAAAGTAGAGTGGCGTCTACTTGGAGAGAACTGGGTTATTTAAGAACAGAACTTGGGCCTTCATTACTGGGGTCGGGGGAGTGAATCCCCAGATAAGCCAACAAAGAAGAGAAAATGAATCACCAAAAATTGTTTAAGCATATGATCAGAAATGGTTAGCATAAAAGCTGTTTGCAGAAGGTCTAGTCTAGCTGATTATTATAACTCCTCTGACATCTTGAGTTTGTGTGATTGTAGCTTATGAGGTCATTATCTCATATAGATGGAAGCAGAAGGCTGGAACTCAGAATGTATCCAGGTTTCATATTTTAGTCATAGACAGAATGATATGTTTTCAAAGAAAATAAATAAGTTATGAAATACTTTTGCATTATTGAAAAATTGTCAATATTTGAAAGAACATGAACTTTTGCTAATAGATAAATATAGACTTTAAAAAATTCCCCTAGTTTCTTTGCTCATTTTGACTTGACTATTTTATTTATAAGAATGATTTGTTTACAAATGTTTCTTGTCTTCATTTTTGATTATTTTTGATACAGTATAAAAGCCCTCCTTGATATATAGGTAACTCTATCTTTGATTCAGAGCACAGAGGTATCTTTTTTATGTAGCTAATCAAGAACTGGTTAGAGATATTCACACATATGGATATACAAATAAATAAACTTTATTTCATTTTCTTATTCCCAAGGGTTAAGATGTACAAACAAGGAATAAAATTAAAATTATTTTCTTTGGGGATGATTTATGCCTTAATTTCCACCTGCCCTATAATTAGAAATTTTGAACTCTGTAAATGTTTTTTAACATAAAATTATTGCCGTGGTAAACTTCAGAAATTACATCATTAACCCAAAGACCTTTCTAAGCCTAGAACAACATGGTTGGTACAAGTGTCTGTGCTCACACAGACAAATAAATAAAGAGGAAAGTTTAAAATAATTTGAAAATGATTTATTGTCGGCCACCCCTGCAGTTAGGAATTCAAGTATTATTACTTTACTTCAGTGCAGCAGGGGAGGACAGCAGCTTGCTGTGGGCTAAAGGTAAATTATGATCTATTGCAAAGGAGGAAGGAGATGTACTGAGGAAAAAAGGGAAAGAGTGGGGAGTAAGCAGTGTGTTTTCTGAACTATTGCTTCAGATAATGCCTTTAAAAATTTGCCTCGACCTATGCTGGAAAATCCCAGTGAAAATGGTGAAGCAAATGACATTCTTAAATCTTTGATAGTTAAGGCCATACGTACTTGGTATGGGGAGGTTGATAGGGGTATGCCAGAGTACAGTGCACTCTAAGCTATGTAGTCACAAGTTTCCCTGCTTTGAGTGTTTGATAATCTCATTCTGGGTGTACCCAGTTTTAGTTCAAAGGAATCATATAACAGGTAAAGTCCTAGGATATCTATTCTAAAGTATCTTCTATTCTTTTTACAGTATTTGTGGGTTAAGCTCTTCATGTTGTCAATGAATTATGGACTTCCACATTAGGATAAAATATCTGCTATATCATATTTGAAATAAGAGTAATGTAAAAGCTCATTTTTCTAAACACAGGGGATACATGGAAGGAAAAAGTAAAACCTGACATATGCCAATGTCTTTTATGCTTCGAAGTCTGAGCTGGATACTTCATTAATTAGCATCTCGTTAAATAGTCCTAAGTTCTATGCTGGAAGTTGGAAGTTCATCTGCTCCTATTTCACTGTGTACTGAGAAAACTGAAGCCCACCTATATGTATTTCCTCTATGTCAAGTCTGGCTCACATGTCAATTTTGTCTAGTGACAATTCCTATGTTTTTCACCTCACTACTCTGCCTTTGGCTGGTTTTACAAGCATCTCTTATAAAATCTTATTCTAATTAGTAAACTTTTAAGTAAATTAACAATTAAATTTAAACAAGTTTTCTCTTCATGGCTTTAGGTTCAGTTCCAGAAGTTACTGTCACCTATCTTCAAACAGCTGCCTGTGCAGGAGACACAGTGCTGGCTCTGGAGGATGCTGTGAAGTGGCACCCTGGAGATGAGGTTGTCATCATCAGTGGGTTGAGTGTTGAAGGTGGTGAACCAATGGAGGAAGTTGTTATTGTGGAAACTGTGCACGATACAGATCTCCATCTCCGTAACCCATTGAGGTACTCACATTTCATAGCTAGTTTTATATGGAGGAGCAGGAGTTCTTTAGGGAATTGGGCACTGAACATTTATTGACAGAAACATTAGTGTTAAATAATGTTGGGTATCTGGACAAGCAAATAATAAAGCATGAATGTTGCAAAGATGAAGATTTCTTAAATGTTTTTCTCTTATGGGATCCTAGAAGTTTTGTGTTAGCAAGAGGTCAATAAGTAGTTCCCAATGCTATACAGGGTGCATTTTACAGGCATCTATATAGCTCATTCTTTGGGTATTTGAGTTTCTAAAGAAATAGACACTCCCCAAAGAAGCCTCAATTTACTACTTCTAATAGAATGCAGAGTTGTGTTCTCAAGTGCTCCTTCCTCTCGTGTTCTTTTCAGACACTCCTACCACTTCACAGAGAGCTGGGTAGTTGGAAAGAATCATATTTTGAAGGCTACAGTGGCTCTTCTCAGCAGGAATATTATCATCCAAGGAAACCTCACTCTTGAGAGGGCAAAGCTCCTCAATTCCTGCAAGGAGGCCAATGCTTCTGAAGGTAGAGATGCAGTTTGATGGGAAACCCAGAGAGTGAATGAGTGTTCTCACTGCCTGTGCAGCAGGCCTTGGGTCATCTTCTTCATTAACATTTTCAGTGTCCATATTTTTCCATAATTTTCAGAATCCTCTTGGCAGCTTGTCATTTCGTTTCTTCCCCCACTTCCAAGAAGTAAAGGAAATAGAGAAAAGGCAAAGGAAATAATCAGTCATTTTTCTTGGTAAAACTTGTGTTCAGGAATGTGCTGGAATGTTGTAATGATTTCATTAATCCCCAGCTTCTCCTAAGATTCTCAAGAAAACTATGATTCCAGAGTCATAAGCTTGGGCAGTTCATTCTTATTGGTTAGATTTGTATTTCCTCCCCTTTGGAGGGGGTTTGTTTTCTGAGTGACTTATTCCTTTACTTTAGGTAAAGGAGTGTAAGAGCCAATTTATCTTCTGAAAGAATAGCAGGCACTGAATCACACTGATGTGCCTATTAAACATCTATTTCAGGGATGGTTAGTTTAGGAGGTTATGTTTTGGTTTCCCAGGCTGTAGATTATGAAGCTGTGAAGATATCATTTGTCAACTTTGGTCCAGGGTGGTGTCGGTGTCAAGGATGACTTCCAGGCATGAGCTCTGGGTGGATGATGAAGCGTTTACTGTGATGGGAAGAGGGGAAGGTTTTGGGATAGGTTTTGGGATAGGGGTAAACATGTTTAATTTTGTACACATTAAAACTGAGAAGGCAGATCAGCAACTGAGTGGAGATGTCTGGATCCTGATAGAAATATCAAGTCTAGAGTTAAAGATTTCAGAGACGTGTACATAGATTGCAGTTATATACAGTGTTGCATAAAGGGTTGTTAGTAGCGGAGAGTGATTATGACCTCACTAATTTCCACTCAAAGTAATCAATGGACACATTCATAATTTGCTAAAAAGAAAAAAAATTTGGGCAAAAGTGGATTAGAGTTGATTGACAGCCATTGTCACAAGTCTTTCAAATTGAGATAATAGTTGTGCCAAATCATATAAACACACAGCATTTCTTCATTTACTGCCTATAGGTCAATTCTTTGAAGAATTAGACTCTGTAACTCACCAGAGAGTGACACATTGCTTTGATTGATTGCTACCTCTTTTGTTCATTATTGTGTTATTGATTTATACCTTAGCATATCAATACAGATGGGCATGCAGATGTGCAGGTTAGTGTTGTCAGCTTGACAGAACTGCTAGTAACCTGAGAAGAAGTGTCCTCCTTTGATGAACTGCCAATATTAGATTGGCCTTCGGTCATGTCTGTGAAAGACTGTCTTGACCGAAGATTGATATGGAAAAAATTAGCCCATTGTGGCCAGCACCATCCTTAGGTGGATGAGTCTGGGCTGTATAAGAAGGCTATCTAAGTATGAGCCGGAGAGCAAGCCAGTAATCTGTCTTCTTCCATGGTCTTTGCTCGAGTGCCTGCCCTGGCTTTCCTTAATGAAGGTCTGTGGCAAGGAAATGTAAAATGAAATAATCCCTTTACTCCTTTAAATTGCTTTTATCACAGCAAAAGAAAGCAAACTAGAACAAATTAGGTTGATTTCGATTATTCTGGGTATGGACTTAGAAGTAATATGGCTAGTACTGAATCAATTCTGAAGATGACTTCTCCATTTTGAGATTTCCCATTGTCAGATGTCACGTGTCAGCAGAAAATATTGGAGTGCTGCTCTCTCAGCACTGTAGCAATGGCAGTTATGCAATTAGGTACAGGTATTTTTTTTTTTTTTTAACCACCAGTAGGAAGACAGCTGGGAAAATGGATTGGCAGAGATTTTTTCCCTGAAGTTCTCTCTCCTTTCATTGGAGACGTTTTTTGCTAAATCCCCAAACACACAGCAGCATATTGAGGAGGACACCCCACTGAGCACTTGAAGTCTATAAGGTGCTCTTATAGCACTCAGTGCACACAATTTTTCCCAAGAATTATCAAACATAAAAAAGCCATTTTATTGCACCTTTCCTGCAGGTTGTCCTTTGTATTGAAATATGCACCAGTTTAATTGGGCTTGAGAGTTGTAATGGTTCCTTTTTGATTGGAATTAAGGTGATAGTTTGGGGGGGATATTTCCAGAAATAATAGAGCAAGGGACAATCTCATGTCCTAGATATTTGATCTATATAAACAATGCAAAGAGAGAAATCAGTAATAACAAAACAAGACCATTGTAAGGTTGTCCTTTGTGTGCATACAGCCTTGCAAACAGAACATTTGTCTAGAAGCATGCTCTAAAAATTTCCCTGGATATCATTGTGTGTTTTAGGTAACCTGAAGCACTGTTTGTATTCTAAGAGTGAGAAGATGCTGGGAGCCAGGGATCTGGGGGTCAGAGTCATTATTCAGTCCTTCCCAGAGGAGCCCAGCTTGGTCAAGCTGAAGGGAGTGCAGTTTCGAGACCTAGGGCAGGCCTTCCATAAGCATCTGAGCTCACTCACCCTGGTGGGAGCTATGAGAGGTAAGGGTACCAAACCTTGGCCTTCCCAGTTTTCTTCTTTGTTGATGACACCACATGATGATGATATTTGGTACTGAGGAATTCAGAGATACTTTTCAAACCTTAGTACCTAAGCAAACCCCACATGCATCTTATTGAACTCAGTTACACTCACTCTCAAGGACAACTTGGACGTGTGAGGACTTACTTGCCATTCAGGTGAATGTGTGTGAGATGATGTTCTGAGAGTTTGGGAGTTAGGAAAACATCATCATCAACAACAACACAGCAGTGTTTTTCAAAGAAGCGATTATTGGTGTGTTAGTTTATTATTATTTTTTATTCTAATAAGAAACTAGAGATTTTGCTCTATCATCAACATAAAGATTTTTGTAAATGCCAATTTCACAGATCAAATATACCTTATGTTTAAATGGAGACTCGTTATACTAGATAGACATATCAATGAAACAGAAGCAACTTTCCTCCATTCTTCTACGAGAAAAACTTCCGTGGTTTTGCTCTCAAGAGGACACATAGAAGGGGAATTTGTCATTAGAGCTTTTAACCTGAGTCCCCACACTCTGACAATACTGTCCAAAAACTGTCACTCTAAGAATCAGAATTCTAAGAAAAGCACTCATTTTTGGTTTGCTGTAGTTGTTCTTTCTTAGTTTACAAATATGCAAGCTAACAGATACATTGTGATTTTAAGTTTACTTTCTTATAATTTTATAATATATATAAAGATATCAAAGGACTGTGCATATAGATATTGTGCAGTTTAGCATGTGTAAGGCTATACGCACAAGCACACATACTATTGAGTATGCTTGTTTTGCATTATTTATTAGAGTAAAAGTGACATTATACTGATCTGTATTTTTTGTATTACTATTTAGCTCCCAAATTAGTTAAACATTCAAAAATTTCTTTTCCTAATAGCAAGATAGTTTTGGAATAATTATTTTCAAAAATAGATTTGAAAGCTTAAACCTATTCAGCCGTATATTAAATGTATATTGACCATTCAAAAGCCAAAAGGAACCCAAATAAAATTTATTTTTGTGTCTTTTTAAAAATGGGAATAGGGCTTCCTCAAGACCCAGCTATTCCACTCCTTGGAATATACCCAGAAGATGCTCCAGCACACAACAAGAAAATTTGCTCAACCATGTTCATAGCAGCCTTATTCATAATAGCCAGAACATGGAAACAGCCTAAGTGTCCCTCAGTAGAAGAGTGGATAAAGAAGCTGTGGTACATTTACACTATGGAATACTACTCAGCTATTAAAAACAAGGAATTCCCGAAATTTGTGGATAAATGGATTGAGCTAGAAATGATCATAATGAGTGAGTTAACCCAGAAGCAGAAAGAATCAAATGGTATATACTCACTTATATCTGCATACTAGCCCAAGGGGCATGTCCCACCAAAGCCTTCACTTACCAGGAAACTGGGACAGAGGGGAAGGCATCCTATTGGGACTCTAAATGAGAGACGCATGGGAGAATAACAAAATAAAAGGATACAGAGGGTTCTAGAAATCTACAAGTAGAACAATATGATAGGCAGATTTGGGCCCAGGGGTCCTGCTCAAACTAAGGCACCAGCCAAGGACAATACAGGAGGTAAACTTTAAACCCCTTCCCAGATCTAGCCAATGGTCAGAATATTCTCCACAGTTGAGTGGAGAGTGTGATACGACTTTCTCACGTACTCTGGTGCCTCACATTTGACCATGTCCCCTGGAGGGGGAGACCTGGTGGCACTCAGAGGAAGGACAGCAAGTAGCCAAGAAGAGACTTGATACCCTATGAGAATATATAGGGGGACGTAATCCCCCTCAGGAACAGTCATAGGGGAGGGGAATAATGGGAAAATGGGGGAGGGGGGAGGAATGGGAGGATACAAGGGATGGGATAAACATTGAGATGTAACAAGAATAAATTAATAAAAAAATGAAAAAAAATAAAAATTCCCGCAGTGTTTTATTGTTCTTTATTTTTTGAGAAATACTTAAAGTTTCTAACCATTATTTTTTTTTCTTGAGAAGATAAATGATGCACAATTTGAACTGGTATTTCAAAAGCAGATGATTTATCATTGTTACTTTTTATATTATCTACAAAATACATTCAGTGTTAACTATCAGCCCATATTTTAACTACTATTTTCTATTTGAGTCGTACATGATCTAAGACCTGATTATTCCAGTGATTTATCTTAGAAAGATATTGTACCAATTACTTAGGTCTCATATGATAAAAGTCATAATAGGATTATAAAGTTAACTAATACATCTTGACTGACATAGACTATTTTTCATTTTTATTCAAATTTATTAATTGTGCAAACTAATGGATTTCTTTATGACATCTTATTCATGCATATAATATTCTTTGATCATCTTCCATCCTTTATTATCATATTCTATTGTCCTGTCCCTCTACTGTACCTCCAAGCCCTCCTTCTATTTTCACACATTATCTCGACACAGACTATTTTTGAAATAGTCTATCATGTATGCTATCAAAAACTGCTTATTCTTTCTCGAAGTGCCATCAGGCCTCCCCACCAAGAGGTGGTGGCCACATATGGGGCACCAGAGTTCATGTCAGAGTCAGTCTCTGCTATCCACATGACTGTGGAGAATGTCCTGTCCATTGAATAGATCAGAGTAGGGGTTCGATGTTTACTCCTTGTCCCCCTTGGTCACAGACCTAGGGGAGGGGAAAAGGGTGAAAGCGGGAGGGAGGGAGGAACGGGAGGATACAAGTGATGGGATAACAATTGAGTTGTAATCTGAATAAATTAATTAAATAATAAAAAAGCAAAAAGTAAAATAAAAAATAAATGTTTTACATTAGAAAAAAAAGGTAGCCGAATGTGAGCCAATGGGAGAGTGAGCGAGTCCATGATGTTTCTCAATGGTTTCTGCTTCAGATTGCTGCCTTGGATTGCTCACTGATAGACTGTAAACTGTAAGGTGGAATACATCCTTTCATCCTCAATTCCTTGTAGCCATAGTGTTTTCCACAGCAACAGAAACTAAACTAGAACAGCTGAAAGTTATAAACATCCATTTATAGCCCAAGAATAATGGCCACATGGCCACAACTTCATATGCAAGTGTAGTTTTTAAAAATCCAGGTCAATTCATATCAGGCCTTGACCTCTGCTCTACTAGATTGTGACAAAGGACACTGAGTAGGTGGAATTCTTGACAGCCACCTGGCTTTGTGGCTTAGCCATACGTTCTTTTTTTAGATGCAAACACTTTGTAGTAGCATGTGTGTCTGGAATTTCAACTATTATAATCCTCAAGATCTAGCAGAGTTCATTGTCTAATTCCTTGATTTGTTTGCCCTTTTCAAATGACGAGGCTTCATTTTTGTGTGGAACATGTGCTTTGCTCATAGTGTATCTTGCTTGGATGTGGTCAATAGAATCAGAGGAGACTCTGAGTGTGACTAAAGTTTTTATCTTGCTTTTTCCTATTCAGGCTCCTATCTGCAGAGGTGTTCAGTGTGGGGCTCCTTCAGCAGAGGCCTTAGTATGCACAGGACCTGGGGCCTGAAGGTGGACAGTAATATATTCTATAAGATTGTAGGCCATGCCCTGCTGGTGGGTAAGTAAATTTGCTTGGTTAATGTATACATTCTTGCATAGGATGAGTGGTAGCCTTTCAAAAGCATTCTCCCAAATTGTTGAATCTGAAACATATAAAAATCATTGTTTTTCTGAACATTACCTAGTAAGGCCTAGGTTAAAATCCCAAATTTAAATTTATTCACCACTGAGTGACTTATTAAACTGCATCTATAGGAAATGAATCCTTTAAAAGTCGAATACAGGTTGATAAATGTCTAATGGGAGGTTTTAAAATGTACTGCCATACCATTTCCCGTAATTCTTAGTCCGTGCACACTTTCAGATGCCCAGGCTTGTGTGATATTGGCTAAAGATTTAAAAATTGAATTTGCCTGTTAAGAGCTTCTGTTGTAGGCTAAGGCTGGAGTTTCCAAACTGGCCAACTACTCCCCAGTTTCTATTTTTGTCCCTTTAAGATCAGACCAAACATCAGAATTATCGTCAGATAATTAGACTTCTCACTGGGCATCACATCCCTGCTAGAACAGAATCCAAAAGTTTTAGCAGAGCTAAAGAAAGCCCTGTCAGTGATTTTTCACCCCATTTGATTTCTGTGAGCTCATCTTGTTCTCTGGCGTTTCTTCCTCTGTACTGTCATAATAGAGGAGCTGCTGTGTTACCTTCTTCTCAAAGATCATACTTCCTTCTGCCATATGGCTCTTGCAGAAATTTTTTTCTTCTTTTCTCTGTGTTTAATGACAGTTACTCTCCTGGAACATTCTTAACACTGCCAGATTAGCACTTCTCAAATTTAAATTGAATGTCACATTTCTGACCATCAGATCCATCTTGTTTCAACACTAGATTTTGGGAAACACTGTTTTCTTAACATTCGTATTAATAGTTCATTGTAGGCCAGTCAGCTGAAAGAAATTAATTAATAAGCAATCTGTGGTTTTTGTGTCAAACTATAAAAAGCAAACCAGAGATTCTTGCTGAAATTAAGACCCTAACTATAATCATTAGTGTTTTATTTTTAAATGAGTCCTGAGATGTGATTGGGGGTGTGTGTGGGGTGGGTGGGGAGCATATGTTTCTTTTATGAACAATCTTTTGAGATAAATGGCTGAAAAAGTCCTAATCTGTAAAGTGATGGTGTTTACTGAAGGAAACATGGATCTTATGAACTTTCTTGAAAGCAAACTCCAGCTTGAAGGCAGAGAGCAGACACGTGATGTCATCGGGTGTGCAAAATATTTTGAATAGAGAAGGGTGGCCACAGCGAAGTCAGGCCTTGACTCTGCAATCTTGACTCTGATTCTGTTCTCAGTCTTCTCTATAAAAGTGTGGCTGTGACCGAAGGCAGAGATTTAAGAGGACATCCTAACAATATAATCTTAGCAGAAAATGATATGGAATAGGCAATTTTAAAACCTGTAGGAGGAATTCAGCCTGGGTTATTGTGGATTATTGGCTTTTAACAGCCTTTGTATTGTACTTGAAGGAATTAAAATATTTAATTGACTATAAAGTTCTCAGTCATGCCTAAAAACAAACAAACAAACAAACAAACAAACAAACAGAACAAAAACCAGATCCATTAAATGATATGGGGATCTCAGATAAAATAAGACCTCGCAAGAAGCGATTCTGCAGCACTGTCCGTACACTATTGATCCTACTTATTTGAATAATATCTTTTTGAGCCATATGGTTGGGATATTCCCTGGCCTCATCCTGTCCAGGCTGCTTCTTCAGAGCATGTCTGCTCTCTTAGAAAATGTGGTCCACACAATTTGAAAACCAGGCTGGGCTGGACTCAAGCAGTGTGGCTTCTCATTTTAACTAATTACTGCATTTTTCATTAAATTTATTCTCTGACAATTCTATGCATGCATTTAATGCAACCTCTTTGTTCCTACTACCATATTGTACTTCTCCCGCTTTTCATACCCTCCAAGTCTCTTTTTCACATCTCTCTCTCTCCCTCCCTCTCTCTCTCTCTCTCTCTCTCTCTCTCTCTCTCTCTCCTCTCTCTCCCTCTCTCTCTCTCTCTCTCTCTCTCTCTCTCTCTCTCTCTGTGTGTGTGTGTGTGTGTGTGTTTCTCTGAACTTAACTAGGGTGATCTGTCTGCTTTGGACTATGAAGATATCACTTAGACTCTATCTAAACATTAAAATAGAAGGTCTGTTCCCATGATTGTTTTTCTGAAAAGCAAACTTCAGATACACAAGATGCTAAGACTTACAGTCCATACAATATGTATCTTTTCCTCTGCCTCATAGATAAAAATAAAATAAAAATATCCAAGCAAGAAATAGTATCTTTCTTTTCTTTTGCTTTCCTGAGTGATATAAAATATGCAAAAGTAATATAATTTCCTGTTCCCAGGGTCCTACATGGACAGGTTTAGCACTAGTGAGACTATTACTGGAAGAAAAAATGGTAAGTATGTGAATTTATTTTGAATTCATCATAGTTCATCTATGATTATAATAATTTATAGGCAGATATCATGACATGCTGTTAATTCATGCTAATAATTGAGCAAACTAGTTTTTCAAAATATACAAATATAAATATTTTACCAATTCTTTGAGAATTTCTCACAATGTAATTTCAAACATATTCAGGTCACAATTCCTGTTCTTAACCTTCCCATTCCTTCCCACTGAGCTTTCAGAAGACTTTTATATTTTTCTTCTTTCCCCACCAAACCCAATACCATTACTGTGCTACATGGACATGGTATTAAAATGACTCCTGAGGCCTTATTGCTGTACCCACAGATAAGAACATCTCTCAACCCTCATCAAAGATACAAAACTTTTGGGCTTTGTTTTTAGTTGCATGAATACACGTGCATCCGTGCGTGGGTTCACACACACGAGGGAAGGTCCCTGCGGTGTTCAGAAGAAGGAGTCAGAGTAACCCTAACACTGGAATCACACGAGGCTGTGAATTACCCAGTGTGAGTTCTGCGAACTGAGTGTTGGTCTTTTATTTTTTTAGCCAGTGCACTATCTTAATAATATGTGATATAATTTATGTGATATACATGATATGAAGTATAGTCTACTTTAACAGAGTCAAAAAATATTGAGCTATATAAATTTTAACTGTTTGTGAATCTCCTGTATTAAATATTTCTTTTTTTTTTTCAAATTAGATTGGTGGGAACAGGGAATTATAATAAGAAACAATGTGATCATCAGTGTTTCCGGGGCTGAGGGACTGTCCGGTCCTGAAATGTTGGCACCAGCTGGCATCTACACTTTTAGCCCCACCAATGTGATAGAGGTAAGAGTTTTGGTGCACAAAAAAAAAAAAAAAAAAAAAAAAAAAAAAAAAAAAATCCCTTCCAACAGTTTCCGGTAGTATCAGATATTTGATTTTAATTGTTCACTTGATTTGTAGCAAATTTGTTTATGATTTTGGTTAGGTAGGCAACTTAACAATTATCCACATATTTCTTATAAAATTTTTTTTAGTATGACTTTTATAGAGAGTTTAGTGAGTTATATATTGATAACTTTCTGGTAACAAAAACTCTAGTATCTTGTTTTGTATCTCTTGGTTCTGATACAAATTACCTGTTAAATCGCCTGCAGCTTATCATGTTAATCTGCTCATATTTTTTTTTTAACCAAAAGAGGGTTTTACATTAAATAAGGAAGCCTAAAAGACATTAGGTTTCAGAAACACGACCTTAATATCTATATCTATATCTATATCTATATAATTTATTCATACTACATCTCAATTGTATCCGCTCAGTCCTCCCTCCCTCCCGCTTTCCCCCTACTCCCCTCTCCTATGACTGTGACTGAGGGGGATTTCCTCCCCTTGTAAATGCTCATAGGGTATCAAGTCTCTTCTTGGTAGCTTGCTATCCTTCCTCTGAGTGCCACCAGGCCTTCCCATCAAGGGGACATGGTCAAATATAGGGCACCAGAGTTTGTGTGAAAGTCAGACCCCACTCTCCACTCAACTGTGGAGAATGTCCTGTCCATTGGCTAGATCTGGGTAGGGGTTCGAAGTTTACTGCACGTATTGTCCTTGGTTGGTGCCATAGTTTGAGCAGGACCCCTGGGCCCAGATCTGCCCATGATAATGTTCTTCTTGTAGGTTTCTAGGACCCTCTGGACTCTTCTATTTCCCCATTCTCCCATGCTTCTCTCACTTAAAGTCCCAATAGGATATCCTCCTCTCTGTCCCACTTTTTTGGTAAGTGAAGACTTTCATGGGACATGCCCCTTGGGCTAGTGTCCAGATATAAGTGAGTATATACCATGTGACTCTTTCTGCTTCTGGGTTAACTCACTCATTATGATCATTTCTTGTTCCATCCATTTGTACATAAATTTCAGGAATTCCTTGTTTTTAATAGCTGAGTAGTATTCCATAGTGTAAATGTACCACAGTTTCTTTATCCATTCTTCAAGTGAGGGACACTTAGGCTGTTTCCATGTTCTGGCTATTATGAATAAGACTGCTATGAACATGGCATGACCTTAACTTTTATTCCATTATTTAGTGCAGCTTAATGTACTGAAATTTTAGACACTCAGTGACATAATTTTTTTTTCTATTTATTGTTAACAAAAGATTTATGAGTGAGGCCTTGTGCTACAATCACAGAAGGGCATTTTTATTTCTCTGGTTAGTTATTGTATCCCTTGATCTACCTCCAGCAGGGATTAAGGGCCTCCCCTTCCCAGGATGCTGCTCTGAGCATCTGCAGATGCACAGCCCCACAGATCCTCTCACTGCTACAAGTGTCATGACATTTACGCCCAGTTTCTGAGGAGCACACAGGAAAAGCTGCTCTTAATTACCTTCAGTTGAATAATCCCTAATAAAAGTTGTGGTTCTCTGCTCAACACGCCTTACACTCTTAACTGTGTCTTTCCCGAAGCACGGCACTTACACACCATTTTAGGTGCCTAATAGGGGTGGCTAATAGGCCAGTAACAAAGGAGACAGAATTTCATGCATCGTCAGAAACCAAACCCTAGACAACTTGCTTTGAACTTTTGGCCACAGCAGGGCTTGTTGCTTAGCTAGGAAACCAGCTCTGGGGACTAGAGAGTTTCGTTTTTCCAGACTTTCTTAGGTAATATAGTCTCATGTGCATCGATGCACCTAGACAAAAGCAATCGAAGTTTCTCAGCTCATTCTTTGTGAGGCTAGAACAACCTTGTCTCCCTGGGTAGGTGGTATATTTCGTGGCCAGGAGAGAACTTGACTTGTCTTACATGCGGTGGCCCAGAGGTCCCATCTGGAAAGTAGAGATGGTGTAGACTAGATTGTATGTATCGGAAGAACCTAGGTGCAAGGTTCCTCCATTAACATGGAGGTCATGGAATGACATCAATATGGGTACATTACATTGATGTAATAGTTTCAAGTGAGCATACAAACAAATAAACAAACAAACAAACAAACCCTCACTTAAACTTATAGAAGGTAGTCTAATCTAGTAGGGGCATTCAGACTAGAAAGCACACATAGTGGGCAACAGAAAAATGGAGCTGAGGCCAGATAGTTGTTTCCCTCTTAGATGCCTTCCATTTCTGTATATTTGGTTTTTCCCTGTAGGGATATTGAAAAAAAAATGGACACACACACACACACACACACACACACACACACACACACACACATTTGTGGATGATACACAAGTACTTTGGAGAATAAATTCTAGAAATATGCTTTTATTTCAAAGATATGAAATGGTTCAACAGTCATATGGATATGCATGTATGTATATTATATGGTACCAAAAGAGGTGCAATAGAAAGTTCTTCTGTGTAGGAGAGAGTGGGTCTTTGCCTGTGAGGAATGGTGGCATGGTGGGTGGGTTTTATGCCCTGCTGTGTGACTGGCTCAGGAGTGGTATCTGTTTGTCTCTTTCCGACTGTCCAGGCCAGAATGGCAGATATGCACTGCTGTGCTTTGTGCGGGTGCCAGGAATCTGACCTCAGGCCCTCCTGCTTGTACAAAAAACACTTCATTCACTGAGCCATCTCCCAAGCCTCTCAACGTTTAATCTGGAAATACCTCCAAACTCACAAGAAGTCCTAGAGTATTCTTTTCCTTTCACCCAGCTTCCTCTAATAACATCTCATGTCATTGAGTGAGATAAAAATGGGAACATTACTTTGGTGTAATAATATTAATTGAGCAAAACTCCCATTTGGACAGACTTGAAGAAGGTAGTATAATCTTCCAGTGTGGGCATTCAACTTAGAAAGCACACACACTCCCTCTATGTGTGAGCCTTCTTTTGAAATCCTGGACCTAATGGTTGAGGAAGATATCTTTAAGTTTGAATAGTTCACGATTTTGTGTTATTTCTGACTTGTTCTAAGCCTGAATCTTGAACCAAATTCTTAGCTACAGTGCCCAGAATTCATCTTCACCTCCGGGTGGACATCTTCAGAGCTCACTCACCTTCAACTCCGAATATTCCAAAGGCATTTCCCAGGTTCTTTTTGGCTTTCATATTTGCAATTGGTCTGCTGTCTTTCCTGCTCAGGCAGCCGTCAAATCAAATATAATCCCATTCCTCTGAAAATGAAAGTACACACTGTGCCTTCGCCAGCAAGAACTTCTGTAGTATCCTGCTGGAGTCTACAGGGGCACGGCTACCCTTGTACACTCCTTTGTACACCATTGACTTGTTTTCTCAGAAAACATTGGTGGCAGTCTCTCCATGCATTGCTCTAGCTTCTGCAGCCTGTGCTACGTCGGTCTTCTGTCAACAGCTCTGGCATCAGTCATCTGTCTTCATTTTCCTTTATCTGACATTATATACACGAACCCACTCTTCCCGTACACTCCTGCTGGAGAGTTTGCACTCAGGCAACAGGAGACAGTTCACTCTCAGTGCTTCAGAGCATCCCATATTTACATAGGTGTTGGGGACTTCCTATGAGCACACTGAAAGTGTCCATGGGAAAGGGAGCCTGTTGGTGTCATCCGTTTGATTGGAGGGTATCTGTTCTGGTTCATTAGTCAGTTTTGTGAGGGATTCTGTTTTAAAGGACCCAATCTCAGTTCTCTGGCTCTCTGCACTCAATAGGTAATGCATATTTAAGAGCTGCCTGAAGGGTTAAGTCCCCCTCCCTCCACCCCTTTTCTTCTAGTCACTACAGATGCACCCCCTCAAGGAGCTGGCTTATGTGGGCAGTTAATTTCTCTCTGGAATTTCTCTTGCTTGAACGTCCATAACACATTGACTTCCGCAAAGAATTGATTTCCACACAAAATCCCCTCCTTGCCTTAAACCCTGCCCTGCGAGCCTCCGGCTGCTCATATAAGTATGTGGCTTTTTTTTTTTTCATGGATCCTTTGTAGAGTAACCAATTGGAGTTGAGAGAAAGGGCCGGGCAGTAATGTGAGCTGGCTGCGGATGCACTTCTCTTATAAGAAAAGTGAGTCTTATTAGTTAGCACCGGACCGAAGATGCAACCATCCCTTCCAACTATAAATGCACTTGGACACCACTGTTTGTCTGTGATTACTCACATGCCCATAGATACTATAATGGCACTAAGGCAGGTGATTCAACAAATGCTCATCTGTTGAGAATGCATGCTTTCTGAGCACTGGTGCTGGCAATGGTGATGAAGAAGAATGTGGCCTCCGAATGTCTTTCTGAACGTTTGGAGCACTTTTCGTTCTCATAAAGTCTTGGCAATGAGCTGGCATACATTGCTAATAAAACTGATGTATCTGTTAAACTGACAGTGCCACTGTCAGCCTCTGGTATGCATTCCCATTAATAGTGTGCTTGCAGAGAAGGTGGGTGATTAAGAGCTATCATTGTGTGTGTGTGTGTGTGTGTGTGTGTGTTTGTGTGTACTATATTGAAATAAATGGAGATATTGACACCTTGTATCATTCCTAATTTTAGATGAAAAATGCTTTCGATTCTCATTATTTAGTATAATACTGATGAGTGCACTTGAATGTGCTTGCGTTGCATGTGTGCTTGTGTGCATATGTGTGTGTGTGTGTGTGTGTGTGTGTGTGTGTGTGTGTGTGTGTGCATGCATATAAGCTAAATCTTGATGCCAGGTGTCTTCTTCAGTATATATCCAACTAATTTGTTTTAAACATTAGATTGTATTTGTGAGAGTGTGTGTGTGTGTGTGTGTGCATGCATGCACATGTGCACACACATGCATGTGTGCACATGCATATGTTATAACTCAGAAGACAACTTGTGAGAGTCAGTTCTCTCCTTCTACCACGTATGCTCCAGGGATGAAACTCAGGTCAGCTTTACATGATGAGCTATATTTCTGGCCCTCCGTGTTATTTATTGATATAGGGCATCTCACTGATTTTGGAGCCCACCTGTTTTGTTGAGACTTGGCCAACAACCCCCAATGAGCCTCTTGACTTCATCTTCAGCTCTAAGAATGCAGACAGCATGACAGGCTGCTTAAGACTTTTTACATGGGTGCTGGGCATCTGAACTCTCTCCTCATGGTAGCATGGAAGAACTCTTCCAATCACATCATCTCTGCCTCCCTAGAGTTTTGTTCTTTGACCCCCAGTTCTTAGGTACTTGTGGATCATGGGTTTGTGTTATAGGGTTTGTGTGGTCTTACCTGCAGTAAAGGCAGTCACTAGATGATCTGAAAGTTAAACATTCACATAGTATTTACTGAGGAAGGTTTCCTTTTGTAGTCATGATTGGGCTAAAGTGCTGTGGTGTGTCCTTGTTTTGGATAAATATATGGAGCACTTATATTCACCTTCTGAGACATCATGATTCTTTCTGAGGCTGAGAATTCTTAGTGTATAATCTATTTTTTTTAATTTTTTTTTAGCACAGGACTGAAACAGCTATGCAATATTCTATTGAGAATGCTTAATGCCAGATTTGATTATTTTGTAAAGACATAAATACCTTCCATGTGAAGACTGCTAAGACATTCCTCAGTATAATTAGTTGCACTTTCACATTTAATATAAAATTATGGAATTCCATCAATATAGACAAGTGTATATAAATTACTTTGATAATAGTAGGCTAACGAGTAGGCTTCCTCATCTGTGTACTTGGCTTAGATAACACAGGTTTCTTCTGTGTAGCAGTTTTTTTTTGAATACCAATGGCACTTTCCTCTGCCTTGTGAACTGTGATTAAAAACTGTTTCTAGATAATTCCACATGTTTCCAAGGAGACAAAATTATCCTTGGTCTAGATTCTCTAGACTGTGACCTCTTAAGATAACTGATGTCTTGGAGAAGAATACATGTTCCTGAAATCCTGTGGCCTCCTGAGTAGTAATTCAACACCATACACTACAATATCCAGATATTCATAAGTGTCATTTCCTGAGTGCTGTGCGGTAAAAGAAATGTGACTAGAATTGTAAATGACCTCAGGAAGCAGAAGAACAATTTGCAATGCCAAACAATGAGACTTAGTAAAGAAAAGGCCAACTGGTCTACTTGGGAAGAAAACATTCTGTAACTGAGTAAAACTAGGGAAAGACTGTTTACAAGCATCCAGGCTAAAGAGCCTATGGGGCCCACAATAAATACCAAGATAAAGTTAAGCAAACAGCACAATGATTGTGTCAGCATGGCCTAACTTCCTGACCAGATCCTACAGGTCAACCTTTGAAATTCAGGGAAAGTCTGGTGCTGACTGAAGGACTTTGAGGTTGGAGAATTCCTTCACTTCCATTGTTGTGAAAGCTTAGATCACATTTCCCCCACCTGCTTTGCTTTGTGTGTGTGCTTTGTGGACCATGAGGCACATGCAAAGCACAGGACCTTTACATTTTACCTTCTGCAGAAAATGCTGCTACATGTCAGCTGTCAGTGTGTCAGCCAGGTACAAGGGTTTATAAGGCCTCAAATTATCTTTTAACTTCATAAGTAAAGTCAACAAAAATGTTGCTGCAGAGTGACTGAAGCTACACGATGAAGCAAGTTTACTCAGCCTGAGGAAGATAGAGAACAGCTACCAGTGGCTTGAGCATGAAATGGCTCGAGTACCACAAGGAGGAAGAGGGCTCTGAAATCTCAGAATTAAAGTGTTTAAAAAGATATAAATTATTCCACAATAATACATTCAAATAAAGAATGCAGCAAAACCACTTTGGTTGCAGTCATAGAATTGTGAAGCCATTGTCACAGCAAAGAAATCAGGATCGTCCCCCATAAACCACATACTCATTAATAGTCACTCTGCCATTTTCCTTTCCATGGCTTCTCATCCCTAGACAACCACTAATCTGCTTAATGATTGTCCTTTGTGGAACACTTCATACATGTGAAAATGTGCAAACTGTGCCAGACTATGATAGAGTGGTGGTTCTATCTGGTGTTCCTAACCACAGTATGTGAAAGTTCCTACTTGCCTATCATCAACCAGCACTTCTTGGTTGTAACTATCCCACTAAATCCATAGATTATTTCACCATGTATAGTGGTTTGAATGAAAGTGGACCCCATAACCCACAAGGGCTGGCACTATTAGGAGGTATGGCTTTGTTGGAGTAGGCATGGCTTTGAAGTCTATTATGTTCAAGCAAGGCCTGGTGGCTCACTCTCTTCTTGATGGCTTCCAATCTGGGTGTAGAACTCTCAGCTACTCTCCAGCACCATGTCTGCCTATGTGCTGCCATGCTCCCGCCATGATGATAATGATCTAAACCTCTGAACTGTAAGCCAGCCCCAATTAAATGTTTCTTTACGAGTTGCTATTGTCATTTTGTCTCTTATCTCAGACGCTGTGGACTTGGCTTTGCCTTCTCTTGATTCCTAATGACCTTGAATATCTTTTCATAGGTCTATTGGCTATTTGCCAATCTTTGGAGAAATACTTATCTTTTGCCTATCTAAAAAGTATTTTTACCATTTGAAACAACTTTTTAAATTTAAAATTATTTTGGTAATATTCTCCCATTCTCCTAAGCTCTTTGGTATCTTTTGCCCCTCTATACCCACCCGATTTTTGCTTCTCAAAAAATAAATAAAAACCCAATAGAACAACAACCCCACCCCCAAACTAAGAAAAAAAATTACCCTCCAAAACCTCTCCAAACTGTGATCTAATAAACACACACACACAAAATGGTGGAATCCATTATATGTTGATCAAGCACTCCTGACATGAGGCCTGCCCTTGAGTGGTTGACATACCCACTGTTACTCCATTGGAGGAAATTGGTTTTCCCTTTCCAAGCAGGTATCAGTGACAATTTAGGATGAATTCCCCAGTCCTCACAGTGTGTACCAAGGCTGAATTACTTCCAGCGAGGACATTCTGTTTATTCTTGCACTAGTTATCCCCTATCAATGTGCTCCCTGCCTCCCCAGAGGACTGGGGATGGATTATAGGGAAGCCTTTGCATCTTTCTTCTAGTGGCAAGCTGAGAAGCCTGTTTCTTAGATTTCTCAGGTAGATACGGCCATCTTGGCCTAAGGCTCTCAGACTAGAAAAGCAAGTATATACATTACCTGTATGCTTGAAGTATTCCTTGATCAAGCAGAATTAAACACACTACTCTCTCATTCTTCTTATTAATAGTGACACCTCAGTAATGCAGCTTGACAGAGCCCAGTTTTTATTTAGTTCTGTCTTCCAGATGATGGAGAAAGGGGAGTGGCCTCTCTGAGATGTGATACTGTACCCACCGAGAGAAGATTTAGGTACAATTTAGGAAAGGGCAGACAGAAGCACTCACTGAACAACCCATATTGCATTTATTTTGCTTCCTACAATTAAGAGTTGCTTGCAAATTCAGATTCCAACGATGAATAATAATTTATCATTAATGATTTACTGATTCATGTTAGTGTACTGTGGCAAGATAATCTATGGGCCAAGAAGATAGGGTTTTTCCCTTCTCTAACTGGTCACTCAATTTATCCCACAGGAGTTAGGTCTCACAGGGATACTATCTTGGTTACTGTTCTATTGCTGCGGAGAGACACCATGACCAAGACAGCTCATAAGAGAAAGCATTTAACTGGGCTTTCATTACAGTTTCAGAGTGTTAGTTAACAATCATTGTAGTAGGAACCATGGCAGCCGACGGGCAGACATGGTACTGGAGCAGTAGCCTAGGGATCACATGCTGATCAGTAGAGGAGAGACAGAAAGAGCAAAACCACGTCTGACATGGGATTTTTGAAACCTCCAAGTCCTTCCTGAACTGCCTACCCACTGGGAACCAAACATTTAAAATACACGAGCTGAGGGAGGCCATTTGTACTCAAACCTCCACAGCCGAATACTGAATTTTTATATTGTTTTCTCATCTTCAGTTGTTGGTAGTAAATAAAATTTTCCCAATATTTGGTAGATGAAGTCAAATACATGGGTAGATATATAGATACCTACATAGATACATACATAAAAACACAGACACACAGACACACACACACATACACACACACACACACACACACACACACACAGGATCAAATCAGACCTTTCAGGAAATCATTATTTTTTTTCATTTAGAACCAAGTTCTTTAAATATTTATTTAAATATGAATCTGGAATATAGCTATTTAAAATGCATTTTGTTAAAGTTAATACACAGATTTTAATTATGCTCAGTATGGTGCCAAAGTAATTCTTAAAAAATAATCTTTTTATCGATTTTGTTTGTGAATTTCACATCATGCATCCTGATCTCATTCATCTTCTCTTCCCCTTGTACCCACCATCCACCCTTGCAATCTCCCCAGAGAAAAAAATGCTCACTGTGGAAGTTATTGCCTGTCACAGTGTATCCCACCATATACCCCTCTATTCACATTTCTTTTCTTACAAATGTTCATTGCTATGACTCATTGGTCTGGCACGACACCTCTGGCTTCTGCTACTCTATCAATACTGAAACCTCACCGGGACTCCTCTCAGACAACTTGTTGTTGCCCTATGTCATGGAGATCCTGTAGTTTTGGAGATATAGGACTGGCCCCTCCATGCGCTCGAGCAATTCATCAATGGGGTAGATGTAGAGTGGTTCAGTTAAAACTGTGGACCTGGGCTAGAGAGGTATCTGAGCTGGTTAGTCTTCTGGCTTTCCTCCTCTTGCACCCTTGGGGCCAGCTCATAGTCAACCCCGGATACCATGGGCCTCTCTGTTCTGCTGCCCAGGTGAGGTGCAGGTCCGGCTCTCCTGAGTGTTGCAGTGGGTGAGGGATATGGCTAGTTCTCCCTCATGACCCTGGGACCAACTCTCCCACCTACCATAGATGTCAAGGGACAAAGGAGGGGAGAAACACATCTCTGTTTTTGTTGCCATCACCCAACAGACAAGAGGTAGGGCCAGTTCTCCTCTGCTCACTCATACCCTTGGGACCAGTTTACCTGTAACCATCACATCTAGGGCAAGCTTTACTGTACTTCCCAGGTGACTTACAGGGACCACTCTTCTGAGTGCTGCAGCAGGTGAGGTGCCAGGACAGCTCTCCTGCTCTCATGCCCTCAGTGGCAGTTCTCACACAGGCCCAGGTGAGGGATGGGACCAGTTCAGCACAGCCCTCAGACATCAAAATGTCCCGAGGTGGCCACCCAGACCTGGCCTTTGGTGGTAACAGACTCCAGCTGGGCCATGACCCAGATGTGGCCCCTGGTGGCAGCACAGGTCAAGTGGTCCCAGGTAACATCACTGGCTGCTCACATCAGGCTGTTCCTCACTGCCCTCCAGTCCCCAGTTCTGCCTCTCTTCGCTGTGCCCACGTCCTTCTGTTTCTCTTTCTCTTCCATTTCTCCACCACTTACTTGCTCCTCTTAGCTGTGGGCTCTGAGTGTCTGAGGTCGTCTCAGGAGTGCTCTTAGTAGTGCTAGCATTGTGGCACTTGGGCAGGGGTGTCTAAGGCATGGTCTGGCCACCAAGGCCTGCATTGTGCCAGACTGGCTAGCTCCCAGTTTGGGGCCCCATGATACCGGTCTGGTGGTTGTCTTAGCTCGCTCTTCCACAGGCCTGCCTGAGTGGCATCACGCAAGGGTTGTCTGTCTTAGGTTCTTTTAGTATCCTGCTGCCTTCTCTCCTGAGAGCCTGTCTGGGACAGTGTGGTCCTGTGTGGTACTCGTCGTAGGCCGGCTTCTTCTCAGGCTTGTTTTCTTCAGGGAATTTTAGGCCCGTGACCACTCAAGTGTTCATAGATTAGAACACTGAGTGTAGACATAGCCTCTCTCCTCTATCCCACCTGCTACTGCACGTGTGATGTAGCAGCCACACCTGCAACACCCCTATGTGCAGGAGGAAATCATTATTTTTAACTCTGTCTTAGTGTGTATTACACAGCAATGAAAATCTTGTAAATACTTCATAGAATTTTTAAAAAGATAACTTCATCATAATTCTGTTTGATCTGAATTGAATTTCTAATTCAATTGGAATAGTGATTCATGGAAGAGCTAGATTTTATAAAAACACATGAAAATATTAAATTATTTAGATAGCGTACCCTATAAAGAAACATTGAAGTAATTTAGTAATCTGAACAGAACAAAAGCGTATTGAAGAGGTTTAGCTTGTAACTGAACTCAGCCAGCATGTCTCAGAACTAAGGATGAGCAAAGGAGAACACTGCAACCTTAGCTATCTGCATTGGAAAACCACTGTGTCTCCTCGTATGTAACAATAATGACTTCCCAAGTGACTTTAACTTCATATTAGGTGTCACAGGCAACCTTCTGTCTTAGTTAGGAGTTCTAGTGCTATGATAAAACACTGTGGCCAAAAGGACCTTGGGGACAGAAGAGTTCATTTCATCTTACATATCGAGGGAATAGCTCACCACTAAGTAAACTCCAGCCAGGAGCATAAGCAGCGTAGGAACCTGGAGGCAGCAACTGAAGCAGAGGCCATGGGAGAAGGATGCTTACTGATGTGTTCCTCATAGCTTGTTTATCTTGCTTTCTTAAGCCATTTAGAGCCACCTTCTGGGGGGGGGTGGTACCACCTGTAAACTGGGCCCACCCACATCAATCATTAATGAAGAAAACGCCCTCCTGACTTGTCTATAGACAGACCTTATGGGGTCATTTTCTCAGTTGAGAGTCTCTCTTCCAAATGGCTCTAATTTGTTGACATAAAACTAACCAGGATATCTTCTATCCATGGAAGCTTCAAGAAAGATTTAAAGTGGGATGCTAGTTACTGATTTATAATGTAGTCAAGATGTCTGGGGGTTGGCAAGTGGGGGTAGGGGTTCATCCTGTGATGAGATCTGAGACAACTGAGTACACCATACCTGAAGTGAACCAAATAAGAAAGCACCAAAAATTCTTTTTTTTTTTTTTTCCAGCAGAAGCCTTAGCATGTATGAAATAACTATTCTTCACATCTCTTAATTTCTTTAGGGTAACCGAGTATGTTCAGCTGGCTATGGCTATGTTTTTCACCTTGTGACCCGCCAAACCTCACAAGCTCCGCTCCTCTCATTCACTTGGAACACTGCTCATTCTTGTACAAGGTAAAAAGCATTTTAAGTGTACTGCTTGTGATTTAGCAATTTTTGTTTTTATGTACAAAGGGTGCATGATTCTAAGAATTTATCTAAGATCTGGCAATGCTACAATGTGTTGTTTTATAGCCATGTTATTGAAGAGCTCTCAACATGAAATTGCTTTATATATATATTTGATAATCTTGGAGATAAGCATATATCTATGAATCCAACTCTATAATTTGCACCAACACTCATCACCTCAAAATTTTTTCTGATAGTCTGTTTATTAATATACTATTATCATAAAAACATGTGCACCAATTAGGTATCCAATGGAATATTATTAATTATAGGTATTATGCTCTACAGGGTATTTCTAAGACCTATTCATGTCTGAAATTCTATTCTTTTGTATTTATTTGGCCCAGTTGCCCTCCAGACCCCTTACAACCACCAGTTTTTTCTCTGCTCCTGAGACTTAGCTCCATTAGATTTCTGATATAAGTAGGTTTTTTTCCTGGTTCTGGTTAATATCACTCAGTACAATATCTTATGAATTTATCAACATTACCACAAGAAGCAGGGGGTTATCATTTTCAAGGCTAAATTATATTTCATTGTAAGTATATGTGACATTTTCTCCACTCATTCCTTTATTGATGGACACCAACGATGCTTCTTTGTCTACTTGTTGGGACAAAGAACAGATGTTAACACGTTGATCACAATTTTTTTCATGGGAGGTAGAGGAGAAAAGAGTTACTTTAGAAGCCAGCAGAACAGACTATACCTTCTGTAGCTCAAGAAAATTCAGTGGAAATACAAATTGAATTTCCAAGGGGCTGATAGCAGCTCGCAATGCTGAGCCCTAGGGAGGCCAGTGGATATGGATCAGGAGGTGAGTGGAGAGATCAGTCTTGGAGGAGGAACTCTTTGCTTGTGTCTTGCCTGTCAGAGAGAGATAAGATTTCACTCAAGTCCTCTAACAGAGAGTAAGTGCATCAGAGGCTAAGAGAAAATACTTGAGGAAACAGGGTGACATAGGGAATTTAAGAATTAAGGTCAAGACTGTTGGTTCCAGGGTCAGTTGGGTGCTGATGCAAATCCTAACATGCAAGTACTAAGTTCCTCTTTTTTTATTACTTAAAAAACAAAAGTGGAGTTCTTATTTGTAAAGTGGTACCAAATCTGCACTGAAGACTTGGTGTGAAGATTAGAGATGCTTTAGGCGAGGTACCTAGAAACTGCAGGAAGCAAGTAACTGGTAGCTGAGGTACTGATGATATAGAAAGGTATGCTATGTATAGAAATGTATACTGAGACCCTGGGGAACAGTCATGGTGGAAGGATAGTGAACTACTGCACAAAAAGTACTGGCTGAGAGGGAGATGGGTATACATGTGGTGATGGCAGCATCCAGCTGTCCTGGCTGCTTTTAGAATGCGAGAGAAGAAAGCATTCAGACAAGAGCAAGATAGCAATAGACCATGTAAGGATAGGAGTAAAAAAGAGATGCAATTAGAACTGCTTGGGTTACTTAAAGAAATGCTTGTCCTCGTTAGTCATCAGAGAAATGCAAATCAAAACGACACTGAGATTCCATCTTACACCCATCAGAATGGCTACGATCAAAAACTCAAATGACACCACATGTTGGCGAGGATGTGGAGAGAGAGGAACACTCCTTCATTGCTGGTGGGAATGCAAACTAGTACAGCCACTTTGGAAAGCTATCTGGCACTTTCTCAGAAAAATGGGAATAGGACTTCCTCAACATCCAGCTATTCCACTCCTTGGAATATACCCAGAAAATGCCCTACCACACAACAGGGACATATGCTCAACCATGTTCATAGCTGCTTTATACATAATAGCCAGGACATGGAAACAGCCTAAGTGTCCCTCAGTAGAAGAATGGACTAAGAAACTGTGGTACATTTACACTATGGAATACTACCCAGCTATTAAAAACAAGGAATTCCCGAAATTTGTGGACAAATGGATTGGTCTAGAAATTATCATAATGAGTGAGTTCACCCAGAAGCAAAAAGAAACAAACGGTATATACTCACTTATATCAAAACACTAGTCCAAGGGATACGTACCATGAAAAACTTTACTTACCAAGAAAGTGGGTCAGAGGAGAGGACATCCTATTGAAACTTTAGGCGAGGGTAGCATGGAAGAATGGGGAAATAGTAGGACCCACAGGGTCCTGGAAACCTACAAGAAGAACTTTATGACAGCAGATCTGGGTCCTGGGGTCTTCCTCAAACTAAGGCACCAGCCAAGGAGAATATAGGCAGTAAGCTTTGAACCCCTACCAAGACCTAGCCGACGAACATGATATTCTCCACCGTTGAGTGGAGAGTGAGAACTGACTCTCACACGAACTCTGGTGCCCCTTTTCTGACCACATCCCCTGGATGGGGAGGCCTGGCGGCACTCAGCGGAAGGATAGCTAGTTACCAAGAAGAGACTTGATATTCCAAGAGCATATATAGGGGGAGGAGGTCTCCCTCAATCACAGACATAGGGGAGGGAAGAAGGGGGGAAGCGGGAGGGAGGGAAGAATGGGGGGAAACAGGGGGAGGGCTAACAATCGAGATGTAATATGAATAAATTAATAAAAAAGTAAAAAAAATAAAATAACAAAAAAAAAAAAAAAAAAAAAAAAAAGAACTGCTGGGGTTGACTCTACTAAAAGGAGTGTATTTAGAAGGGCTGATGGAATACCAGGGAACATGACTACGTGTTTATGGTTAAATACAGGAGCATGGCCCAGGGTACAGATGGAAAAGGATGGGAGATGAGCAGTGTCCATCACAGAGGATGGTTTCAGGACTTATTTGTCCGTTCTCCCAAAATTCATTATTTTTGTGTCTGACAAGGTATAAATCTACAGGCTATAAGGGACATTCAAACAACTTAATACAATCAATCTTCTTCTGAATAATCCAACTTTAAACTGGAAAATACACCTAAAATGACATTTTTAAAAAATGATGTGGAACTGACCAGTGAGTGTATTGAAAGTACTTAAGACCGCTAATCATCAGAGAAATCCAAATTAAAACCAGAAACCACTTTAATTTTACACCCGTTAGAATGGACATATTCAGATGGAGGAATCATAGTATTGGCATGGAATGGGATTAAAAAAAAACCTTACAAATTACTAGTGGTGGGTGTTACATAATCATTATACAAAACAAGAAGATCCCCTAAGGAAATTAGAAATACAAGTGCCATTTGATCCAGTAATTCCATTACCGATATACACCCAGAGAAAGTGAAATCGATTGAAGAGATAGGTGCACTCTCGCATATATTGTAGCACTCTTAACAATAGTGAAGAAATGGAATCGATTTGTGACTATCACCCAATGAATGGGTAAAGAAAGTCTCTCTCTCTCTCTCTCTCTCTCTCTCTCTCTCTCTCTCACACACACACACACACACACACACACACACACACACACACACACACACACACACATTAATATGATTCAGCCTTAAAAATATAAAATACCATGGATGGGACTGGAATTATATTAAGTGAAATAAGTCAGACATAGACAAGTACCATATGATCTCCATTACATGTAGGACTGAATATTCTGGCCATAAATAAGCTGAAAATTAAAGCTGCCAAATGCTGGAAGTGAGGGTAGTGAGCAAAGTCGGTCAGCCTAAGTTACAGTTAGACAGTAGTAAATTCTGGAGTTCTGTACAGGATGTTAATTACAGATAATAATGCTATATAATTTGAACACTACACAATATAGTTGTACATTGAAGTATCACACATACATCTGTGAAGATGTTCCATGTTTATATGTCGGTTTTGAGAAAAACGTGTTAAACCCCTTTTAGTTCCAATGGGGGAAATGTTGATTAATTTATTTTCATTCATTGCTTTGCTTTCTAGGTACGGTCTCCTTATATACCCTAAATTTCAACCAGTTTGGAATAATGGCACTGGTCTCACTGTGTTCCAAAACTTCATGGTTTGGGGAAGTTCAGGTGGTGCCCAGGTATGGTTTTTTGTTTGCTTTTGTATTTAGCACGTGTATGACACATATGACATAACAAATATGTCTTTATTTTCTAGAGCTAGGTTAACACATTACTCTTTCTAAAGGGTAACAGTTTTATGAGAAAAAGAACACTGTAATGTTATCGCAACTAGTGTCAAGGGCATCACAGTGTGTGTCTGTGTCTGTGTCTGTGTGTATGTGAGGCATTGAATGAACAAATCCATATCAGAGTTCCTTCTTTTCATGGGTTCTTCCTACAGTGCTAGCAGAGAACAGGGGTTTTAGGGACATACACAGTAAGGAGATGTTGACTATAGAAGCTCATCTACACATCCCTTCCAGTTCCTACTTCTGAAGAATCAGAAAGTAAAGGACTTGGTAATGTCACACACTTGATTAGGAACACAACCAACTTCAGTGTACACATACACAACTATGTGTTTAGTAGTATAATGCTCTGGATAAAGAATGTTCCATTCTTAAGAAAAAGATGGCTTCTCAATGGAAAACAGTTGCAGTTCTGGCTGTTATTTAATCAGTGCACATGATTTTCTATTTTTTTCCTCAAAAGAATTATAGATTCACGTTTACTCATTTAGTTATTATCACCACAGTGACTCTTTAAAATGGAACTTTGCTTGCTTACTGTTAATTAGGAACAACTAAAATTACCAGAGTCTAAAATACTACAAAGAAAAACTTGCATGCATTCCATCTCTGCAATGCTGAAATCTGCAGCCTAGAATGCATAGATAAGGAAATATGTTAGTAGTGCATTTAGCGACTAGAACAAAACCAAAATCACAGTAAGAGTCAAACATTTATTCAAGTTCCCAATGGAGGCAAGACAATTTTGGATGAAGAAAGCCTAAAATATGTGATTAGGATAGCTAGCAAGGATGTTTCTAATTGTGTTTAATATTTTGTTTAATTGATTTTTTTAAAGTTTTGTGCATGGAGGAATACTTTTCAAGTCCAATAGATAACTATTGATTTGAACTAAAGGTCTAATCAATTTCAATGGTGAATAATAGTTTAGAAACTTTATTTCCATCAAGTTTCATAAAAGTAGTATTTCTTTTATAATAAAGATAAGAACACACTATGAACGCTGTGCTCACATCTCAATAGGTATACTTTGCTAATGTGGAACTTCAAATCTGAGATTTGCTATGTAAAGGCTTGGAGTTATTATTTTTGAATATATTTTCAAATGAGTTATTTGTGGGTTCCTGTAATTAGGTAGTAGTTGGTGTCAAGTCAGTTCAGGTCTTACTGGTTTTGCACCAATAGGCTTGCCTTGAGAAAACTGTTACTTTATAAAATGTTTGCATGCAGACATATTAGAAAATCCATACACAAAACCTGAATGACACATGAAAGCATAATAACATTATATGTCAAGGATACCTAGGCCTTATTAGGACACTTTCAATTCAAGTATGAATACAAATATGATATAATTTAATGAGCAAGGAATGGCCATTAAGTCATCTGCTGGTTCTTATTTTAAAGAAGGCAAACCTCAGGCCTAGGGAAAGTTAAGATCACCTTGCCCAAGATTATCTTGTTACTACAAGAGTGAGGTGAATCGTAAGAACATTCCAGAGGAGTGGGATGCTTTCTCAGCCTACTGACCTGTGTTACTCCTTCATCTCTCTGTAGAGGTACTAGCGCAGGTATTCATAAATATGTATGCACATGTTAAATCCACACACAAGAAACCTGTAGACACGCTGAATTATGGATTTTCTATTTGCAATCTTCTGACTAGCTCTGCTAATGCTGTATTAAAATGTTAAACACTCAAGTTTTTGACTGCTATACTTTTATGAATTAATTTTGCACGTTTGGGGAATGTAAGATTGTTTTAAATATGTGTACAGCTCCCATAGACTTTTTAATGCATTGCCTGTTAGAGGAGAAATGTAATTTCCAAAGGGATTTGTTATCTACTTTGAGTTGTCTTTACTGATATTGATAGATAAAACCTGCTTAAATATGTCAGTGTGCTTATTTACTTATTTATACTTAATCAATATTTAAAGAGGACTTAGGATGTCTGTGAGAAAAACCAATCGTTAGACCTTTGGCATAATTTAGGCTGTTATTTTATAGATTTTTAGAAGTAGCAATCTACACCTGAAAAACTTCCAAATTTATGCATGCAGAGATTGTGGAATTGACATTTTGGAAAGTGATGCAAATACTTTGGTTACTGACAGCTTTTTACTTGGTCGTTTCACCCACAAGGTAGGTGCCTTACTGAGGTGTCTTTGGGTTATCTCAGTACAGAATCATGTATACTGGTCTCTCTGATGATCTAGTACATAATTATAATAGAAATTAGTAGTAAATCATGGTAAAAGGGGGAGAATTTTATTTGCAATAGTCATAATATTAATAAATACGTCAACTTTTTAATAGGGGAGCACTTTGTTTGCAATAGTGATAGCACTAATAATATACTTCAAATATATAGAGTTTCAGTATTGAGTCCATGTACATCATAAGTTAGTAATAGTCTGAAGAATATTTACTTAATTTAAATGTAGATTTTTATGTTTGTATTTCAATATTAAATGCAAGAATTTGAATGTCATAGCTCAGACCTCTAAGCCCAGCAATTTGGAGGCAGAAGATTTGACACAAGTTGAAGGCAAGGTTGGTGTAGAAAATGAAACTGTATGTCAAAACCAAAAGCAAACAAATAATCTTCCACCCTGATGAATTAGTTTCATTTTCTAGTTTAAGTTTCTCTGAGACTGTGAATAGCACAAAGCTGTACTGTCCCTCTGCTATGGTGTTCTATGATTCTTCATCAAATTTCTGCATCATTACCTCATCTAGCATGTCACCCCTAAACAGATGGATCAGGCTATTCAGGTTTGTTATTATATGATACGAGTTTGCCTGGTGAGCTTTCTGTTTATGTCTCTGAAACTTAGGAGAGTGTGGTGGGTGTGGGTTGCCTGGTAGGGAGTGCTTCTGAGTCCTTCCAAGGGGTGGGTGGGTCAAAGATAGAGTGTGTTTCTGGTATTGGGAGCTGACAGAAAGGAATAAGGATGGGCTAGGGGTGAGTTTGAAAGAGTCCACAAGAGGGAGGAAAGCTAGGTCTACCTTGAGGATCTGTGGATTCCCCAGGAAATGGAAGAAGAGGAGGACAATGACCTTCAGCAGGTGGTCTGCCCCAGGCCTGTGGGTAAGACCTAGAACTGGAAACAGGAGGCAGGAAGAGGAGTAAAGCCAGCCCACCTCATTCCCTGGCTGCTTGTCCAGCGGGCTTCCAGGGAAAGAGTGTCTCCACTTTTGGTGGCTGAGAAAAAGGAATGTGTGTGATAAGATTTCAGATGGAATGACATAACCCTTTAATAAATCTGGGTTTCTGTATTATAAAAAAGATTATAGATGGCTTCTCCCTCATTTCACACTCCAAGGAACCCTGTGAGTTCTTTTTGCATTGCCATACCAAAATATGTGCACAAACAACTTAGGGAGGAAACACTTATTTTGGCTCACAGTTTCATGGAGTCCAGTCCTACATGGTAGGGAAGGAATGGTGGCTGGAAATGATGATAGATGCTCCTCATATCACAGCAGATAAGGAGGTAGAACATGTGATAGGAACCAGGGGTTGCATATAACATTCAGCGTTCTACTTCTGCTAAGCTAGTCTCCACCTCCTCAAGGTTCTGTAGCCTTTGAAAGTGCTGCCACTCACTATAGAACAAGTATCAGAAAGCAAGCCTATGATGGACACTTCATACTCAAGGCATGACCCATCCGAATATAGTCTAAAGATACTTCTCAGGTTAGCAGGACCATTTTCCCTGAAGGAAGTTCTCAAGCACACCTGACTCTTAGGCTCCAGACTTCAGTAATTTCTTGTGTCCTTATTTCTGAAAGAGCCACATGAACATTGGCAATGACATTTATATCTCTTACTTTTCTTGTGGCTGGGGCAAATGCTCATATAAGTCTATTTTGGCTAGCATTCGGAAAGTATGGTTACCATGATGGAAAGTCACTGAAGCAGAAACACGAGACAGTTGATCACATGGCATCCATAGTCAGTGTTCAGCTTGCTTTCTCATTTTTTCCCCAAAGTCCTGGATTCTATCTCCCATTCAGGGTGGGGTTTTACCAGCTCAGGCAGCCCGATCTAACTAACCCCTATTAGACAGGCCCAGAGCTATAATTTTTAGGTGATTGTGGACCCTGTCAAACTGACAACAATGCCAGCCAATCACAACACTTTAAACAATTTTGTAGCTAGAAGAAGGCTTGCCTGATTCTGGGGATCTATAGGGAGAATGTTCACTTTGCCTTGTTCCTGAATGTATCTAGAAAAAAAATTCATATGGTAATTAACTCTTGTACTTACCTCAGTGGTTATTTCACAGATAGATCATAAATTAAGGTTTAAAAGTATTTAAATTATTTTCTTAAGTTGCATTTTTCCTTTATGTAGCTCTCAACTTTTTCGTTAACTCTCCTTGGAACTATCCCTTTTCATGCAGTTTGTTCTTTTCCCTGAGAGTCCTGGTGGTTGAGAGCTGACTTGCCTCTCTGGCCTGCAATGTTTCCAGAGGCCGTGCTGCAAGGCCAGTGGACCCTGTGTCCAGTGATGACCTTAGAATACATACTAATGCAAGATGCCCATCAAGCCGAGTAACTGTCCTGGCGAATCAATGTTTTAGTCTCTTAATTGATGTTAACTAGACATCATAATTAGTGGAAGAGTGACAGAAATTAAGATGTAAATTATGACCGAAGGATACTTACCATGAGACAATAAAAAATAATCACACCCCTGAGGTTATTTACTAGAATTATAGTCTAACTGATGGCCTCTGAGACTCTTAAAACATGCAGGCCAGGAGCTTACAAATAAAAACTCCTGAACAAGTTTGTTCTAGAGAATTCTAGGTAATGGCTATGTACTCAGATAAGAAAACCTCTCAGTGGTATATCTAGGTTGTTCAGACTGGATTAACAGATAGAACAAAATGGAGATGTCCAGTGACTTTAGCTCTGGATTCGTGCTGAGTGTTAGAGGGAGGGAGGGAGGGCTTGCCAGTCTCCTGGCTCGTGATCAAGTGCTATTCACTACATATGGGAAGTGGCTTTGGTGGGAAATATTTACCAACCGCTAGGCCATTTTCTCTGAAGAATTGTCTAAGAATATCTTGTCCTAAGGGAGTGTTTTATAAACACACTGGTTAATTTCATTTACCCTATGTTGTTCTTTACTGTAAAACTGTTCGGACTTGCAATCTCGAATAAGTCTAAAGACGTAGAATACACTATGAGAATTACAACTAATCAAATTGGGCCATACTAGCAATTTCTGCTAAATAAACACATTTTAGCAGCTCTTTCCCAAATAAATAAATAAGTAAAAAGTGGGATAACAGATATGTTAATTGTTGTCATTAAAACAACTATTTTACTGTCTACCTGGACACTGTGGTCCTATAATTCTTAAAAATACACAAGAAAATAAATGTGCAAAAAAAAAAAAAAGTAAAGAGGATTAGAGTGTCTGAGAAATTCTGTGATTGACACAAAAACAACAAAATAACAATCTTCAATTAATGGATTTTTAAAGTTTATTTTGGAGTCACATTGTCAGGTATCTTTTTAAAAAATTAAATACAAGGAGGCTGCTGGGCTCACTATGGAATAAGATTTTGGTTTCTGTCTTTCATCCTTTCCTGACTTTGTGGAATTAAGGTTGTTGTTGTTGTTGTTTTGTTTTTCCAGAGAGTTTGGTCTTCTCATTCACATTTAATTGATAGCATACAATTATTGTAAGGTAACCATATCTTCCAACAGATACTGGTTCGTGTTTCTTTTTAGGAGAGTGGAATTAAGGGTGTGTTTGTGATGGTACTCTCATCTGCTATGTTACCTACGTGTTCACGTGCATAGAATACTTTCCTTTGAATTCAGGAAGAAAGGTTTGGGTGCTCTCATGCCACATTGTAGTTTTGTCAAGCAGTTTCTCATGCTTGCTGCTCAGCATCCTATTTAATTTTCACCGCTTTCATGTTTAGAAGCATCCTGGTTTGGGTTTAAATTATGGTCTCCCTATACTCCTGAGTATCTATCTGCAGGATGACTTGTCTTTTTTGTTGCTGTTGGAAAGAATTTGTTTTTTTGTTTAAAGCAGCCAGCCATTTTTACAGGTGTGAAAGATGTATTATAGATGTGTGTCTCTGTGTGTGCAGATGTAGCATAACATATGCAAATACATTCCACATGATTTAGTGGAAAAAAGTAGCTGATGAGAATAAGATGGCAACGTGTAAATTGTTGAGCCTGGATCATTGTTAAGCAAAAAAATTCTCCATACTTTCAACTTCTTCATTCACTTGAAAAATGTTTAAAATAAAAATGTGAATTAATATACCCAGCAGCTGCAGAAGAGGCTGCTCCATCCTTCCTCCATTTTCTCCAGGGGTTATTTCTCATTTTCATTGGGGATTTGTCTACCCCAGTTTAGACCTTTCATCTTTTTCGTTTCTCTAAATTCTGTTGCAGGGACCCTCTTTTCTCAATGTGCTTGCTCCTGCTGGGAGAAATCTCATTTTCTCTCGTGGTTTCAATTACCATCCATGCTGATGTGTCCCGTGTATTTGCATTTTCTACCGTCTTCTTTTGTGCTTTCAGCTTTAATCATTATTTTTGTTTTCCTTTCCCCCACGTTTTAAACTTGGTCTGTATTGTCCTGTGCTGCATCTTTTCGAAGATATTTTCCCCATTTCTCACATACTCATTACGCTTTGACATTGTAGCTATTGGGATTAAAATTTCAACATGCCTGCTGGTTGTGATGATGTCGTAATTACATTAACGATGTTAAACCATACCTCAGCAATTCCAGACTTCAATTTTTAAACTTCTTTCCTTTTCTTTTTTTAATTCTCAAGAGATCATGCATGCATATAGTACATTTTGACCAAGTCCACTCCTTCGTTCCTTTCACTTCAACTCCTCCTTTTCCTACCCCACTATTCCTTCATGTGATCTTTTCACTAAAAAAAAAAAAAAAAATCTATTGAATCCACTTAGTGAAACCTGTGTGTGCAAGGACATAAATCCATCTAGTGAAACATGGTTACCTTCTCAAGGACAACACCCTCGAAGAAAGCTATCTCTCCCCATCTCAGCAGCCATCAAGGGCCAGAAAGTTCTCAACTAGGGAGGGGCTTTGTTTACCTTCTTTCTTTACTTACCCTGCCATGCTCAGCTATTTTTCACTTTCTATTGGCCTTCCTTTCGAGAGTAAATGTTACATGGAAATATTTGCAGAGAAAAGCACACAGTGTGGTTTGTAAGCACATTTTTAATTAAAACAGAATTACCTCATTTCCCCCACTTCCCTTTTCTCCCTTCAAACTCTTTCATACCCCCCAACTCTCAAATTGATAGTCCTTTTACTCCTGGACAAAGAACTATCAGCAATTAGTTACTGCTAGAAGAGGGAAAATTAACTTCTCCTAGGTATGGGCCCTGGTAGTAGTTAGAGAATACACAGTAGTCAGCCTTGAAATCAAATACACACAAACAATGAAAAAGGGTTCAGAAGACTGAAGTTATATTTTTATGCAGAATACACATGCATATGTATGTGTGTAACAATAGTGATCGCCATTTTCTTACAAAGCAAACCAACTGTGTGCCACCCAGATCAGAAGGCTACTCATTTCTCTTGCAGAGACCCCTTTGTAGTCCTAGATTTAAACTCAAGTCTCCTCAGCTGAGGGTACGAATTGATTTTTTTTCCTTCTTGTTATTTGATATAACAAAGTCACAGAGCACATAACTGTAGAGTTGCTGGGTTTCTTTGGCACAGTAATATGCCCATTATCTTTCTCTCTGTGTTCCTGTGCTGTAGGAGTTGATTCCAGTCTTTGTGTGTTATTCAATTTTATGACTGTACCAAATATTTTCTCGTGATCAAATTCTGTTTATTGAGTTCGCACCAGGAATTGTTGGTGTTTGACAGTTTCTAACTATTTTCACCCTTACGTTTCTCATTAAAAATTATCTGTATAGACTCTTGGAGCTTTAAAACTTACACTGAGAACTCATGTAATTCAACTCTCTCATTTCGGAGCCGGGGGTGGGGGGGCGGTTGGGAGGGAGGAAGTTCAGGTTTAAAGCACATTTCCCAGAGCCATTCAGTGGGGAAGTGGAATATTCTATGGGAGTTTTTCTCCCCTATCCAGAGCTTCAGGAGCTTCCAGCATGCACACTTCTCTGTGCTCTGCAGCAGTCTTGCATCTTCTAGCAGTAGATTGTTCATTTCAACTGTCCATTGAGATATTTCCACATGCCCCCACCAGACATTTTTCTTTGTAAATTCATTGCTTAAGTTAAGGTGCAAAGTAGGGTTTCATCATAGCATCTTTGTAGATGTTGCAATACACTTTGCATTTACGTCTCCATCTCCCTCCTGTCTTCTCTGTTATCCATCCTCTTTTTCTACCGAGCCCCATTTTTCTTTCTGCTTTCATCTCACTTGAATTCCTATTGTCCTATGTTTTTATGCTCACTTCTTTAAGATTCTTTCTTCCCAGGTCCCCAAGGAAACTCGATAGCTTTCTCAATTGCCAGCTTGCTATTTCTCTATTGTCCATGCCCAGGACAGGATGATACTTCCCTTAGTGCAGGCAATGTGATACAGTGGACAGCCACTCCGGTCTGAAGAACCTTTGCTTGCCTCCACCCTTTTCAGGTGTTCTACCACCCCTTTGTATAGTGGTGATGTTTGCCACTCTGTCTTTATTAGGAAGAGAATCTATTAATGATTATATCCAGAAGAGTTGCCTCCACCTCTGCTCCCATAGGCACCCTCTCTCTAACCCTACTCACTGCTAATGCGAACCATCACTAAGCTGGGATGGCTTCTTGTGCAATAATCACATAAGTGGGATCATATGGGTTGCATCCTTTTGGAATTGGCTTCTTTCATTGCCAAATGTATTTAGAGTTTCATTCAACTTGTTATATTTTGTATCATTAATGACTTCTATGCTACTGTACCGGTGTAACATAGTTTTTTTTCTTTCTCACTTGCTGAAAGCCATTTGAGCTGCTTCTAGATCTGGTGATAATAAACATTTTGGTATAACCACTTAGGCAATATTTTTGTATGAATGTCACTTCTTTTTTCTATAAGATCACTACCCAGCAATTGAATGGCTGTGCCGTGTGAGACACGAGGAGAAGCTGCCAAAGTGGTTTCCACTGTGGCTTTCCCACTGTCTTCCATCTTCCCTATGTGAGCGTTAGTGGAGGCACCTCATCTTCATAGGTTCTTGACACTGCCATTTATGTATTTGTTTATTTTAAATTTTTATAATTTAATCACATTACATCCTGATTGTTACCCTCTCTCTTATCTCCCCTTTCTTGCCCTCCCTCCTTCTTCTGCCTATTCCCTTCTCCTAGTCCTCTGACAGGCGTCAGGGGCCTGGCCTCCTCCCCCACTATCTGACTGCAGCCTATCTGGTCTCATCAGGATAGCTTGCATCCATTAAAAAAATCTAAAATTCTAATCGATATATTATATCTTACTTGCATTTTCTTAGTTTATATGATGTTAAACATCTTAAATACGGCCAGTTACCATAGACACGTTTTACTTTAGAGTTATATCCTAACTTTTTCCTTGATTGTAAGTTGAGTGTTTTTTGATTTTGAGATTTGTGGTTTCTGTTTCCTAGATATAAGTTCTTTTTTCATAAATATGAGTAGCATGTGTCCTTTGTTTGAATAATTTTAGTATGTAGATTGCAAATTCTTGTTTTAATTACTCTTGCATTATGACTACATTTCATATGACTGGTAGTCTTCCTTTTCTCTCTCTCTCTCTGTCTCTCTCTCTCTGTTTAAAAAAAAAAATGACAGGGACGTCTCTGTATGCCAGCTGGAATTAAAACGCCCAAAAGATGGGAACTGATGATTTCTAATACAACTTTTGTTAATTTTGATCTCAACTGTGTGGCCATCAGAACCTGTTCTGGCTGTTCCCAGGGACAGGGTAAGTTTGAACAGACAGGACAGATAGTAAACAAGACCAGTGCTCAGGTGAGTATGACAAAGAATGGCAGAAGCTTTATGAGTCAATATTTCTTTAAGTTGTAAGATTATATCAACAGAAACTATTTAAGTTTCACAAAGGAATTTAGGAGGATAGGTGCTCCCCATGTGTGTTCTGGAATTCCCATCCTCTGTATGTCTCAGAGAGCATCACATTCTATTAAGCTTCTATGGTTCATTTGGTCTTTCAGTTTCATGGGGTGGGGACTTCTCTGTTGGTTAGTGCCTATTTTTAAACTGGAACATGCAAGAAAGGCTGCTGCCTGTAGTTAGAAGTTCATCCATAAGATGGATAAATGAAATTAGATGGATGATGACCACATGGGCATAAACTGGCTTGATTGTATCTCTGCTGAAAGAGTCTGAGCCAGGGTACCTAATGCTTTCAACAACTTTGTCTGTGATGTGTACACAAAGAAAACAAGGGCAATTCTTGATGTCTTGTTAACGGTGCCACAGAGTGGTGAGAAATAACTTCCTGGAGGACTCCTGGGCCAAGGCAGAGAACGATTTAGTTGATCTGATTGTTGTAAACAGCCAAACCAAGTAATTCAAGTAAATATGCTCTTGTGGTTTGAATCACCAATTTAGATAATTGTTTGTTTTTTTAATTAAATGAGTAATCAGCAAGTTCCCACTTTACTATTTTATCCCTATGTAGGAAGAGCCAAAGATTGGGGTATTTGAGTTTAAGATTGTGAAACAGTCATAGGAATATTAAAATGCCCTATGGTGAACACATCAGTTCATAGTTCTCTGATTCTTTGATGACTTTATATCATGCATCAGATATTGAACAAAAAAGCTCTTGTCACTGGATAATGTTGGGTGAATAAGCTTTTTTTTTTTTTTTAAAAATTGTCTATTATAGGCTCTGCATAAGGAACTAGAGGGAACAAACAGGGGGAAAATGCACAGTTCTTCAAAAATAAGTATCAGAGAACATAATTTCAGAAGAGTGACGAGAGCAGTGTTAGTGAAGTGATCACAGTCAACGAAGGACCAGGGATGGATTGATTTGGAAGGACCAGGGATGGATTGATTTGGAAGGACCAGGGATGGATTGATTTGAAAGGACCAGGGATGGATTGATTTGGAAGGACCAGGGATGGATTGATTTGGAAGGACCAGGGATGGATTTGGAAGGACCAGGGATGGATTGATTTGGAAGGACCAGGGATGGATTGATTTGGAAGGACCAGGGATGGATTTGGAAGGACCAGGGATGGATTGATTTGGAAGGACCAGGGATGGATTGATTTGGAAGGACCAGGGATGGATTGATTTGGAAGGACCAGGGATGGATTGATTTGGAAGGACCGGGGATGATTGATTTGGTGACTCTCCTGCAGGGCTTCAAAGGGTATAGAAAACTACAACAGGAGAGAAGGATGAATTCTAGGTATTAAAAACAGCATTGGCAAAATCTTAGAGATTTTACACATCAGGTTTTTGCTTTGGAAATGAAACATACATCCAGAGTAAGGCCATTATAGAGGCCAGGGCACTGTGATATTAGTAAGTTTTGTACTTTACAAAATAGACATTACACGTGCTTCACTGTGTATAATTCACTGATAAGCACAGTGAAAATGCTACATCTTTGCACATCTTGCTCATATTTTGTCTTTAATTTATGTATTTTACAATGTAGTTAACACAATGTTATTGCAATGTATGTATTGGATGTTGTGTGCTTTCTCCTCTAGTGACAGGGGTGTGTGAATAAAACATTTTCCTAGATAGGTGAGTTGGCAGTGGTAGTGACATCAGAGTATGTACCAAGAAGTGTGGCCTAGAGCTAATATTTATAAAGTGTGCTCCCAATACTACTTATACTAATGGTTAGTAGGATGTTGGTTTTGAAAGGAAGTTATTAAAGTATAAGCCTCACAGTGTGAAGTATTATTGATGAAGTTGGGCTTACAACAGAGGAATGGAAGCCAAAAGATTAAGAGAGTAGAGTGTGGCACCTTTAGTGTTTAGAGAGCTAATGCTTGTGCTTCTGTTTCTTAATAGAAGGTCCCCATCCCACATGGTATGCTTTGTACCTGGGGATACTGTTCCGTTGTTGAGAAAGTTCTATTTATTGTAGGAAAATTAACATACAAACTTTCCAGTTGTCAGTAGCACCAGCAACGTGACAGTTGTGAAACCCATAATGACTCAAAAGAATGCCAGATGTCTCTTGGAGAATGAAATAACCCTGGGTACAAAATCACTACCCTACAGAACAAACTGAACTGTGTCTGACCATATTATTCTTGGCCCCCAGTATCTCTAACCCATGTATCCTGACATAAGGAGATACTTGTGTTTTTATTCTTGAGTGAAAAACTGAACAAGCTATAAAATTGTATAACACTCTAGAGAAAGTACTGAAAGGAATCCTGTGAATTTAGTTGCCTTTTGTAATAACAGACTCATATCATATGTAACAGTCTGTCTTCTAATTTGTAGGTGGATTTACTGTGAAGACAAGGCATTTGAAGTTTGCAAACTCTCCAAATTTAGTAGCATTTCCATTTCCTCATGCAGCAGTTTTGGAAGACTTGGATGGCTCCCTGTCTGGGAAAAATGGAAGTCACATTCTTGCATCTATGGAAACCCTCTCAGACACATGCATGGCCAATGCAAGCTTCAGTCAGATTGTCCCTGGCAGCATCTGCGGGGAAGCTGTTCTCTTTCATCGTATGTCTATTGGTTTGTAAGTAGATTTAACTCCACTTCTAAGCTTGTCAATGGGTATGTGCATGACATTCAGGCAGCCCAAGATTATAGAAGGGAAAGAGTTTTTTGATGACTTGAAGTATTTTCTTTGAAAGTGAAGTGGGACTAATGTTGACCACAGCCAAGTCATGAACTTCTGGTGGTTTTAGGCTAACTCAAATGATAGCTTGCAGGATCTTCATACCAGATGTCATAGCCCATGACCCCTTATTGACATTTTGAGTTAAGAGTTTCTTCTTTAAAAGACTCATGACTAGCAAAATATTTGAAAGTTATTTAAATGACAAGTAGTATTTAAAAAAAAAATCCAATAATGCCACCCTCATTTATATACACGCATTTTCCCCAAGCTCTTTTTAAGTGTTCAGTGTGCTTCTGGGGAGCAATTGCTGATGCCTTCTCTGATGTACCAGGGTGCTTCACTCTAGTTCATTTTCCTTGTTAATTTCATGAACTATTGGATCCGTACACTACCTTTCCTATTAATATTGAAGCAAGGACTCCTTGGTTATGCTACTCAAGCTACCATTAAGTCAGCAGCTGGGCTGTTTATAATGCATAATAGGATTGCCTCTGCCCTCTTTAATTTCCAGGTAATGATTGCTGAGTGTCTGGGGTTCTCTCTTTTACCTATTTCAAATGCATTGTATATATTTAGCCACACTTATTTCCTCCCTTTAAGTGTCCCAACTCCATGAATATTAAGCCAAGTAATTCCGTCAGACCACATTGGCAACTTATTTGAAGGAGTAAACTCCAGAGGGGGAGAATCACACCAACTGCATACTGAGTACACAGAGAACCGCATCTTCTCATCCTTATTTGGAAGACTTAAAAATATAGTTATCTTTGAATAGTCCAAATATTTTCTCTTTCTGCTTTCCAAAATACTTCTTCTTTTCTCTACTGTCCAAGGGCCCCAACCCCACTGAGTAATGTAAGAGTGATAGAGGAAGATTTTTTTCACTTCTAATTTTGCTTGTGCAGAGTATAACCTCTTCAGGAATGTAGCCAGACTTTCATTACCACCATTACACTTTTATGAAAACTGGTTTTAACAACTGTTGGTCACTACTTTCTTTTTTATATTTTTTCCCTACGTGATGATAATGAGAGATCTGTGTGAGGAACATCATGTGCTTGTATGATATTTATCTATAGGCATTTGCCAAACTTGTTTTTAAATGGCTTTAAGGTTTGCTTAGGTGGCCTCTGGGGCACTGACGAAGCACAATGAAGGCTCTTCTGTGCTTCATCCTTGTCCCAATATCTGTTCTTGGAGATCTCCCAGGCTGTGTAGCACTTAGCTGCAAAAACAGGTCAAAATCTTCTTGCCTGGGTCGGATGACATAGATGACAGTGCTAATGTTATTTTCTAGGTGGAGTCCCAAAGACTCCTAGTAACGTGAAATAGTCACCCTGTTTCATTTTAATGTGACCCCAGTTTTAAAATACAAAACCCCGTGCCCTGGAAACCTCTTTAGTACCACAATGTCAAAGGAGATTCTTTGCCCTACTGCCAACACTTCTGCTTTAAGAGTTTAAGTCAACCCACAGGTTTATGCCCAAATACTCAGCTGTCACAAATTAGTCTTAGGGAAGCCTTGGCATGCTCCTGATGGTGGTTTAGCCTTGTGCCCTCACTTAGAAGAAGGATGAGGGCGGGCAGATTAAAGCGGTGTATGGTACAGCATGTAGCAGCAGCAGCAGCAGCAGCAGCAGCAGCAGCAGCAGCAGCAGCAGCAGCAGCAGCAGCAGGAAACATGAAATGCAGACTTTCAGCAGGGACCTCAGACATCCTGAATGAGTAAGCTCAGATGATGCAAAGGAACCTTCGGGTAGCCCTACTCCCAGGTCCTTCTGATTGTGCACTCTGTGCTTCTAGCCACCCCCCCCCCCCCTTTGTGCTTGGTGGCTTGATCTTTGTCCCAGAGCATTATAACCTCATTAGGAACATGTCACTGCTAATGAGCAATTTGAATTCAGCGTGGATACAAACTTTGTTGTGTTTCATGGAGAAAGGATTAATTTGTTGTGCTATTTACCCTGGGGCAAATGCTGCTGTCTTCACTTTCAACTGGTACCCGCTTCTCTCAGCAAGCGGTCCCCAGAGGGCAAGGAGTGAGGCGTATTTGCACAAACAAAGCCCTGCTCTCCTCCCATTTGCTAAAAGCCAATACTTGGGGTGTGATTTCTTTTCTGTTAGGCCCCCATCTCTGGCTCCTTTTCACTGTCCCTAAGTTCTTTGTTTGATGTTAGTAACCATAGGACACTGTCTCTCACTGTCGTATTTGTACCTGAGTGGAGCCCAGATCTGTCGTATACATTTTTTTAGATTTTGTGACCCAACACTAGCAGTTTGGTGGATGGAAGCAAGCAAATATTTGAAGTTGGTCATAATAATCCAATATCCAAGGGAAGAGCAACTGGCTGCCCTGTAAAAGGCAGAGTCAAGTTTATCATCTGTTAAATGGCAGCACGCTTCATCTTCTTGGTGGTATTGTGGAAAGGGATTAATCCCAAGCTCCGGCTTCTAGCAGCATTCTTCCAGGACTTCAGAAGATGATGATGTTAAGTCAGGATCTTGGCTTGGACTATGGTTATGTTAGTAAACATATCTTGGTCCCATAGTGATGGAAGGACTCATAGAGTTGTGGAAGTTTCCCTTTTAAAAATTGTGATCACATTTTAATATATTTATTGTGTGTGGAAGGGCACATGTGTGCATACTATGGTGCCTGTATGGAGGTCAGAGGAGAATGTCCTGCCATGTAAGTTCCTGGAGTTGGACTTAGACTTTATTTTGCAATTGGTGGCGACAGGTACCTTTACCTGCTGAGCCATCTTGGCTCCCATACCCTACTCTTTTTCCTATCTCTAGATTCCTATCAATAACTTCTTCTGCTTCTATATGTAATTACTCTGAATAGGTAACACTGTGAATAGTGTGTGTTTATGTGTGCTTCTAGATCTTTTTTATATTTTTTAATTAATTATTTGAGAATTTCATACAATGTATTTGATCACCTTTACCCCCCCCCCCCCTCAACTTCTCTAAAATCCCTTCCTTCTATTGAGTCCGGTTTGTGCTGGGGAGATGGAGCCTGTTTTAGAGTGATTGATATACCAGGCACCACTCCAGTCAATAAATCTGACTTTCGCTTGCCCAGTATTAATCAATTGCTAATAGCTCCTCAGCTAGGGGGTGGAATTCATGCCCACCTCCCCTCTTTCATGATGCTACCATTTTGTCTGGCATGAACATATGCAAATCTTATGCAAGCTGGCATAGCCTCCATGGGTTCATATGTACATGTGCCTTGTTGTATATGGAAAATACTGTTTCCTTGGAGGTACCACAGCTCTTTTCTCTGTCCTGTAAGTGCCAATGTTTATGGAGGATCTGTAGACCTTTTTCCTTCAAACGCATATATATTTAACAAGCCATGTGTTCTATTTTCATATTCAGTGATGATTCTCCAGTTTTTCTTCTAGCTCAGCTGCTCTACTACACTTCAGTCTGCATTGGTTGATATGTTAGTCACTAGGCAAACATAACTAGTGAACACATAGAATATGGTATTATAAATTGAGATATACTCTAAGGAAAAATTATATGCCATATTTCTATGATGTTATGAAAAGACAATATGACATGGTTCAACAATTTGCTATTACTGGTTGAGATGAAATGCTATGAAAATATATTGAGTTACTCTATGGTGAAAAATAATTTATTTATTTTTTTAATGTAGCTACTACAAAATTTTAAAGGAGAGAGATCTGTGGCTGGTGTTTGTGGGTTGCTTATATTTCTGTTAAGCAACTCTTTCTTACACATCCATTTGAAACTCAGTGTGACTGTGGATTTATGGCTTTCCTCCATAGACTTGTTCCTCCCTGGGTGTTTAGAACCCCACCAAGGCAAATGCTCGTCTTAACCAAACATAGAAGTTATCGTCAGTTATCTTTTTTTTTTTTTTTTTTTTTTTTTTTTTTACCTATTTTATCCTATTAGTTAAGTATCAGGTTTCTTCCCCCTCCCTTTCCTTCCTTCTTTCCTTTCTTTGTTCCTTCTTTCTTTCCTTCCTTCCTTTTTCCCTCCCTCCTTCCCTTCTTCCCTTCCTCCACCCCTCCTCCCATCACTCCTTTCTTCCTTCCTCTCTTTTTCCTCCGTCCGTCTCTCATTCCCTCTCTTTTTCCTTCCTTCCTTTCTATCTTTCCTCCAACCTCCTTCCCTTTCTCCCTCTCTATATCTCCTCTCTCCCCTCCCTCCCCTCCCTCCCTTTCTCTCTCCTTTCTTCCCTTACTGCTTTATTTCTTATCCTCCTTCTATTTAAAAACTTCTTAAGGTATAACATAAAGTAATGGTTTATTATGACATTTTCATATATGTATATACTTACACTTTGCTTTTATTCATCCCTTCCCTCCTGCCCACCCTCAACTCTGACATACACCCTACTCTGGTGCTGATCCCTTTTTTTTATTCCAAATACCCATCCTATCTTAGTTACTTTTCTATTGTTGTGATTAAACACCATGGCCAAAGCAAACTAATAAAAGAACGAATTTTTTTGGGCTTATAGTTTCATGGGGATAGAGTCTGTGACCATGACGGCAGGAAGCATGGCAACAGGCAAGCAGGCATGGCACTGGAGCAGTGGCTTAGAGCTTACGCTTTGATCCACAAGTTCGAGGCAGAGTAATCTACCCAGGAATGGCGTGGGCTTTTGAATCCTCAATGACATAATTCTTCCAACCAGGCCACACCTCCTAATCCTTCCCAGAACATTCCACCAATTTAGCACTAGGTATTAAAATATATGCCCCGATTCCCATTCAAGCCACCACATATGCCTTTGGTTATCATGTCACAAGATTTTAATTACCTTCTCTATTTTTCTGTTACGGTTCCGTTAAGATTTCTATCTTTGATTTCATGGTTCCCTTTCTAGTTTCATAAAAGACAGATGTACTCAACTACCCCCCGACACACAAACACATGCAGACATACATGCATGCACACACAGATAGAGGTACTGATATACACAGGCTTAAAATTAGATTCTGCATGTGAGATAAAAACACATGGGGCTTGTCCTAACATTTACGCACACACACACCATGCACACACACACAGTAGCACCATGTACACACAATACCACCATACACACACACACACACACACACACACATTAGTACCATGTACACACAGTACCACCATACACACACACATACACACACACACACACACACACACACACACACACACACACAAACGCATCATGCACACACAGGTTTAAATTTAAATTCTGCATGTGAGATAACTCTTCTGGGGCTTGTCCTAAGTTAATCTTATTTCACTTAACATAATCATCCCTAGTGGCATCCGTTTTTCTGAGAATATCATGGTTTCATTTTTTTCTCACTGCTGAATCAAATTCCATTGTATGTATTATATTTCATTTACTCATTCATCTTTAGATAGGTATCTAGGTTGATTCAGTTTCTTGGCTAATGTGACTACTATATTAATAGGGATATTCAAGTGTCTCTGGAATGGTGATATAGAGTATTTTGGGTCTATAACCAGGAGTGATAAAGCTTGATCATATGTGTGCTAGTGTACTTTTGTTTTTGTAAGGAACTTCCATAGCAGCCATATTAGTTTAATATTCCCACCAGCAGTGAATACAAGTTTTTCTTCCTAACTCACCCACACTTGTTCTTTTTGTAATCTTGAAGGTAGCCATTCTGTTTTTTTTGTTCTGTTTATTTGTTTGTCACCATTTGTTGCACAGAAATCACAGGATCACCACAATCCGTGCAGAAAAAGCCTTTTTAAGAATCACATGTAACTTCAGGATAAAAACTTGGAAAAATTTAGAAATAGGAGCATATTTTAACTTACTCCCACACAACAGACTTGAAACCAACATTATACTAAATGTCCCTCCACCTCCCCACCCCTCTGTTCCTTTCCTCTCCTCTTCTTTCCTCTGACCTCTCCTCCCCTCTCTCCCCTCCTCTCCTCTTTTCCTCCCCTCACTTCACTTTATTTCACTCACCTTCTCTCCTCTTTCCATTTCCCATTTTATCTGGTTGCTCAGTCTCATTCTGTAGCCTCTACTACCCTGTAGCTCACTATGTAGCCCAGGTTAATCTCAAACTGTCAGCAATTTCCCTGCCTTCTGAATACTTGGATTTTTCAGTCTGACACGCTTTGTACAAGCCAGTTTCTAAAAGTAATCCATTTTGACTCTTTCCCTTGGCTAGCTCTCCCTCAATCCAGCTTTAGTTATCTTTTACGTGTGTGATCACAGATGCATCTTAGCTTGTCACTTGTGTCAAGCTAGCCTTGCCCTTTTTCCTTTGCTTAAAATGTCTTCCCAAGTACTTCCTGAGGCAGAAACCACTCCAGCCCTTTATGATCTGCTACCTGTACAAAGTCCTGACATCACACTATTTCCCCAGCTCTCTAGCCCATATTTACTTCTTTGCCTGTTTCTGTTCCTAAGGCTCAGCTTCCATGGGCTCAGCATGGAGGTGATTTTCTCTGATGAGCTTTCCTGAGCATCTTGTGCACTGTGTTATCCCTGCTGTGTGCCAGCTCTTTAGACTTGCTCTGATCAATACTCATAACTCCTGCACAGTTTTATAAGCTGCCTTCCTTTGCAGATGTTAGGGAGGGTGCCGGGGTGGTTTTGTTTGTTGTTTGTCTTATGGTGCTAATATAACGTTGAGCACACAATGACTTAAATTAGTTTTTTTATAAATTAAAAAAAAAAAAACTTGTCACCTCCAAGTGTTCTTCCCATGCTATTATTTTCCATGCTTTATGCCCATGAGGTCTCCGTGACATTTACTTTTTCTTCAGAAGATGTAGGGATTAAAATGCTATCCTCTCTAAAATTTCTAAAATCATATAACACTTAACGCCCTTTCATAGTATCTTATAGTATTTTGCTATCCTGGGGCTAGCTATTAATTAGAGCATATATTTTAACATCTACTTTTTTTCTTCATTGCACCCCAGCCCCCCACTCTACCCAATCTGTTGCTAACATTTGAAAATGTTTTCTTTCTCTGGCAGTATATAGAGACTTTATTGTGATAAAGCAGAATGTGGTAAGAGCAATGAGAGTTTAACCCTCACGCTTATCATCTAGGAATGACATTTTTTGTTTGCTTTTTTTTGTTGTTGTGTTTTTTAGTTTTTGGTCTAATGTAGCATACAGACTTTTCAATTGTTTTACTCATGCTTAGATATTAACAAATCACATCTTGATTCTGCTTTCTAGTTAGTAAGTGGATGGAGTGATGATGGTGAAAGAGCTTGAAACATGTAGGCTGGGCAACCCAATCCATCTATCTGAGTTTTATTGGTTACACATAGAGTGTAGTCAGGGTAGATGCATTAGTCTTCAGAAACTGGAGAATGCAGAGGCAATCAGGAATCTGTGAGGAAAGTTCACAGCTTCTCAGCTTCCTGTGTGTGTTCCTTTCAACAGGTCATTTTACCTCTTCTCACTTCATTTCTAACCTCAGTACGATGAACATAATGGTATTGTTTCACAAGGTCATTGCCAGACATACAAGTGCTCAGTCAACCCCATCCTAAACAAGTCTACACTGTGTTCCTTATTTAGAAGGCAACACATAGGCACTCTGTAATCTAATGGAATTTGTAAGTTCTTATATTCATGAGAATATATGCCTGGCAAGACAATCACATGCACACAAACGTAACAATCTGATTTCTGAAGAAAGGGGAGTAATTTCCCACAATCACATGACATTATGTTAACGCAGTGAAATGCCCTGGAGGACACAGAATCTGGAGTCATACCTCACCCTGTCTGTGATTCTGTGTGTCCTTGTGTCTTCTGAGCCTCCCTTCCTCCTTTTGGGAAAGGAAAGGTTAATGCTTTTGTTGATCACCTTGATTCTTAGATCTTGCTGAATACCCTCTCCCGTCGTGCTCGGGCTCAGATTTTACCTATGCCACTGCTCTTAATGTGTTAGTGTTCAAAGTATGAGGCACCCCCTGCCTCTGCAAATGCAAAAGTAAAGGAGAGTTCAAATGGAAATTTTGGCCTAGCTTTTCGTCTAATAATCCCCTAACTCTCCTTCCCAGGGATAAATAGGCATAGCATTACTAATGGTACCATTCAGTCCCTTAACAGAGCGCCCCGTGACACGGGATGATGGTGAGATGTATTATCCTCTCTTGGCAACAGAGGTTACAGAAGGAAAGCGGGAAATCATCCAAAAATCACAGTGAACCCCAAACTGAGGAGCATCAATAGCAATGTTGTATGGTCACTAAGGTTAGTGAATAATAGAAGGGCACATCGGTGTGTCAGTATATGTTCATCAGCAAACATTCCGGAGTAAAAAGCATAATTCCACGATGAGCGAAAGTGTCATCTGATTTATCTGAAGCTACAGAAAGATGCTGGACTTGGAGTTGGGAGCAGGAACAATAGAAGGCTCTTATGAGCTGCTGTGCATCATTGAGCTGTACCAAGCAGCAGGTATCTAGACATAAGAAGGAAGACAAAGCTTAGCCTATCTTCCTACCTAGAAAATGCACACGGATTTTCCCATAACCTTGCTAAGTAGTTGCCTACCTCTTGGTTGCGTTATTCTAAGAAGCCGTTCTTCCTGAGGATGGCTCTCTAAGGTATGGAGAAGAAATAATGTGCATAAAGTAGCTCCCAAGTAGCCTGATGGGTGAAGGAGCATCATTCTTCACAGAGTAAAACAGAATAAGCAACAAGTGGTATCTTAACATAACAAGTAAGTCTGTTGCAAAGCAGTAGACAGGATCTTTGGAGGATCTGTGAAGTTGTTACTCAGGTTCCTCTACAACAAGTTTTCACCTTGGCTAAGTCTACACAAAGACAGAAACATGCCTCTGAAAAGCCATGGGGGACAGTCAATGGGATGTGCTCTCTAGAAACACGAGAGTGATTACAGCAAATGTTTGGACTCTACAGTCATTTCATATGATGAAATAAGAACTGTTGAACGTTTGCTAACATGACACCAAGGGGCTCACAGAGACTGAACTACCAGCCAAACATGGGCTGAACCTAGACCCCCTACACATATGTAACAGATGTGCAGCTTGGTCAATCATGTGGGTTCCCTAACAGTGGGAATTAGGGGTTGCCTCTGACACTATTGCAGGATTTTGGATACCTTTTTCATAGCTGGGCTGCCTAGTCTGGCCTCAGGGGGAGATGATGCACTTAGTCCTGCTACAACTTGAGTTGCCAGGATGGGTTAGTATTCCTTGAGGGCTTCCCCTTCTCCGAGAAGAACGGGAGAGAGGAATAGCGTGAAAGGGGAGGTGAGGGTCGGACTGGGAGGAGAGGACGAGGGATCTGGGATCAGGCTGTAAAATAAATAAATAAATAGAAAGAATGTTTGTAAAAGACAGAATGTTATATTTTTTCCCTATCTTCAGGCTTCTTGTTGCCTTACTCAGAAGGCAGAATACTTAAATAATTTTGAGGCACTTTCTTGTTCTTTCCTTCTCCCCCCCCCTTCCTCTCCTCTCCCACCACAGGTATACATGTACATGTGCAGACATACACACATTGGAAAAATTACCAACTGCACAAAATGGCACTGTACATTGGGTGGTGACAGATCGGCAGATAGGCTAATGATGGGGAATGTTTTGAGTTCAGGACAATTTTGAAGAATGCTCACTGAAAGGCATGCCACCAAGGTTTTGTAACTCTTCCCAACATTTTGATTTTGTCCTATTTTTGTACAGTAAAAAATGTGCATACAAAAACAAGTAAGTATCTGGGAGTTACTTGGAGCAACATTTGTGGCTGGCTGTTAAATATCTGGCTTAGGAAATGTGTAATTATAGAGGTTATATTTCTCAGTTATTTAGATTTGATATAATATTTGGATTTCAATGCAGTGCTTTTCTTAATATGTAGAGATACGAACCCTCAGGAAATTCAAGCTAATGATAAACACAGGCAAGGGAATTAGTGTTTATTCTCACTGGTTATTTGGTGGCCTAACAGATCCTTTGTGGGCACCATACATTCAACAGTTCTATATAGCATATGGCCACTGAATTACATTACTACTAAGCAACTAGTATGATAAATTGTTATGCTTTCTTGGAAACTTTACCAACACATACATTACTATTCTAGTGAATCATTTCAGGTAAGTAAAAAGAATCACTCCCAGGGCTATAAAGATGTCTCAGTGATTAAAAGCACTGCCTGTTCTTCCAGAGGACCTAGATTCAGTCCTCAGCACACATATGGCAGCTCACAGTTCTGAGTTACTCTAGTCCCAAGGGATCTAGTGCTTTTATTTTCATGCCATCAGGGGCAGGACACAGATGTTGTACACATAAACAGAGGCATGGAATCATCTATACAGATAAATGCACCTATACAAATAAATAGATTAAAATGTATTTAAAAAGAATCATTCTTTTTTGAGGATGGAGTTGCTGGTAGAATTCTCATGTTACAGCAGACTGTTCCACATTTATGCACGTATAGGCACAACAAACTGGGCACAGTGAGTCAGTACCTATAACCACAATATATATATATATATACACATGTAGTTGGGAGGAAGAAATGTTGAGGGCGCTATAAGAGAAGTTGGATGGGAAGTGAGAGATGTGACTACTTCTTTTTGTATGTTATTCAGTCCATTAAGAAAGCACTCCATGAGACAGGGCAATTTTATGATGAAAGAAGATACATAAGTGAGGCTCAGAGTCCTTTTGTCTTTCTGCCAGGATACAGGAATTGTTGCCCATGGGAATGAAAGGGTTAACATTTAAAATTGACTGGTTGCCTCCTGATTTCTTGCACATAAAGCCATGCGAAGTTCAGGGAGAGACTTCTTCCCCTAGTAATGAAGCTCTCTGCTGCTAATGGCCCATGCAGACTCCCTTGGCTCCTCCAAATTAGAAATACTTTTGTGCTCCTTTGCTTCATTAACAGTAAAGAGAGGGAGATTGGTGGCTATTTAGGGCACAGGGAAATTGGTGGCTATTTAGGGCAAGCAAAGATTGTAGTAATTATGGTTGGTAAATTCTCTTCATGGTGTTGTTTGACTCTTGATGTGCTCTTGGTGCCTTTCAGAGAAGCCCACCACTGTCAGTGCTGGCATTTGGCCTAGAAGGATAGGATTTGTTCTGACTTCAGAGATTTGGCCCCTGGCAATGGTCAATCGTACCTGCAGGGAGATGAGCTTTCTACATTTTGATTTGCTTTTTTAGAATGGGCAATATGACTGCCACCAGCCGTGATGAAGCCACAGTTAGTATCTACCTCTTTATTTACATTACAGAAAGTTGACTTGCTCATGGCGGCCTAAGAAACTACATCCTGAATGGTTGAGTTGGATGTGAGAGGTTTGACAGGTTTGGGGCTCTATAGAAAGGGCTGGCTTGGCAGAAAGAGGTAAGATGAAAGTCAGTTTAGAATCACAGTGTGCTGTACTGGCTCTCTGGCTGACTGAGTGGCCACTACCACACTATTGTGTGCTGATGAAAGAGAAGAATACCCAAAGGGTGGCACAAAGTGACCCAAGACCAGTAGAACTTCACTAATGGCATCAGAGTTTTGACAACACTTAAAGGGGGGAAATATTTATAAAAAGCCTTTAGAAACTGGGGAAATGTCCTGAATTCTTTTTAAAAGAAACTGGAGAGACTTGATATCCTATGAGCATATACAGAGGGAGGTAATCCCCCTCAGGAACAGTCATAGGGGAGGGGAATAATGGGAAAATGGGGGGGGGGAGGAATGGGAGGATACAAGGGATGGGATAACCATTGAGATGTAGCAAGAATAAATTAATAAAAAAAAAATCTAAAAAAAAAAAAAAAAAAAAAAAAGAAACTGGAATTGTGACCTATAGGAGCCAAATTTAGAAAGTAGCATCCTGACTGACGAATACAAAAAGGAAACAATAGAAATTTGATAAGTAACTAGCTCTAGTCAAAATGACTAGAGGCTTCCTGGGATATATTCTTGATACAAAGAATTAATAATAATTTCTGGGAAACCTATCCAACTGATCATATTGAGATATATTAAGGTAAAATGTAAATAACTCTTATGATGATGTAAATGAGAAGTAGGAAAAGAATGAGAAATGTACTTAAACATTTTTTTTTCATTTAGTATATAGTTGAAGCTAATTGTGGTGGCCCAAACCTGAGTCCTAATTTTTGGACCTTTATCCTAGGACAACTTGAGCTTCATCACATGTTCCACCTCCTTATCCATCATCTATTACTTTTGGTTGCATGACCTGAGTCTGGTTGGTCAGCAATGTGGCCTGTGTATATGCAGGATTTGCCGGTCTCAGTGGCCAGACGTTCATTCCCTATTCTATCAGCTCTTAGGGTACTTGGTGCTCCAGGGACCTGGCTGTGGTAATGCTAGGGGATTAGGTGGAGATGGGCAACATCTACAATCTGGAAATGATGAAAAAAAGTCAATGAATGTTTGGCCTCATCCAGAAAACTGAAGACTGATAATTGAAAGAGAAAGAACAAAATTCAGGAATGAGTCGAGTATAGGGAGCTTCAAGTCAGAGTCAGGGTGTTACATTCAAGACTACCAAATTACTGAGTGCTCAGATCTTTGTAAATCCTATGGGTGATGCAATATCCTTCTGGAGACCAACAATGCTTGTATTGTTCCTGATTATTGTAGAGTCAGGCATGAGATGGAGCTGGTTATAGTTTATCATGATTTGAGTAAGGAAAGCCTCTGTTAATGCATCAAGTAGTATTTGAACACTTGGTCCATGATGGTGGTGTTCTTTGGGGGATGTTTAGGTGGTATAGCCTTGCTGGAAGAAATACATCACTGGGGGTGGGCTTTGAGTGCTTATAATCTTGGACCACCTGCTGTTCTCTCTCTGTTTCATACCTACATGGAAGTTGTAAGCAGTTAGCGTCCTGTTCCTTTCACCATGCCTGACACATGCTGCCATTCCTCACTATCATGATGGACTCTCATCATTCTAGAGCCATAAGCCAAAATAAACAGCTTCTCCTTCTTGCACAAGTTGCCTTTATGGTATTTTATCACAGAAAGAGAAAAGTAACCAATGTATGTTCTGATCGATGAAGAGGAGTTATTGACTCTGCAAGGTCACAGATGAGATCACCATCACTTGGCTGCTGCAGAGATGGGAACTGCAGCTCTCAAGGAGAGGCTGTGGTTCATAAAGAAGAACCATGAGGAGGAAATTAAAAGCCTATAATACTAGAATGCTAACTTTGGGTTGACTATGGAGGTAGATGTCCCTAAACATCAGGGCCTCAGTAAGATTACGGTAGACTCTGGGTCAGTATGATGGGTTGGTTCAGGAAAATGAATGGGAGATAGACTGTAGCTGCTACGATGACTTATGGAGCTTAGATTGTGCCAATGGAGCAAAGAGCTTACTTCTTGGGGATTAATTTTACTTCAGTGAGATTTTAAAGCACAGCTTGGTATGTGGAGGCCCACTGTGCCTTGCATATGGAGCTGCTCAACAGGTTTTGCTACACATTGGTGGAATTCATAAAGACCTAGGCAAGTAGTGTCACGAGGCCAAGAACTACAAGGCCCTATGGAACACCACAGGCTAGCAGGATGCCAACACCACCGACTACTGCCTTCTACAAGATGGGGAAGGCTTAAATCCCCATGATAATCTGGGCAGCGGCAACGTTACATAAATCTCACAAAAGATTACTGTCTGTAGGATGTGGCCACCACGGTGTCTACAACTAATACCTCTGATGTTCTAAAATACTAGGTTTGCAGAAGTAGGAAACCCTTCCAGGAGCAAAGACCAGTAAACATTCAGAGGTCACCACACATTTAAAACAGAAAATTAAGCTTGTTTTCCAAAATGTTTCAATTGACAGGACGTGGAGAGACTAGAAGAGGTGTTCATGCCACAAGGAAGGTTTCTAACCACCACATCTAAATGTAGGAGTCATTTTAGTAAATATTATATAGCTTTGAGTTAACTTAACAGTTCCTGTAAGTTATAATCAACTCTTGATCTTTTATTAATTAGATTTGAATTCTCCAGACACTTGCACGAGTCTCTGTATAGACACCTTCACTGGGGAAAACTATCACAGACAGTCAGCACATACAGATACACCAATCACTTGTAGTTCATTATGCAGACTTTACATCCCTGTAGCAATGAAGAGGTTCGGCGTCAAAGATGATTCACAGAGAACTGTGCTTTGAACTGTGGAGACTCCCATCCCAAAGTGGATCATGGTGCTCATATAGCCAACATGTCTATCTCCTTGATGTGTCTTGCTTCAAACTTAGCTCTCATCACTTTCATTTTACATTTATAGCTTAGCTTCCATTTTTATTTTTCAATGTGTTAGACAAAGTGTCCTGTACACTCCTAGGACTCCTGGTTCCAACCAGAAAGACTGTATCTAAGATGATTAAATAACAAATGGCTAAGGAGGAAGTTTATTATTCTAAAGACTTTTCTAAATATTCCCATTTTATCTGGGTGTGGTCACACATGTATACCTGCAGTGCTAGCTATAGGGAGGGTGAGACTGAGAAGTCAAAGCTGGACTAGATAGTAAGTTTGAGGTCAGCCTTCGCCATATGATAAGATCCTATCTCAAACACTAATAATATTTAATATTACAGTTATAATAGTATAATATTAAAATTGTACCTATAAAGTCTTACAAATGGAACACGAGTGAATCACCAACTAGAAACAGGAACAGGATGAAATGCTATTGGGGAGATGAGACATTGGATTCTAAACTGGAGCAAACTTTCTTCATGTTTGTTCTGGTTCTAAGATTTAAGTCAAGCTCTGTCCTGCAGTTCTCACACAAATCCCAGTAGAGACGGACGAGGAAATATCCCAACTATATAAAACCTAAAGATGGAAGATTTCTTCTTTCAAGTTTATAATGATCCAGGTAACACTGCATCAGCAAATTCTGGGACAGACTAGTTCTTTTCTTCCAAAAGGCCAGAGATTTTTTTTTGGTCCTTTTTATTTTACTAAAGGGGGACATACATATATTTAATCTCACAAGAAATTCCTGGGCTAATGTTCTGTAATATGAAAGTGTATATGTTTTCAAATGACAAAAATCTCACAAATAACCTTCCCAGACAGGTTGACCTGTTGGCCTATAGCCCACGCACACCACAGTAACTCTGGACAGATCATCAGAAAATTCCAAGCTTCCTGAAACACTACAAAACATCTTTTTATTTTATTTTAAAACTGGATTGTGTGATTCTCAAATATGTGCTCTGCAGATAACGATTCTGTCTCAGTGTCAAAAGGCTGTTTCACAAGACAGTTTAGGCATTCAAATGCGTGGTGAGAAATCAAGAATACATTGTCTCCTTGCTAGAAAAAAAAAAAAAGCCCAAAATTAAACTGATGTATATGGTTTACCTTTGTACTTTACATCTAACATTTTACATTTTGTTCTAACCTGCAAAAGCATGTTTTAATTTTTTGGGTTTTGGGAAAAGAATAGCATAATCTGCTTCCTATTGCTGTGTTAAAACAGCATGAGCAAAACCGAGTTGAGGAGCGAGGGGTTTGTTTGGTTTCCAGGTTCCTATAAGTCTGTCATGAGGGGAGTCAGGCAGGGACCTGGCAGCAGGCACTAAGGCGAAAGCCAGCAAGGAATGCTGCTTATTGGTTTGCCCTCAGGGCTTGCTCAGTTCTCTTTCTTAAACACCTTATGACCACTTGCCCAGGAGTTATACCACCCATAGTGAGCTGAGCCCACCACGCTAATCATTAATCAAGAAAACGCCCCATGGATTTGCCTACAAACCAATCTTAAGGAGGTATTTTCACAATCAAGGTTCTGTCTTTCCAGATGACCCTAGCTTGTGTTTGTCAAGCTGAGAAAACTAGCCAGCATAAGCAGACTCTCTCTTGTGGCCCAGGCAGAGCTGCCAATTGACATCCTCTCCCTCAGTCTCCTGGTTGCTCAGGTCTCTAATGTTCCCCTTTTCATCTCGGTGTGGTGACACATGCCAATAATTTCAAGTAGGTAGGAAGCAAAGGTAGGGGTTCGTTTGAACTCAGGAGGTCAGGGCAGGTTTGATGACGTCATCAGCCACAAGAACTGTCTCTCGTTCTCTCTCACACAAGTGTTTCCTTTTCACAATATACTGTAGTGTTATAAACTGGGTTTAGATACATTCAAGTTCCGTCTTACTTTGCAAACTCTTTACCCTCTTTGTCTCATTTCCCTTTATGCTCAGAGCTTAATTATCTGCTTGAGGCTAAATGCCATGGTGAAAAGTTCTCATGAAATCTAGACAAAGGGAGAAAAACAGCCATGTGTCTACTGAACTTAAAAAAAAAATAGTCTTTGTTTTTTAGGTTTTTAAGTTTTATTTTTAGAGTCTTAACTTTTCATTAAATGTATTTATATTCTAACAAAATCTTTAAAAAAAATCAATATATATATATTTTTTGGGGGGTTTTCGAGACAGGGTTTCTCTGTGTAGCCTTGGCCATCCTGGACTCACTTTGTAGACCAGGCTGGCCTCGAACTCACAGCGATCCGCCTGCCTCTGCCTCTCGAGTGCTGGGATTAAAGGCTTGCGCCACTTCTGGGATGGACTATATACAGAACGAGTCAGGGGGTGGGGTGGACCTAGGTACTGTCATGATCTGGCTCGGTTTCCTCCTTTCGTAAGATGCAGCTCTGTACACAACCCTTTATAAAGGTTAGCAAGCTTGCACTGACTGCCTGTGGAAAGCCCTATCCAGCCAGTCTGCATTTTATATAGCATGCGTGATCAGCACCAATGTGTTCAGAGCCCTACACTGACACTGAAGCAACCAAGCAGAAGAAGTAGGTATGGCTTACTTGAGATCAGGAGAATCTGTGGTTTTAAAAATGCAAACCCAAGAACATCCAGGTGCAGCACTGGCAGTGTGTTCTGTGTAGCAGGCCAGACCCTGGGAGAGAAGCCAGGATGCTCATTCCAGGAAACACTACTGAAACCCTTGGAGCTGCAGAAGGGTACAGAATAGTTTAGGTGCATCAGGTTCTGGGCTCATGAGAGCTCCTGTGAGATTACCAAATTCCTCAGAAATAATGTCCTTTTTGTTGTTAACAAGCTTGCTACATGACAGAATTTTTTACTGTATGCATTTGCTAAATAAATTATATTGTATCCTGGCCCATGTGGATCATTAAGGTGATATTTATTAGTGGTTTCACATACGACTGTCACTTGCCTATTTCCAGCACAGTAATGTAATGTAATATAATGTAATATAATGCAGTGTAATGTTATGTATGTATGTATGTATGTAGGTATGTATGCCTGCATATATGCATGCACACATGGCTTCTGGAGGCAATCTCCTTGTGGATTGTTCTGACCTACATAGATTATGACTTCCGTAGACACTTAGGTAGAAGCCACTTGACATCACCAGCTAGGAATAATACAGACAATGAGAAAATTATCACTGGATTATTTTTTTAAGATTTTATTCATTCATTTATTTTAAATATATGTGTGCTTTGCCTGCATGTGTGGCTGTATGTACAATTTATGTGTAGTGCCCATAAACTCCAGAAGACAGAGTTGAATCTCCTGGAACTAGAGTTATGTACAGTTGTTAGCAGCCCTCTGGGTACTGAGACTCAAACCAAGGTCCTATTGAAGAGAAGCAAGTCCTCTTAACTACTGAGTTATCTCCTGTCCCTTACCTTAGAATTCTTATTTACTTTTTTTTTTTTTAATTCACTCTAGAGTTAATGGCTCTGGTGTTCCTAAGAATTTAACCCTGACTGACAGCAGAAATAAGACAATCACCGTCAGTTATGTAGATGACACATTGTCTAACTACTATGGCTGGATGGCTCTCCTCTTGGATCAAGAGACCTACTCACTACAGTTCCAGGGCCCATGCACGGACAAGTCTTTTCAGGTAACCCTGTCCATTGGTATTCCTTTACACACTAAGGGGTTGTTGTGTGCACTTCTGCGAAGGAATGGGCAGTAAACATTACGTGATGCCCATGAAGGAAGCTGCATCAGCATTTTGCTACATGGTTTGTTAACTTGAATTTTTTTACTATTTAAATCTCATGTTGAATGCAAAACTAATTCTTCTAGAAACGTTAAATTAAGTAATTTCATGAAAAATAGCCTTTAAGCATTTCCTATAATTACTTAAAAAAAAAATTTATAACCTAACTTACCCCTATTCCAAGGGCTGGAAGCCAGAGAAAATTTCTTAATCGGGCATTTACATGTTTCATACTGCCACCTTGTGGCTCAATATGAATTTTCTTTTCTTTTTTTCTTCTTTTTTTATTAATTTATTCTTGTTACATCTCAATGTTTATCCCATCCCTTGTATCCTCCCATTCTTCCCTCCCCCCATTTTCCCCTTATTCCCCTCCCCTATGACTGTTCCTGAGGGGGATTACCTCCCCCTGTACATGCTCATAGGGTGGCACTCAGAGGAAGGACTGCAGGTTGTCGACATGAATTTTCAAAGAGATTTGTCCATGCTTTTCCAGGTAGGGCTGGATGGAAAGAATCAAATTACTTGAGGTCACAGCTAGGTAGAAAGTGGGCATACTTTTCAAAACAACAACAACAACAACAAACAAAACATAAAATAAAATTTAAAAGGGAAAAGGTAATTCAATGTGTTTCTTTAAGCATATCTCCCTGGCACCCATGGTTTGTTCTTTCTGCGTCACACACAACAAAGCCCACATAGTTGTAAAAGAGTGCCTTAGTGAAACAGGAGGGGCATCTCTCATCTGATCTCTCCATGGCCCTCAGAAGGGGTATGGTTCCTTCCATCTCCTTCTCTTTGCTGGTTCTGCATTTACCATGAGGACACTTCTCTTTGCCGTCATTGGGTTAGCATCAGAGCTCTTTGAGGGGCTTTTTTCCAAAACTAAGGTGATAGGATAAGGATGTGGTTCTGGAAGGTTCGTGTCTTGGCTCAGCTCTCTTCTGCCTTGTGATCTGAGGGAAGTTGCTACATGCTCTAGAGCAGTTCAGTGAGATTAGCAGTTGCTCACCTCTCAGGGGCTGAGTGAATCCAAGGAGTGGCTCCTCTGTTGCTGCACATGCCCCAGCAGTGTCAGCCATTGCTGTTACTACCACTGCATGTAGTGAGGAAAGCTAGGGAGGAACTGTACACTTGCCCCTTTCTCTTACAGCTGTTTGACCTGAGAGAAACCAATTCACTTGTCTGGGCCATGGTCTCCTCCTCTGTTAACTGTGTGGTTATGAACAAGAGGAACCCTATGGCTTTTTCAGTCCTCACATTGAATGGGTGTGTAGCCTGTGAACTTCCTGTGAGATAGATTCAAGTAGGCCTGCTGCCCACACAGTATGTGCGGCTTAACCTTGACTTGTTCTGACGCTACATGACTCCTTTTGAGGGATCTCCTTGCTCATCAATGTGTTTTCCTCCTCTCACTTCAGTACTCAGCAACCTTTGACAGCTTTGTCCCCGGGAACCACCTCCTGCTGCTGCACGGGGACCTACCACCTTATCCTGACATCCTCATCAGATGTGGGAGTCAGCTGGGTCACTCACTTCCATCTCATCCTTTGCCCAGTCAGGACAGAAGCTGTGACTGGTTCTTCAACAGCCAGTTGGGGCAGCTCACCTATCTGGGTAAGTATCCACCTGCAGAGAGATTTTTGAGAGCATATGGTCAGAAGGCTTTTTTTTTTTTTTTTTTTTTTTTTTTTTAATTCTTGAATTTCAGCATCTGGGCTGAGAAATAAAGCTGGAAGAGGACTGTGCTGCATGTTGCTATTAAAAGGGCAGGCTCTAAATTCAGATCATGTAGGTTTAAACCTCAATTCCAAGACTTAGTAGGTAGTGGGTGAGAAACAGCTATTGTACATCTTAGTCCCCTTATTTGTTACATAGTAATAGGACCTACATCAATGGGTGCGCAATTAAATAAACAGTAGCCTGTAAATTTATTTGTTCAGTGCTTTATCTATATTGTACTTAATAAGTATCTATTAATATTAATATTTTAATTGAGTTTAAGATAGCCTTCTATTTGTAACAAAACAATTGCAAATTAAACTTCTCTCAGATGGGGCTGGAGAGAAGGCTTAGCAACTGCTTGCTGCTCTTACAGAGGGCCTGATTTTGCTACCTGGCACAGCTGCCTATCACTCCAGCTCCAGGGGATCCAAGAGGATTTAGCCCTTGTAGGCATGACACGCATGTTCACAAAGGCATACACAGACACACATGCATATACATAATTAAAAGTAAAGACTGCTCAGAGAGTCCATTATCACTCTAGTCAGAATGGCTGTCATCTAGAAAGCAACACATACTCGCAAGGATGTGTGGGACAGAGAAAGCCTTATTCATGTCAGTAGAGAATGCAAAGTAGTGAAGGCATTATGGGAATTAGTGTGAACGTCTGCCCAGAAACTAACACCATAATTACTGTATGACCAAGGTATATATACGGAAGAATTCTGGATCAGTGTACCAGAGGTTCTTGCTCATTTGTGTTTATTGTTACACCATTCACAATAGCCAGCAAACGGAATCAGCCTGGCTTCTCATCAACAGAAAAGTGTGAGGAGAAAATGTGATGCATATACTCAATTTTATTTATCTCTGAAGAAGAGTTCAGCTATGACATTCAGGGGAGGAGGCTACGTGGAACCAGAGATTATTATGCTGAGCCCAATAAGCCAGATTCAGAAAGTCAGGTAGCATGTTTTCTCTCGTATGTGAAATTTAGATTTGTTTATTTGTTTGAGTGTGTGTGTGTGTGTGTGTGTGTGTGTGTGTGTGTGTGTGTGTGTGTGGTGTATATGGGAGAGAGAGAGAGAGAGAGAGAGAGAGAGAGAGAGAGAGAGAGAGAGAGAGAGAGGTAGAGAGAGAGGTAGAGAGAGGACTGAGAGAGGAGAACATGTTCTAAATGGAGGGGAGGTGGGAACAAGGGAGGGTGATGAAATGTGGCAATTGTAGAGAGGGGAGGGGACAGCAAGAGGGAAGGACCAGGGGAGTGAATAAGACAGGAAGAGAGTCTAATGATGTACATGCATGGAAAGTCACAATAAGTGCCACTTCTCTGCATGCTGATTCAAACATAAAAAAAGAACCCAACCAGCCCACACCTACTGCACCTGTCAGTTGGCTGATCATGGCCCCAGACACAGGGAACAGCAGAGAATATCTGCTCAGGCCAAGGAAAGTTAGCATTGATGTAGCACATGAGAAGAGGATTGCTGAGGTGAGAGAAGCAAGATGGCATGAGATACCGATCCGTGGACTGGAGGACAGGAGGGAACACAGTGTCTGATCTGGGTCAGGTGGGAGGAACCTGATGCCCTCTGTCCGTGTAGTCTTGTCTGCAAACAGAAGGATTTTTCTTACTTCCCAGTTCTTAGGCTCAGGGCTGTCCATTTTTTGACTTCCTGGAGTTAATGTGTTTTTGTTTTTTTGTTTTGTTTGTTTTTTTTTTTAACATCTTTGTTTGCCACTGAGAACCATGTTGCCCACTTGTAACAGCCTCACCATTTCACTAAGATGACCTAATCAGATGGTAGTCATCAAATAGGTGAGCGTTTCAATAGAAGACATTTCATTAGGTAGACCCTCACTTTCTTTTAATCCTTGAGTTTTTGTGACCTTTTAGGACTTAGTAATTGCACCACTTTTTGTGGTGGCATGTGAGAAAGAGGATCTGATAAAATGGGTTTCTGCAATGATGATTTTGTTATAAATTGTTCTTAATACATCTGGAAAATTCAGGGAGTCTGGTTAACACAGCAATTCTTAGCCACCACCAAGCCAAACTTGGCCCCAAGGATAGTAAATAGTAAGCAATTGCCTCCGGTCACGTGCCTTTCCCACTTGTGTGTAACCATATGAAAACTAGGTCTGAGCTAAACAAAAATCTTGCCACTATTGGATTTTTTCCATGTTTTTAATTTTAATTTTATTTTTTATAATTTGTCCAGATTACATCCTGATTGTTATCCTCTCACTTGTATCTTCTCGTTCCTACCTTTAATAGCAATGGAGGGAGAGTTGGGGCTTTCCTCCTATTAAAAAAAAACTTCTTGACAAATGCATTAATATATGTTCCTTGCACCACACTTAACCATTCATATTTCACTTCTGATGTAAACTAATCAAATGATAGTCATCAGATAGATGGCTATTTCAATAGAAGACATTTCATTAGGTAGGTAGGTTTTACTAATAATTATTTTTTTGTATCAGAATATTCTCGTAGTCTTCCCTTTGCCTATGATTTGGAAAAGAAAAAGGAAGCCACGGAGGGTTGCTTCAATGTCTAATGAACTTAGACGTTCATCCTTAAAGAGGATACCCAGTAGGAGTTTGTGTGGTCAGTAACACCTCCGTTCTCCTCTGAATGAATCAGGCAAATGAGCAATTACAGCCACTTATATTTTCCGGTCTGGAATTGTAGTGTACAGTGTTCCCTATATTAGCTCCACATGCAGCTACATTGGCTATGTACATTTGACCATCACTGCAGATATACACTGTGTGAAGTTCACAACTTTGTGGGAATATGGTGGGTAGACTACCATGCATCCTACAGACCTGTGTGCATCCCCAATATCCCAATAACAGCGTGGCAATCATTGTAGCTGCCATCCCAACATATCCCATAGGAACCCATAGTTCTGCACATTTGGTAAATTAGAGTCTCACTTTCATTAATTGTTTAGGTTTTTTTTGTATCTGTAGGATTAGCATTAAGCTAATTTACATGAAGCATGCAAATCAAGGTTTCGCAGGCATATACTAGGATGCAAAATATTGGAAGAGTTTAATACATAGAGGTCTGTCTTTGTTGTATGGAAACTGCTTGACTTTCTCAGGTGCACACAGTTTCAGGCCAGCATTTCTGGGTTATTCTTCCACTTAGCTGCTGTTTCCTTCTGAGGCAGCTTCACTGACAACTGGGTAGACGTCACTTATTAACTACTTCTCTTTCATTATTATCATCATTTTTTTCATACAATGTTCATTGATCATATTTTCCCTTCCCCCAACCATCCCCCAGATTCCGCCATCACCTTTACCCACTCAACTTCGCTATCACTCCCAAGCCCCACCAATAACAAAAATTAACAAAACGAGCAAATAAAATATAATAAATAATAAAGACAAGACAAAACAACAAGCAAAAAGTACATGAAATCATAGAGTCCATTCTGGCCTGTTAGCTCTTCCTGGGCATGGAGCCCGCCGTGGAGTGTGCGTGACATACCCACTGACAGACACTCAATGGGAGAAAACTGACTTTCCCTTTGCCAATGGGTATCAGTTGCAAATAGGTTCTTGGTTAGAGGTGAAATTTTGTGTCCAGGTCCCTTTTTCTGTGCTGGAATTTTGGTTGGGTTGAACATTAAGTGCTTCTAAGTGGGTGACCTTCTACATTTCTTGTTTGCAACATTACCACATCCCCTCATATGAAGGGTATTTTTCGTTTTTTGTTGTTGTTGTTATTTGTTTGTTTTCACAATTAATTACATCTCTCCTGCTTGGTGTCATCACATGAGACTTAAAGTCTAACTTTAGGCCCCAAGCAAGAATGAGAAAAAAACTGGACCCAGGCATTCTAGCTCCTGGCTCTGCATCCTCCACTAGAGTGTGCTACCCACTAAATTATCATTGATCACCAAGCAAAAAGGATGGAAAAGGGGCTTTCAGGCAGGCTGTGGAAGAAAACTCCTCACTGGTCCCCAGCAGTCGTGAAAAATATGCCTTGCACATATTTTGACCCTTCCATTTCTCTTTTCCAGCAAGGCTAGTTTTGTCTTTGTTCAGCAAACATCCTTATGGAGTGCTGGGTTTCCACAAAGCTCATGACCAGTGCTTGGGGCTTAGGGCTTTAATCAGTGGCTGGCCAACTCTTTTTACCTAGGGCATAGTGTTGTAATCACTCCACGCCTCAATACCTTTATTTCTACAAGGAGGTTAAGAATATTTACTTGTCCCTTGGAAATGCGGAACAAAGCATTTAAGTACATTAAAGCTTGCTTAGAAGAATATGCTATGCTGGTTTAAAAAAAAAAAAAGACCTTTCTCAATGGGCTATTTCTCTTTTCTCTTCATTAATGCTGTATAGCTTCATTTTGCTGTTTCACTATAATTTTTAAAAAATTTTTCATGTTTGTGTCTGTGTGCAGACACATGTGTCTGTGCGTGCATATGAAAATGTATATAGAGGCCATAGGTCAACTTGATATGTCATTTTTTAGGTGCCATCCACCTTGTTTCTGAGACTGGGGCTCTGAGTGACCAGGAATTTCATAATTAGGAGAGACTACCTGGCTGGTGAGGCACGGAGATCGAGTTCACCTGGTTCTGCCTCCCTGGGCCTGAGATTACAAGGGTGTGGTCCTGTTGTTGCCATTTTTTTTTTAATGTGGGTTGTGGAGAGCAAATTTAGGTCCTTATGCTTGCAAGGCAAACTTTCCCAAATGTGGTGTCACCTCAGCTATGCAACTTTTTTTCTTTTTTCAGTTGGATTTTATATTACTTCAAGCCCACGATCATAGGATACACGTGGCACCGTTGCTGCGAAGGGGAACGTAAGCAACTGTTACACACCCACTCAAACGCATCGTTTGAGGAGAGTGGCTCAGGTTGCCTTTCAAAAGCAATTGGACATATCGCACAGGGAGCCGCTTAGAAGACAGGCGTGTCGTGTGGCTGACGTACGGGTTAGGACCCAGCAGAAGTGACATTGGATGTGATGAACGGCAGTTCCCAGCTGCCGCTTCCAAGCCGTGCTTAGGAACACACATAACTGCAAAAACAAGCACTCGTTCCCCTTTGCAAGTCAGGAGTCAAATCCAGCTAGCCCCCTTCTCGGCTCACGCTTTGACTTGACAGGTCCTGTCTCTGCTTTACTATGCTGCTCCCTTACTACTTTGTTGCTGCAGTCTTCTCCCCACCCCCAGGAATGTTTCAGTTCATGGTGAACTATTTTTATTTTTTAGTTACATTAACGCTATGAAATAATTAGTCAGCTAATTAATCTGGTTTACAAGCTTTGTAGGATTCTTCAGCTGTCAGTCAGGCCCAGGCCCGAGGCCTCCGTCTAGTCTCATCTCTCTAGCCCATGTGACTCCCGTTGCCATGGCTACTGGCTACATCTGCTGACACCCCACTCTCTATTTATTGCTTAATTAAGAATTTCACGCTCAGCCCTTATCTGCCTCTAAGAACAAGTGCACACTGTTAAGAAATTCCAAATTTAGGCCCGGACACAAGGAAAGCCTTTCTTATGGACTTGGCTGTGTGGAGCCTCTCTTAACGATCCTCTCAGCATCCCAGCCGCCACCCTTCAATCAAAAATCATTAAATGGGGCAGAGATAATGAGCATGTAGCATATCCAAAGAAGGATGTTTGCTTGGTCCAAAGGAGGGAAAGCTGCTGGGCCCCATGCTCAGTTCCACTTCAAAGGGAGATGAGACCCCCTCATCACTGGGGCCCCGATAAAGCCTCATTTGTTCTGGGCTTGACTTATGCAGAAGGTCTTCTCTGTCAGGCCATCTCGCAGACTGGCTTTCCCTCACTCCTTGCCTCCACCTCTACTGGCCCCCCTCCCTGGCCTTCCGCATGCTCGTGTGTCAGCACTTAGGCAGCTGGGTTCCCCCCAAAGCATCAGGCCAAGCGTATAATCACCGACTCCCCACTCACAATGGCCACTTGTAGGGGGTGTCCAGAAGGAGGTCTTCATCACAATGGGGACACAATTATTGCAGCTGCTAGGGAGGGCTATGCTTCTTCCTGTAGAAATATAATAGCACTGGCCTAAACCAGGAGGTGGAGGCTGGCAGGAGGTGGCAAGGGGGTGAGAGGAATGGAGAGAACGGTCTTGATTTCATTATTCATATTCTGACTCTTGGAAGCCCGATGCGAAGCCGGTGGGGTTCCAGCAGCTGCTCGCACACAGACCTTTCTAATAATTGTACATTCTGTCAAGGGTCAACTTACTTTTGACCCTGTCCTTTTATATTGGTAAAAGGCTCTTTAGGGCAAACTATTGGGTTGTGGCAGGGTGCATTAAATACTGAGAGTCCCCACCCCTTGATTTATCCCCCCACCCACCCACCCAGCCAACAGCCTGTGATAAATTCATATCAGATGCTTTGCCATTCACAGTTGTCCTCCTGAATTCACACAGCCTCCTGAGCGGAGCAGAGACTGCTACCGAGCTGGGACATTGTGTGAGGCAGCAGCTGAAGGCACACCTGCAAGGCTCAGAAGCTCCTATACCCCCACCTTCTGACTGGACAGAGAACAAAACCAAAACATATCTTGGCAGAGCAACCACTGTATGTGTCCAAATGTCCCCTTCACCAAGAGAAAGGCTGTCTATGTAATGAGGGTCTGGGGGTTATGGTCTGTGAAAGCAAGCATGACGTGACTAGAAGGTCAGATGGATTTTTTGATGTATGTGCCGAGTTTCTTCAGGGAACTCAAGTTACACTACCAGATGTACCAGAAATCTGGCTACAACATGGAAGACTTGGGAAATAATGATGCTTTCTTGAGTGTGAGGCTTGGTTCATGACCACAATTGCTTTCTAGCTCTGCTGTTTTCAAAGCAGGCAGGGCACTGGCTGTTTGGACTCCTCTATGCTTCTGTGGGTCTGACGATGCCATCCATTTCCCAGAGAAGTAGTCCTGTGAGCATAGGAGACAGGATTGAACAGCTCTCCAGAGCTCTTGGGAGCATCTCTAGGAAGAGCAGAATCATAATCTTTCACAATGCTGTCGCCCTCCCCATGCCGAAGGCCTCTAAGGCAGTCTATAGCATTCTAGTTAATAAATTAATTTACATTCTTATAGAAAACTCATTCTCCAAAGATCCCAAAGGACTTTGCCACTAATGTAGCCAATTGACTTGGAAATGTACTAACCTTTATGGTTAGGAAAAAAATCTAGATAGTGGAACAAGAGCTTGGGATGGGAAAAAGAATTCCTTGCTTCTTGGTTAGAAGCTTCTGCTCCAAAAAGAAAAACAAATCAAGAGAGGGAGCAGAGAGAATGATGAAGGAAGGAAGGGAGGAAGGAAGGAAGGAAGAAAGGAAGGGAGGAAGAAAAGGGGAGAGAAAGAGGTGGAAGAAAGGAAGGGAGAGAGATAAACAGATGAGTTATTACAGATACTTACTTCAGAAGTGTCTAGGTTAGGAAGATCATTCTTAGTGATGCTAAGTCGTGAACCTTAATTGATGAAGTCACAGGTGGCGTGAGCTCTATCTATTCCAACACAGCTGTTCTGCTCTAGGTTCAATGTCTCTTATTTTCTATTGTACTACTTTCTTTTTAGAATCTAAAGTTGAATATTTATCCTGGTAAACCAATTCTTCTATCTGTACAAACACCCTGTACATCTTACTGACACTATGATTCGTAAATTTTAGGCATATGACCACTACCTTTAAACTTTCTTTTTTTTTTTTTTTTTTTTTTGAGGGATTGACTATAATAGTTAAACATCCAATGAATGGATTAAAAAGCTTTACTTTAAAGTTATAATTTCATAATACGATTTAAAAACAGAAATTAGATTGTTCTTATTTAGATGTGAAATGTTCTCCATAGGGCCACATAGACTTCATCCTTGGTGGAGGTCCTAGTCTGGAAATTTCTGGAACCTTTAGGAGTTGTACTGAAGTGAGTAGGACATTGTGGGCAGGCCTTGAGCTTTTAAATCAGGGACCAATTTCCGGTTTGTGATTTCTTGATGGTATAAGCAATTTGGCACCATATGTATATACTTCTTACACCTCTGATCCCTTATGGGCCAAAATGGATGTATTCCCTGAAATTACAGTCTCAAATTAACTTGCTTCCCTCCTGAAAGCCCCTTCTTTATGGTTCAGAGAGCCACATTGCGGTACCAACCGAGGACAATGCATGCAGTAAACCTAGACGCCCTATTCAGATCTAGCGAATGGACAGCTCATTCTCCATGGTTGTGGGGAGAGCAGGGACTGCCTCTGACATGAACTCTGGTGCCCCCTGTTTGACCACTTCCCCCTGGTGGGGAGACCCAGTGGTTCCCATTTTTGTTGACTGCTCCACTGCCAGAGCCTCCTGAGACCTAGGATCACAGGTGTGAACTGTCACGCCCATCCCTTTCATCACCTTCTCATGCCTTCTGTATTACTTGCTTAATACTTAAAATCAACCCTTAAACTGTTATATTTTAAAATCATAACCATATCATATGCAATACTATCCCTAAAACCATGGAAATTAATGGGACACTTGTTTCTTTGTAAAATACTTTAAACATCTATAGCTATTAGAAAAAAAAAAAAAAGACATGTTTTGCTACTAAAATAATTGCTACCCCTGTATTTGGGGATGATAATGTGGCTTGAAAATTTTTGTCTGATTTCTTCTAGTGACTATTGTGAGCCCAATTTTTTTTCCCATCAGAGATTCTCTCCTTAGTTGATTAAAAAAAAAAAACAAACCTGGAGCCTGGCGTGGTGGCGCACGCCTTTAATCCCAGCACTTGGGAGGCAGAGGCAGGCGGATCGCTGTGAGTTCGAGGCCAGCCTGGTCTACAAAGCGAGTCCAGGACATACAAGGCTACACAGAAAAACCCTGTCTCAAAAAAAAAAAAAAACAAAAAACAAAAAACAAAAAACAAAACCTGCTTCCAAGTACAAACTGTTGTTGTTGGTAGAGTCCAGGAAAGGTTATATACTTATATAAATAGTATTTTTAAAATTTATTTTATGAGTAAATAGAGTAGTTTTTTCAAGTCACTCTGCATTCTTCTTCTTCTTCTTCTTCTTCTTCTTCTTCTTCTTCTTCTTCTTCTTCTTCTTCTTCTTCTTCTTCTTCTCCTTTATCTGCGGGAGTGCCCAGGATGTTGCAAATGTCTCCACAAAGTGCGGTACACACTGTTCTGATCAGACTCATAATTGTTATTGTTCTCTACATTAATTAAGAAGGTTTAATGAGCTAACTCTCAGGACTATGATTAATGCAGACATATCTGTCAGTCTTGATTAAGATATTTAAAAAAAAATAATAGCATCTGCCCATGCGTGAATATTACTCACGTTATGAGAAGGGTCTAACATAGGATTTCTCTCTATTTCTGCAAGGACCTTCAAAGGATCATGTGATGTGAGGACAAGTGTGACTCCATTGCTTCTTAGTGATGCTGAAATGAAGCAAAAGAATCACTCAGTGACTCAAGCTGCCTTAATACCCATTGGCAAGCAAGCCTTTTCTGAGACTAAATTTGAGTGACATAACTTCTGGGGCATGAGGTCAAGGTCAGGGAAGGAACATGAAGCAGATCCTAAAGAAAGAGATGGATCTGGCAGGCATGACAACTAAAATGGGAACGTGGAGAGAGAACCAAATATAACGCTTCTCCTAGGAAGCCAGGTCTGGAGGGCACTGCCACAGTCTCCCGTTTAGAACAGCTAGGCACTTACTTTCCTTTCCAAAGCATGAAAAGTGTCTTAAGCTTGCTTAACAGCAGAGTGGGTGGTAATTATTTTTTCTCTTTCCTAGATAACATTCACCAGGCACAGCATTCTTAACTTGTTTGGAACTTACTGCCTGGTTAGTTGTATAAGTGTCTTCTTTTTCTCTTCCCAGGAGCCATTTTCTTAAATAAATAAAAATAAGAAACATGCCCCGCTTTCTCTTAGATGTCTATGTTTATGTCAGGCTTACATCATATAGCGTTTACCGGAATAACTTGGCACCCAGTGGCCCTTAGACTGTCTTTGAGGACCAGTTCCTACAATCTGGGAAGGATAAACAATGGGGCTTCACTTATAAACAAGGATGGCCAGCCAACTGCGTATTACAAATACAAAATTGGAAATCACACGCAAGGAGAAAACATGTGCACAATATCACAGCTTGGATAAAGCCTTTAAATTCTTCCTGAGTCAATACCTATACTATTTAATGATTTTCATCTCTTCTTCTCTTTACTCAAATTATGAATGACATCTCACATTCACAGTCTTTTGGAGTTCAGACACTTAGCAAAATTAAGCAGATCTTCTTGAATTGTGTAATACTAGTACTGCTCTTGATGAGACACAGCTGTGGAAAGAGCAACATGCATGAGAGCAATGTCAGGAGCCCCTTAAACCGGGGCCGAGAATGATGAGGATGCCATGATAGTGGCCTCATCAGTAGCTGATATTTGCATCCTATGTGCCATGCACTTCCTATGTTTCTATGTACTGTATTAGCTCACATTTTTTACCCAAATGACCCTATAAAACAGATAAGATTCTTCTCCACCTGAAACCCCCCCCCATTTTTTTAATGATGTGAGTGAGGGTCAGAAATGGTGGCCAACCTGCCAGTTCCTATGTAGGAATGTGAGGAGGCAGGATTCAGATCTCTGCTCTTGGAGGTCCAGCACCCATGCATTCCCTACCATCCTGTGTTGCATCTTCTGTCTTAGAAATGTGTAAAAATATTTTGCCATCTGATTCATATGTGCACACTCAGAGGCATCTCCAGACAGTCATGCACAGCAGAAGTTTGGGGAAACCAGACTCATGATTTTTTTTTTTTCTACTGCTTCAAGCTTTTCTCTGTCTTCTCTGACCCTCTAAATCTTGCCCTTCTATCTGAGGGACATTCTCACACATAATAAAACAGCAAGAGGCTCTCAGTGTGCTATCAGGTTTGCAGTGCTTGTTTGGGTATAGAATTACATTGGAGGCTGGTGTGTGTGTGGGGGGTGTCACACTGGAGGCTGATGTGTAGAAGGGATCACACTGGAGGCTGGTGGGTGGAGGGGTCACACTGGAGGCTGGTCTGTAGAGTGGAGGTCACACTGGAAGCTGGTGTGCAGAGGGGGGTCACACTGGGAGCTGGTATGTAGAGGGGGTCACACTGGAGGCTAGTGTGTAGAGAGGGTCACACTGGAGGTAGGTGTGTAGAGGAGGTCACACTGGAGGTGGGTGTGTAGGGTGTGTAAGGTGGGTGTGTAGCAGAACTAGTGGCTGCTCAGTCCGGCCATCATCCCTTAAGTGCAGTGAAATGAGCTGCTGAGAGGGTAGAACAAGAGAGCAAAAAGCCTTGGTCTGTTAAAAGTGGTTCCTGGATGAGAGAGGAAGGAAAAGAAGGGACAAGTTCAGCAGTTGGGATTTGATGTGTTAAGGGAAGATCCTTCAGCTGCTGCCTCAGTCACCCCATGGTAACCAGAGTGCATGGATATGCATGGTGGCCTTTATCATCCAAGGCCTTTGTGGTGCATGAATTGCATTTCCTCTAACTTTATTTATTTATTTTGATCTATCTAATGAGGAGAATAATTACTATCTTCTTCCTCTACCTATTTCACTTATGCTATTTTAAAGGGGTTGATATTGTAAAGTATCTGTAAAGTGTAATACTACTTCTTTCCTTGCCTCTGGCTGTGTCATAGAAAACAGACCATGTATACATTGAACACACATATACGTGCCTCCTGAAGCCTATGCTATTTGGAAACCAAGAAATAAGAAGGGCTTTCATAACACCTTTAAACTATCTTCACTTCTCTTGTTAATATTTCCTGGAATTTTTTTTCTAGTTTGTCTTTCTTAGAGATTGATTGATTGACACCATTTAATGCCCAACTCTTACATGGAAGCATTTATTTCCATGTTTCCTAATGATATTTTGTCCAAATTTGTCTTTTGCTTTTATTCCAGAGAGAACTAATGTTATCAACATTCTTTCCATTACCACTGTGACTACGGCTATTCTTTCACATTTATGAGAGCAAGCAAAATGCCTTTCCATTGTCTAGTCTGGGTAACCAGCTTAGAGTGCTGTAAACTTGGGTTTTGTAAGTCAAGCCACAGGAATAAAAAAAAGAAAAACAGAACTACATTTTTGGAAGTATCAAACATTGGAAGGTGCATGAGAAAATCTCTCTTGTAAAAGAGAGTGGTATGTCAGAGGTTCGACAGAAGTTCTTCCTCTCCGTCCCCGGCCCCAAATGTGGAGAATCACCTGTCCATTGGCTACATCTGAACAGGGGTCGTGGTTCTCTGCATGTGTTATCCTTGGTTGGTGCACCAATTTGTGCAGGCCCCTTTGTGTCAAGATCCACTGGCCTTGATGTTCTTCCTGTGGAGCTCCTGCTCCCTCCCGGACGTTCCATTCCCCCAACTCTTCCCTACAACTGCCAGCAAGATGTAATGTGAATAAATTATAATAAATGAAATATACATAAAAAAGAGAGTGGTATGGAAGAATGGGGGGATGGAAGGACCCAGAGAGTTTGGGAGCCCCACAAGGAGACCATCAAAGCCAGTGGATCTGAATCCAGGGGTGCCTGCACAAACTGTTGAACCAACCAAGGACAATACATGCAGTAAACCTAGACCCTGTGTTCAGATATAGCCAATGGACTGCTGATTCTCCACGGTTGTGGGAAGAGTGGGGACTGTCTCTGACATGAACTCTAGTGCCCCCAGTTTGACCACTTCCCCTTGGTGGGGAGGCCTAGTGGCACATAGAGGAAGAGAAAGCAGGTTATGTGGATAAGACCTGATAGGCTATGGTCATATGGTAGAGGAGGAGGTCCTCTTCTGTCAGAGGTCCAGGGGAAGGGAATAGGGTGGAAGAGGGAGGGAGGGTGAGAACAAGAAGATACAAGCAAGGGGATAACAATTGGGATGCAATCTGAATAAATTATAAAAATTTTTAAAAATAAAAGAAAGCACCCCCTATGGGTATGCATGCATTCGGTGGCACAGTGTTTGTCCTGCATTCCAGAAAATTCGGTTGGTTCCCAACACTGAAACAAAACAAAGCAAAATTTAGATACAATGACAGTTACTGGTATAATCCTAAATTACCAACTGCTATGTAATTATTAGTGAATTGAAAACAAACAAGATAAATATCAAGGTATGGAACTAGTGGTGTTTTTTTTTATATTAGAGAGGCACAGAAAATGCAAGCAGAATTAATTGTGTGAGACCTTAAAGAAAAAGGTGAGATGGTGATTTAATTTTTAAATTATTTTTTATTTTACTTGTAATTATGAGTATATGAGTGTGCCTGTGTGTGGGTTTATGCAGGTGAGTGCTTGCAGAGACCAGAAGAGGGCATTACATCCTTTGGAGCTAGGGATACAAGTGACTGTTCAACAGGGATCCTCTGCAAGAGCAGTTAGTGCTCTTAACCAATGAGCTATCTCTCCAGCCAAGGGAAGGAGGGCGGGAGAGAGGGAGGGACATGGGTCAGTATACAACAAGAAGAAAATGATAATTTAAGGAAGGTCTTAGAAATGACTATGAAAAGGAACACCTTAGCCTAGGGAGACAGTTCAGTGGGTAAAGCACTAACGATGCAAACTTAATGACCAAGTTTAAATCTTCAGAACCAATGTAAAAGCCTGACTCATAGCAGTGTGTGTGTGTGTGTGTGTGTGTGTGTGTGTGTGTGTGTGTGTGTGTGTGTGTGTAATCCCACCTAGGGTTCCTGTGGTAAGATGGGAGGCAGAGACTGAACTCTCCAGAAGCTATCATGGCATACGCAGCTCAGAAACAAAAAAGAGTCCTTGTGCCAAGCAAGGTATGCAGTGGTAACAAATATCTGAGGTTATTGTCTGTCTTTTACATGTGTACTGTGGCATACTCATGAATGCAAATGCACTGCCCCTTCATATACACACATACATGTACACAAAAGGAACATATCAAGAATATGTTGCCAATTTGTCTTGCCTTAGATCTGATGATGTAAAGGTAAAACCAAGCCTCATGTATTTTATAGTTGAAAAACATAAAGTATCAAAGTAGAAGTAGAAGAATAGATCTCATCTTGGATCTCTTTGGCTATTGTTTTCTTTCTAATGTTTGGAAGCGTATGTTTTGTAATTAGAAAGAATGACATTTGTTCTGTCCCATCTGTGATGGAAGAAAGAGTTTAGTGTCCTAGGAAAACAAAAAAATGAAGGCTTGAGTTTGGCCAAGACCAGAGGCTATAGCCTGCAGCTGTGTTAGGTCCTCCAGTGATGGGAAGGGCTGGGTCACATGATATCCTATAAGGCAGAAAGGTAATTAACCAATAAGAGACAAGGTGTTACCAGAAAGATAGAGTTCATGCACCTGATTACTAATTAATCAGGCATGAGAGCACCTTGTAGATGCATTCACTATTTAATTATAGCAACCTCTCTTGGCAAAGGAGCATATGTTCCCAGCTTAATCTACTGGTTTATACTGACATCAAATTGTCATTATCAGAAAGAATCAGGCCTTTTGATTATTTCCACTAATTTATTGAACACTTAAAATTAATGAACCCCAGGCCTTTTAAATGTGCTTAGTTGGTTTAGAATAAGGGAGGAGAAAGGGGGAGTAGGGTAGGGGAAAAACCTTCATTAAAAGGACAATTTGTTTGGGAAAAGGTAAAGCAAATACATTTCATGGATGATCTCAACTCTGTTGGTGAAAAATCCATGCATTCTACAACAGAGCCCACAGAATTATGGACATAGGAAATGAGGTACACCTGCTGGATACCGGTGGCCTCCACAGAGCATGTGGCTGCAGTGTTTTTCCTAGCTCACTGCTTATGTGCAGATTATGAGACCCGCTCTGCCATTATGCTTAATGAAATCAAGGCAAATGAAATAAAATGGTAGAAATCAAGTGTTAGATTAATTAGCAAGAAGTCCTTTTTCTTTCATTTCCATTTTTGGGGGTGTGTTTGAAGATTAAAATGCAATGGCATCAGTCTCCCCTATGCATGGTATCTTTGAATCACACTCACTTTTTTTTTTTAATGTTAAGTTTCAGGTGAAGGTCAAGTTAAGGTATTTCTCCAAGTGAAGGAAGGTGTGCCTCCAACTGTTTCAGGTGAGTATTAACCATGAAATAAAATGCCCAATAGAGCAGAATGTTCGCTAGTGATTCTATACATTCTTTCTCTTCTTTGTTTATAACAGGCACGCATCAGCTCTCCTGTTCTGGCACCTGACAGCTCTCTGCTGTGTTGTCCTATAATTAAATATATGTCTGCATGTCAGGGGAAGATATAAGGATGCTTTTGTCTTCCTAAACAATAGAAAGAATTGTAACATGTAAATAAGCACATTTCATAAATCATGAGCCATATGTGCACACAGGACTCCAGATCTGCAGATGGGCCATTAGGCCCCCTCCAAATGGAGAGAAAAATCCAGGGTATCTCTAAACTTTAATTGTTCCTGGTAATTTCAGGAAATCAGGATAAACAAACACTCCCCAAAAGTCAGATGGTTCCATGAGATCCGGCTAACTCAAAGACTAAACATCTCATAACCTCCTTTTACTGTATGTCTCGGTTTGTTTTTGTTTATTGTGAGTCAGTTGAACTGTACATTTGCAAGAGGGATAAAGACTTTCAAAGGCAGGGCTTTCCTTTGATTTTCAGGGGAATATTTGTGTTATGTCAGAGAAGAGTCATACTAATCAAAAACGTTCAAATTCTCCCATTTCAATTAAAAAGCAAATGAAGTAACGTTACTGCACTGAACTAAGAGAAGAACCCTTGGCGACCACCCCATGCTTTTTGCACTACTGATGAGTGACTGGCTTCATGGCAGGCTCCATGCTTTTACTCCATTTTATTCTTTATACCTTCCATCTTTATCCCATCTTTTCCTTTAGGTGCCTCAAAATTCCTGGTTTATTGACTGTCTCTCTTTAAGGTGTGTGTGTGTGAGTGTGTGTGAGTATGTGTGTGCGTGTGTGTGTGTGTGAGTGTGTGTGAGTGTGTGTGTGTGAATGTGAGTGTGTGTGTGTGAGTGTGAGTGTGTGTGTGAGTGTGTGTGTGTGAGTGTGTGTGTGTGTGCGTGCACGCGCGTGTAACAACAGTGAACAAGAAAGAATGGCTCTTACCTTTATGATGTCTTATTGTCTCTGGAGGATGTCAAATAAATGAGAAAGTGATTAATTTAAAATTTCCTTTTAAATAGCTATTACCAAGAAAAGGGGGGAACCAAACCCTTTTCTCGATGAAAATCTTGTCCCCAGATTCCAGGGATGAGTCCTTATTTCATAGACTCATACCAGTAGGAAAGGTTGTCTTGTGCAAGGTCCTCTAGGGTAAATGTGACTATATGTGATGGCTAGAGATTAAGCAGTTTACACACACATAGTGTTGGTCAGTGGTTGAGTCTGTGCAAGACCTCTCATATCTCAACTCAGTCCTGTATTCTTTCTGCTGTACCATGTTGACCCTAGTATACTTTTATTATTTGGGGAAGTATATATTAATTTATACATGAAATTAAACTCTATAGCCAGTGTTTGTTTGTGACATAATTTAGGATAGAAAAGTATTACAATGCATGAGAAGGCACAGAATCAGTATCAGTAAAATATTTCAGATAAGAGAATTCCAGAGAGTTCCTTGACTTCCATGGTATAGAATATAAAGTCTAAACATAAATTTAAAATGACAGTGGATTTTATTTAATAAATCATTCTATTGAAACAATTATTGCACTATTAACATTAGTTTTCCATAAACAAAGGTATATGATTAATCAAGTCGTATCGGTTAACCCATTTCAAGCTTCAATATAACTATGAAATGCTGTGGAAACTTTTGATAATATCCTGCCAGAAGTCTCTCCATTGACCCATTAATAGAGAGCCTGTTAAGTGTACAAATTGTGGTGGTTATTGTGAAAATATTATGGACAGGAGAATTCTAGGATCCTGCCAAGAAACCGTTTAAATCAGCCAACCAACCTCCCCCCTTTTATCTATGCATGATGAATCTCATTTTAGCTGTTATCAGACATGGAAGCTTCTCCAAAGACTAGCTAGCTTCCTCAATGCAGAGCTACAGAATTTGGGAGTAGGTGAATGAAGGGTGAAGGAGTAGATGGCAATGTTTGCCTGATATAGTCTATGTGAGACTAATTCAATTTGAGCTGCGGCTGATTAACAGATTTATATAGGGAAGTAGTGTAAGGGTTTGTTACAAATGTTGGTCCTCATCAAGGGTGATCTCAAGGTTTGGGGGAAGACCTAAGGCTCACAGCCTCCAACGCTTTGGGATACTTCAACCTGAGGTCTTCTTTTTTTTTTTTTAATTTTTTTATTAATTTATTCTTGTTACATCTCAATGTTTATCCCATCCCTTGTATCCTCCCATTCTTCCCTCCCTCCCATTTTCCCATTATTCCCCTTCCCTATGACTGTTCCTGAGGGGGATTACCTCCTCCTGTATATGCTCATAAGGTATCAAGTCTCTTCTTGGTAACCTGCTGTCCTTCCTCTGAGTGCCACCAGGTCTCCCCCTCCAGGGGACATGGTCTTCACTTACCAGGAAACTGGGACAGAGGGGAGAACATCCTATTGGGACTCTAAATGAGAGAAGCATGGGAGAATAGCAACGTAGAAGGATCCAGAGGGTCCTAGAAACCTACAAGTAGAACATTATGATAGGCAAATTTGGGCTCAGGGGTCCCGCTCAAACTAAGGCACCAGCCAAGGACAATACAGGCAGTAAACTTTAAGCCCCTACCCAGATCTAGCCAACGGTCAGAACATTCTCCACAGTTGAGTGGAGAGTGGGATATGACTTTCTCACGTACTCTGGTGCCTCACATTTGACTGAGGTCTTCTTTTTCTTACCTCTAGTGCATCCTCCAGTCCTCTGTAATATGGTTTCTACTTCAATCATCACACTAGGACCACTCTCTTTTTTATTTAAAAAATTTCATGCGATATAATTTAATCATATTCTTTCCCCTCCCCAATCCCTCCCAGATCCTCCCCACTCATCCAATTTCATTTCCCCTCCCTACCCTCTCCTTCTCTCTCTCTTTCAAAAGGCCTAAATGTCCCCAAACAAAACCAACCAAAAAGTGTAAAGACAGGGGTGGGGGGAAGGGGAGGAGAGGGAGAGAGGAAGAAGAAAAGAGAGGTCAAGGAGAGGGACAAATGGAGTTTGTTTTGTGTCAACTAACTTCTTCTGGTCATGGGACCTGTATTGGTGTGTGTTTGATACACCCAGTGACACTCCATTGGAGAAAACTGGTTTTCCCTTTTTCAGCAGATGTCAATCACAAATAGGTTCCTGGTTAGAGGTGGGACATTGTGCACACTTTCTTTTTTCACTGCTGAGATTTTATTTGGTTTGAACTTGTACAGGTCGTGTGCATGGTTTCACTGTCTCTGAGTTCTTATGTATATTGTCAGTCTTATTGTGTCTGGAAGCTGCTGTTTCCTTGGAGTTGCCTATCACCTTTGGATCTTACAATCTTTCTGCCTCCTTTTCCACATGGGTCACTGAATTTTGAGGGGAGGGGTTTGATAATGACATCCCACTTAGGGTGAGTTTTTCAAAGTCTCTTGCTCTCTACACATTGTACACTTGAGAGTTTCTGGGTCTAGCATCTACTACAAGAAGAAGCTTCTCTGATGAGGATCTCATCTTGAGCACACCTTCCACAACTGCCAAACTTAATAGTTAGCTTCTAATACTCTTTTTAAAAAAGTTTTATTTATTTATTTTTAATTTTTTATTAATTTATTCTTGTTACATCTCAATGGTTATCCCATCCCTTGTGTCCTCCCATTCTTCCCTCTCTCCCATTTTCCCCTTATTCCCCTCCCCTATGACTGTTCCTGAGGGGGATTCCCTCCCCCTGTATATGTTCATAGGGTATCAAGTCTCTTCTTGGTAACCTGCTATTTTTCCTGAGTTAACCCAAAAGCAGAAAGACTCAAATGGTATATACTCACTTATGTCTGCATACTAGCCCAAGGGGCGTGTCCTATGAAAGCCTTCACTTACCAGGAAACTGGGACAGAGGGGAGGACATCCTATTGGGACTCTAATATTAACTCTTATGGAGTGTTACTGTTAACGAGATCTGATCTTGAACTCATTCCATTGCACAAGAAAGGCAAGCATTACATTGCTGACTGTTGTTTCAACTCAGAGTTCATTTAACTCCTCAACTTTGGGTTCACTATTAACCACATAGAAATCTAGGAACTAGCAAAAAGTTGAAACATGCTCTTAAGGCAGGATGGAATAAGATGATGGAATTTGTATGTAACATTCCTCATTAAAGTAGTTAATGGAGGGTTTGGGTTGTTAGATTAACTATAACTCCAGCCCTTCTGTGGACTAGAACGATGATGGTGTTTTTTTCCACTACCTGTAAAATAAATTTGAAGCAACTGTTTTTCTGTTTGTGCGTGTGTGTGTGTGTGTGTGTTTGTTTTGTTTTGTTTTTGTTTTTGTTTTGCTTTGAGATTTTGTGACGTTTTAAAGAGATTTGTCACTGTTCTTTGGATATATTACTGTATGTAGAACATCAAAAACTATGCCTGGTCTTTGTGGTACTAGTTAGTCGTTAAACCAGCAGACACCCTTAATCCTTCATCCTGTTTCCTTGGACTACTGAGACCATAATGAGAAGTCATCACCGTGCTAGAATTTATAAACCATTTATAAAGCCTCTATCTGAAATAGACCTGTTCTAAGATGTGCCTTACTTTCAGGCTGTGTTGTAGTTATGTACCTGTGTATTTATGTGTCTGTGATGTCAGTATAGCCCCAGTCCGTATGCTTTTGTATTATTCTGGAGCTCAAGTTAGATCATAACTGCTATAGACCTTGACACTGTTAGGAAATCCAGGAGGTTATTGCCATCCTTGTGACATCAGACATTTTGTCTGCTGTTTGGTGACATCTTATTCATCTTCAAAGACACAGATATGACCTTATAACAAATGATATCCAAACCTACCTTTCCTGCTCTGTGTTCTCTCTTACCTTTCAGAATCACTTTCATCCACTGTTTGGCGTGAATTTCAATCCGGATATCTCAAATTTACCCCCAATACCACCTCAGTTTATTAGAAGTTGATAGCACTCACTGGCTTCTATCCTAATAGTCTTGGGATCTTTGGCCTCTATGTCTCCATAGTATTTCACTATCCCACTCTCTGACTCCTTGTTATTTTTCCTAACTCATCATTTGCCTCATTCTAATTTTGTTTTATCAAACTTCTTTTGATTCCCCCACTTGACATTTTATTTCTCAACTTTGCATACTGTCAGGTACATTTCACATCTGGATCAAGGGCCTTTGCTTCTCCCTATTTTACCTGCAGAACCTTTAAGCCTTTAAAATGTTAGTCAGTTACTTCTTCCTTCAGGAAGCTTCTCCTGGCCAAACTTTGCTTCCTTCCTTGGATGAGAATTATTACAAAATCTGTTGTCAATCTGGATGCATATTTTTATCTCCCTGGTATTATTGACGCTGTATCTTAGTTGCCTGGAAGTGAGACTAATATTTATTTTGTTCATTTGAGACTCCTACCACTATCAGGAACTTCTTTCAAAAGATGATCATTATTTATGCTTGTGAAAGTAACCACAAATGGAAGAGATTCTTTTCACCCTGCCAAGAGGTGGCCTTTTATCTTTCCTTTATGAAACAACCTTCCTGAACTGTAGATTTACTGGTCAATCATGGGGTGGGTGGACAACAACTCCAACAAAAACATACCAGAAAAAGGCAAGTACATATAGTCCAACATGGCAAAGTCCACAATGTGCCACAATGTGTTTCTGGAAGTCTCTTAAGAAAGTGGTTAGTAGTTATCAATCTCATGAGAGTGGTACCAGTAGAATGCTATTGGTCAGGAACAGAATTAATAAGGACATATAATTTGTTCATAAATTACTATCACAAGAAGTGCCCAGGTCATAATCCTGCCATTCACATACGTCAGGATCTGCGAGAATGGCACATTCTGACTCAGTTGTTCTAATAAGGCGTGCATTTTAAGAATATAATCAGGATTACTTTTAGATTTGCGTAGAGATTGCTCAAATCACATTGTTTACTACTAGACAGACTATGTGCTAGATGTTAGAGAGTAAGAGAATAATGGATTCCTAGTATGTAATCACCAAAATTGTGTTTATTAAGAGTTCTAATGTCAATAGAAAATACATAAGAAAAATAACTAAGCTAACAGAATAGAACTGAATCTGATATAATTTCCATTATATAACAATACTGTGATATTATAGAAGGAAACACAAATAAAAGGTTGATTGTGATAATCATTATGTGGTGAGGTTCTGAGTAATTATTATCTTTTCTTTATTAGCATTTTCAAAATTATCCATGATAAGCATATATAATATTTATAATGAAGCAGGATACAAATGTTTAATATGCTTGGAATATATTTTCTCAGAAGGGTAGGGACTAGGTAATAACTTGATTTCTTGCCATAAAATGTTTTACAGAAACTAATATTAAAACCAGTTAGTTTTTTAATTTTTAATGTATTTTATTAATTTATTCATATTACATCTCAATTGTTATCCCATCCCTTGTATCCTCCCATTCCTCCCTCCCTCCCATTTTCCCCTTACTCCCCTCCCCTATGACTGTGACTGAGGGAGACCTCCTCCCCCTGTATATGCTCATAGGGCATCAAGTCTCTTCTTGGTAGCCTGCTATCCTTCCTCTGAGTGCCACCAGGCCTCCCCATTCAGGGGAAAGTCAGACCCCATTCTCCACTCAACTGTGAATAATGTCCTGTCCATTGGCTAGATCTGGGTAGGGGTTTGAAGTTTACTGCACTTATTGTCCTTGGCTGGTGTCATAGTTTGAGCAGGACCTTTGGTCCCAGATCTACCCGTCATAATGTTCTTCTTGTAGGTTTCTAGGACCCTCTGGATCCTTCTATTTCCCCAGTCTCCCATGCTTCTCTCACCTAGAGAAAACCAGTTAGTTTAAGAGGGCAAACTACCACAGTCTTAAATAACAATTGAATCTTGAACTTGTCACAATGTCTTCTGTTTTCATAGTCAACTTTGCATCTTTCTGGTTTATTCCAGCTTCTACAGTTGTACCCAAATCAGCTTTAAAATGGTCCCTTCCTGAAACATGGCAAGATGTTGAAAATGGCTGGGGAGGATACAACCAGACCATCCCAAGACGCGGTGATGATGTCATGATTTTGCCCAGTGAGTGAAACCAACTGTGATAGGAAACTGAACCAATTTTGACTGGGTATAAGATTGCCTGATGTAATACAAGGCAGGAAAAATAAGTAGCTACTTATTTTTATGACCCCCTAGTAGAGGAAGCATTCTAGTGTTTTTTTTTTGAGGAACCTCTATATTGTTTTATATAGTGGCCAAATCATTTACATTTCCACTAGTGGTGAGTGTGAGTTCTTTCCCCCTAATGTCCTTGCCAGCATTTCTTGTCATTTGTTTTTGTTTGTTCGTTTTTTTTTTTTTTTTTCTTTTTTTTTTTTTTTTTGGTAGCCACTCTACTGGGATGAGATGGGTTCTTCAGGGTATTTTTGATTTGTATTTTCTTTATGGTTCAGGATACTGAGTGCTTTTCACTTATGCATTGAATTTGTACTTCCTTCTTTGAGAACTGTCAATCAAATTAATCTATCTAGTTATTGATTAGGTTATTTGTTGTTTATTATGTTATTTATTTTGGTTCTAGGGATTGAACTGAGTCCTTTCCACATGCTAGGCAGGCTTTCAACCACTAAGCTACATCTCCAATCTGTGAGCTCCTTGTATAGTCTACATATTAATCCGTCATCATATGGATAGTTGTTACAGATTTTTTCCTGCTCTGTTGAATATCTTCACTCTGAAATTGTTTGCTTTGTATACCACCTACTGTTTTTCTTTTATGAGAAAAAAGGTAACTCCAGAAGTATACCAGATCACACCTATATTTAAAACATTAATTTTCCTTAAAGGGGAGTCCCAAGTAATTTTGTTAGACTCAGATGAAAATAGTTTTCATACAACAATTTTATTGAGTATCATGGAACCAAACTCCATTTATGGTCACTATGCCTATCCCAAGGTTACAATAAACAAAAGATCTGCTGTGTGGAAAAAACCATTTGTCTATCTGTGAATCAATAGTAATGTCAGACATTTACTGAGCACTAACAGTGTACCAGGAGCTGTTCTTTGTGTACTTTGTTAACGCCAACAAGGACCTTGTAAATAGAGTGATGCTTTTGTCTGCATTTTACAGACAAAGAGAAACAGGTGCATGGCAGCTGAGGTACATGGTTAGAGCCACCCAACCTGAAATTCATAGGAGTAGGGACTTGAATCCAAGCAAGTTATTTTAAACCTTTGTTTTTAAGCTATAGAGTACACTTCCTTCCCAAAGTGACTAAAAGTAAAGTGAAACAGAGTGGACATGTTCTTCTCACTATTTATGATAGCAGAGCCAAAAAACAAAACAAAACAAATCACACTGGTAACTTTGTAGCTTCGTAATGATTTGATGATGTCTATGTTACTGTCTAGAAAGATGAAGGATGGTGTGTATGAGCTGTCTGATGCAAACTTGAAGTATTATTATGCAGTTTTCCCATTATCCACCTTGCTCTTCAATGGAGGGCCTAAATTTTTGACTCAATGAGCTTATGAGTCATTCTTATTCTGCAAAGAAGAATCTGTTCTACCTCAGTCATGTCTTTGATGAATCCTAGCAAGCAGATTTGCTCCAGGCTCTGGTTTTTCCCATGAAGCTAGAGAGTTCCCTGACTCCATGCAGGAAGCTAGGAAGTTTTTGAAAGTGAAGGGAAGTGTTTGGGGCTTTGATGCTGAACAAGGGGTAGTCTCATCCACCTTGCTTGGCATTGCAATATGTGTCTACCATGTGCTCTGATGCTGGGAATCCTTATTGGTCCCCTTACCCTTCATCCCTGTGATCACCGTTAACTCTGGATGATGGGCCTGGGTTCTCCATGAAGCATCTCTGAAATGCACCAATCTATGCTGTGGCGAAAGGAGGGCTGGGAATGCAGCTATTGCTATAATATACATAGAAGGTACTGTTTTGCCCAGCAGCTGTGTTATTGTGAGAATGTAAGAAGGAGGGGCATTTTGAAACACATTCAGTTATCTTTTGTTATATTTAGCAGTGAAAAAGAGGTGAGAAAAAGGAGACATGTAATATGGGATCAAGCCTTCTCTCTTTACTTGTTGTGCTTTCCTGCTCTTCTTTAAACCTCTTTTGATGGCAGTGAATGGTCTGGTAGTGGGCTGCATTTAAGTCCATTTGTGCCCTTCATTCTTGGGTATGAGACAGGAGCTTCAGCGTTCTGTTTTGACAAACCTTTCTTAGTATTGTGACCTCTGGTGGGTCTTCGTGTTGAATCTACTTCCCTCTGTTTCCCTGTAGACTTGCCTGTGTCTGAACTCATGGCTGCTTTTGTTTCTTTAGTTCCCAGCCTTTGATTCAAGTGTGTTCACTGAGTCTGGCACAAGGTGGATACCAAATGCTGCTTAGATAAAGGACTTAGATGAGCTAAATGCCTCTGTCTGTACTTTAACAGCAAAAACAAATCTTTGAGGTTGAAAAGTTTGATACAGATTTCAAGATTGAGTCAGAGAAAAACAATTTCTTATCCTTTGAACAAATTTATAGGAATTGTGAAATTTATTATTATTATTATTATTATTATTATTATTATTATTATTATTATTATTAATTATTATTGATAGTGCTTGGTGTGTGTTACCTACTGCGATCTTCTATGGGGACTTTTTCACTTGGTTTTTACAACTGGCTGTGTAAATTTTACAGATGAGGAATCTGGGACATGGAAATGTGAAGTAACAAACTCAGATTCTACCAGGTTAGTGAGTAAAGAATGTAGGGCAGGAAATCAGTGTTGTATACTATCTCTCCCATCTCCTTCGTACATACCTGCGCATATGCACACTTGTACATATAATATAAACACATATTGCACGCGCACATGCACACTCACACACATGCCCACACATGCATATATAATCACCCTGTGGGACTCAAACTCAAAGCCTTGTATGTTCTAGGCAACTACTTTACCACTGAGACCCATGCTAGCTTTATTGCATCTCCATCTCTTTTTAAAGGTTCCATACCTGCCTCTTTTGATCCATGAAAATCAGCCTACACAATAGCAAAATTACGTTTTAGTGTTTACTATTCACATTGGGCCTTTAACTAGAAACAAAAACAAATACAAAACAATTTGATGCTTTTAACCTTATGATGTATCTACTGTTAGAGAAATGCCTTAGATAGGAACCTAACACGATGCACCACTGGTCAAATCATTTGCCTTGGGTGTGAGGTTATGTGTCACGTATTTAGTACCTAGGCACTAAAAATGAGTAAGTTATGCTCATGCTTTCGGACTGCCAGTGGTTTAGCTGTGTTAATAAAACATATAATGAATAATAATAATCCCAACTATGGGAAACTGTGTGTTTAGAAGCAAACTGTCTTCAGTGAATAGTGGAGAAGTGGATCTTGGAGGAAAACGTATGTGAAATGGACTGTGAAAGAGAGGGTATGAATGCAAAGCATGATTAGGAGACAGTAGGGAAACAGGGAATTCCTCAGTGGATATACAGTGAGCCATCAAATAGGACAAACCTGGGTTCCCTATTGGATTACTGACATTTACCAACTGTGTAAATGACCCTCATCTATATAACATGAGGGCTCAGACTAATATATCATAATATTAAGAAATGAGATAGCATCAGTCCACATGAGCACTGCTTCGAGTGTTTGCAGTAATGGAATCAGACATGAATGCTGTGATTTGTGTTGTGTTAGGGGTGTACTCTCCTGTTCTTTTTGCCATCTGGTTGCCCCTCTTGGCCTCTGATATTAGCGACACTTTGTATTTGCTTTCCAATGGCTTATTATTTAATTTTCACAACATCCTTGGGAGCTAAATAGGTAATAACTATTATTACAGTAAAAACCCATTTTTACATAATACGATTTTAATGGAACTGCTGATTTTACAAAATGAAAGTGACTGGTAAAGAAGATTTAAGTGATACTTTTGAACCTCTAATATAATTTTATGGTGTTTTGTGTATTTTAATTCATTAATAAAGGAAATGTGTAGAACATTCCCATCATTATTCAAATAGAATAGCATAATTTTTCAATAAAATTCTTAGAGTAAATTGCCTATTTTCCATTTTCTGGGAAATCAATTTCATGGAATGACCTCAGACCCATCCTTTTCCATAAAAACAGGGCTTTACTACCCCAGTTTAAGGCATCACTGTCTTCCAGTCTAAAGCTATCTATCTTGAACATGATGCCATTTTTCTTCAATGGCACTTTGTCTTCAGAGACATTGGACTTTGAGAAAACTGTACATTTCTCCCTGTGGCATTAAAAGTAGCAAGTAGGGGATTTGTCAGTAACTTGATCTTGTAGTTTAATGTATGATAGCTTTGTTTTATGTGAGCAAAAATTTCTGTGTTGCCTCGTCAGTACTGAAGAACTGGTTCTGTGAATTCTAGATATCCTAAGAAGTGAGAGCAAGTTCTATATAACCTAAGATAGTGATCTCAAACCTTCTTAAAGAACAGTTGGCTACGTGACAAACCAATCCATCTTACATTTCCTTTTAAGTTTTGGCTTAAATTTACCTGAGAGGATTTATATAAAAGCCTCAAGAATATCTTTGAGAAGAGCTTAGAGTCTTGGTAAACACACACACACACACACACAGACACATACATCCACACGCACATGGACATGCACATGCACATGTGTGGTGGGGGAGAGGGCAAGATGTAAGGGAGGGAGGAGAATGTCATAATCACAAAAAATAGTATTCTGCTTTGAAGGACATGGATATTATGTCGTCTCTGGAATCTTTCTCAGTGTTTATGTGATCATAGAATTTCCAGTTTCGTTTCCTCTCATGCTTTGAACTAGTCTTATTTGAAGACATGAATGGGGAGTACTGTTTTTTTTCCTTTCATAATAACCCTTTTGTTTGTTCTGATTTTTCAGTACTCAAGTAGTTTGAATAGCAGAGACCCTCATCAACGTCATGTAGGATTCAAACATGGCAGCATTTAAGGCATTTTCTAGTTAAATGGCAAAGCCTTGTGGGTGATATGAGAGAAAAGGATTATAATCAGAGAGTAATTTCTGAAAGGAGAAATTTCCATAACATAAGGTGACTGTAGAATTGGTTTTATTTGGGGTTGAGGGATGGCAGGCACTGCGCTTACAGTGGAGGCTTCAATTTTGTTCCTAGCATTCTTACTGGGTGGCTCGCAATTGCCTGCAGTGCAGGTCCAGAGAGATCCAATGCCTCTGGCCCTCATAGGCACCTGTGCTTACATTGGCCCTCATAGGCACCTGTGCTTACATGCACACACTGCCTACCACCAGACACAAAAAGAAGACAGCAATGAATGAATGAATGAATGAATGAATGAATGAATGAAAGTGATTGGGCTTCTTTAACTTTTATTTGCTGAGACTATATCTAACTTAGGATGACTTAAAAATACATAAATATTTAGGTCTGTGACACTGGTTATAATCCAGTGGTTATATATATTTATGGTATTTCTCTAGCTGGAATAGTTGTTATCATTTGATCTTGTAATACTTCAGAGGTACAAAAAGGTCACTGAGACCACCACCCTCTTATTCTGAATTACTAAGAAATGGGAGACAAAGACATTTAGGCTTGAATTCTCAGAGTCCTTAGCATAGCATCAGAATGGCTTCTTATTTTTGAAAAGATTTTTGTTATGTTTTTTTTTAACATATACATTTATATTATTACACATGAGTGAAATAAACTACAAACAGTAGGCAGATCCATGAGACAATCTGGAATTATATAAATGTTACATTCATAGTGATTTGGACATTTGTGTTTGGCAAACTTGGAGTAAACATCTTTTCTATCTTGTTGGGTCTAAATTTCTGAATGGAGATTAATACCTATCATATCTCATCTCTATTAACTCACAATATCTATCATGATTTAAAAACATCTTAACCCCTAACCTACTAAGCTTCACTGAAAGACTAAGCTATCTGCTCTTCCAACCCATCAGAGACTTGAGAAGGGATAAAACTTAAATACCTGAGTGAACCTGGAGTGTGGGTTAGCAGCTTCTAAAATGAAAAAATGACTGAGACACTTTACTGCCTTAACATCACCCAACAACACTGTCTATAACATTGGAACATCTTCTTCAGCCTTCTGGCTCAGTATATCTAACAGACATATTTGCAAGGCATCAGAATATTTTTCATTGTGGATATTCTGTAATTCTATCATCCACCTTCTAAGCTCTACAGAGACCTAATAGTTTAAAATCTGCAATTTAATTTGCTCCACAATTCGGCGGAGGAAGACTTGAGTGAAGTGTTTCCATTTAGATTCTGTTACATATCATTAGATGCTATCATCAGATGCTATCATCAGATGCTGTCTGTGCTGCTCATCTAAAACTGTTGATACTGGTTATTGGTTGGCAGCTGATCCAGGAAAACTGGCTTAGATGGCTCTGGTCTTTCCCTCTCAGGGTGTCTATGGGAAACTGCTTGGCTTGGCTTTCCTCACAGCACAGTGATGCATGCAAGAAAGAGTAGCCTAAGAGAGCACCACTGGAGCAAGCCAAAGTGCACCGGTGAAACCGATGTCCCTTCTGAGCTAGTCCTTACAACCTCAGAGAGTTTTGGCTCTCACACTCTGTTAATCAGGGAAGGAGCAAAGTTCAGCTCAGACTCACAGGAGGAACGCTAGTCCCTGTTTCTCACTTAGAAGACTAGCTAAGCATTTACATCTGTCTTTAATCTACCACTGTATGTGTGTTTACGTGTGTGTATGTGTACATACATAATTAGGAGCAGATGTATCTGACTTAATTCAAAAGGTGTTTAGAACTAGCTAAGTGTGTGCTGCCTTTCTTCTGTAGGCAGGATTTATTTAGCTTAAATGAATCAGAAATTTAGAATACCAGGAGATAGGTTGGTCCAAAGACTGAATGTCCTTGTTTTTTGTTTTGTTTTGTTTTTGTATTATCTATGATGCTTAGTGTTATGGCCCTGTGCCCTTTGCTTGTAAGTGATAATCTTCAAGACTTCAAAGGAACTGGGTTCCTAATGGAGAATCAGTTCCTCTGAGTCTGGAATGGACAGCAGTGTTTTTTGGCTTCAGCCCAGGACTCCTCATGCAAAGGCAGGAACCTCTCCTTGGAAGAGACGACCATGGTGGCATAAGCCAATAAATGGGGCAAAGTTACAGCCCTTTATTTTAATGCAGAAAACAAAGGCCCAATGCAATAACACCTACACTTTTCTTTGCCCTTATTTTGAACATGAAGATAAAAGGTATCCTGAAGGCTTTTTAAGAACGAATAGACAAAAGTACAAAAGTGCTTTTCAAATTAGCACTTTTGACACAATCTTTCTTTCAGCACTGTCATAGAATATAAGCAAATATAAAGAAAATCTGAAGCAAAAGATGAAACAATCTTTGGAAAGTAAGACTTAGAAACCTTCTGTGACCTTTGTGTATCTGTCACAGAAAACAAAAACCCAGAGTTTAACTTGTATGGTAGATATTTCCACCATTGTTTCCAGGCAGTTTGTTTTAAAAATATTGGTGGAATTTCATATGGAATCCTTAAACAAGAACAATTAGCTCTTTGTGTTTATTTGTATTAAAATTAGATATTTTTAGGAATAAAGTCATATGAAGTATTTATATTTATACAATATATGAGACAGTTGAACTAACAGAAAACTTTCTGGCTATTAAGATGATGCAAACTTGTGATAAATTGTGAAATGCTATTAAACATGTTACTATTATCATCAATAGTACTTAACAACAGTAGTATTTTCAACAATAGAACTTCAGTCTCTTATTTTCAACCCTTTGTTGTTAATTGCCTTCTAAAACCTATGAGGTGCATCTTAGAGCTTTGTCTGTTGTGTTTTTGATTTATGTCCCTAACATAGGATTAGATTTGTGAAACAAAACATTTGGATACAGGGAAGGCACATGGCTTTCCCAAGGGAAGAATACCAGCGGCCTAATTTAACCACCAAGCCTTATATCTCTGTGCCCTTGCTAGAGTGGCCAACTTAGAAGCAGATCAGCTTTTTAAATTGAGCTATATTTTTTGTTCTCCATGAAAATGAAATTTTAGTGAATACAAGAGAAGCTAGTTTTGTTTCCTATAAATTATGAAATAAGCATAAGAATGTAAATACCGATGGAATGATATTGAGATAGAGTTCTACCCTTTCTCTAATTTCAATTTGTCAATCTCTGCTTGACTCAATCACTGGGCTAATTAGTGCTCACTTAGACTCTTCTCTTGGGATCCAAACTCCTGTAGGCCCTGACACTCTTTATGGCTTGCTAACTTGCTGGAACTAATGAGAGTTTTCTCTAATCGAGTAGTTTTTTAAACCCTTTATATTCTCACTCACCTGAGAAACATTCTCACTGTAAAACTCCATTAATATCGGTATCATAAACTGTATAGTTTTAAGGGGGAGATACTTCCCCAGGGTACACAGATCTTAATTTGGGTGGGGAAGGGGCTTGGTTTTACTAAGTATGAGATAAGAGATCCATGTTTATTTGACATTTATAACCTAATCTAGAAAATCACTACCTTCTAACTTTTCTATATTCCCAGTCTCCCAGAGGTCTGGAACCACTGAATACCTTGAGAAGCAGAGTGAGGGGAACATGATAAATATATATTGATAAGTACTCATGATGTGTTTCATTCTCAAATTAATGTGATTTTGTTGTTGGCAAGGCAACATCTTCCTCCTGGACAGCCTCTGAAAACTTCCATGTGAAGTCTACACTAACTTTTTAAATTGTTATTATCAAATGGGTATGTTTGATGTTTGTATGTATATGTGTGTGTGCATGATCCATGGTGCAGGTGTGGAGGTGAAAGGTCACCCTTTGATGTTTTGCCTTCTACCTTAAATGAAATAGGATTTTTAGTTTGAGTAGGCCAGGCTAGCTGGCCTGAGAGCATCTAGTGATCCTCTTGTCTGTCTCACATCTTGTTGTAGGAATACAAGTGTGTATTACCACACTCTGTTCTGAGGTTCCAAACTCTGGGTCAAATATGGGTGAAATCAGTGACTTACCCATACTCCCTTGCTCTACCACTACTTCCGAAAGGAACTATGCCTTAAGATTTTAAAACAAACATTGTCTCTAGTATTTTAAATTATAAACCTTTATAGTAAAGGTAAATGCAGTGATTACTGTAGGAAAATACTCTTATCATAGACTTGACAGTTCATCACTTATGCAGGGGAAAGGAAGTTGAGACAGAGGATGACGAGAACATTTGCACACAGGCTGGCATAGGCTAGGGTGTTTTGATTCATAGAAATAGGGGAGACATGTTAAGTGGTTTGAATCAATTATCAACTTGATAAGATCTGGAACCACCTAGGTGACAAGCTTGCAGGCATCTCTCTGGAAAATTATCTGAATTACAATTGCCTTTGGGCAAGCCCATGACATCTTATCCAGATAAGATTTGCCTATGGGCACACCTGTGAGTGATTTTCTTCATTAGATGAATTGAGGAGGGAAGCCTCTCCTTAAGTGTGGGTGGTACTATACTGTGGATTGGGGTCCTGGACTGAAAATAAGGAGAAAGCCAGTAAGCCTTAACCTTCGTTGATCTCTGTATTCTGACTGTACACAGTGTAGTCAAATGGTCTCCTACTTTAATGACCATACTTGCCAACCCTACCTGTTGCTCTGTTGTTCCTGTCCAGAGAAAATGATCCCTTTGATCCATAAGCCAGAACAAATTTTGTTTTCTTCTTTTTTTTTTATTAATTTATTCTTGTTATATCTCAATGGTTATCCCATCCCTTGTATCCTCCCATTCTTCCCTCCCTCCCATTTTCCCCTTACACCCCTCCTCTATGACTGTTCCTGAGGGGGATTACCTCCCCCTGTATATGCTCATAGGGTATTAGCCCAAGGGGCATGTCCCATGAAAGCCTTCACTTACCAGGAAACTGGGACAGAGGGAAGGACATTTTATTGGGACTCTAGATGAGAGAAGCATGGGAGAATAGCAAAGTAGAAGGATCCAGAGGGTCCTAGAAACCTACAAGTAGAACATTAAGATAGGCAGATTCGGGCCCAGGGGTCCTGCTCAAACTAAGGCATTAGCCAAGGACAATATAGGTGGTAAACTTTAAACCCCTACCCAGATATAGCCAATGGTCAGAACATTCTCCACAGTTGAGTGGAGAGTGGGATATGACTTTCTCACGTACTCTGGTGCCTCACATTTGACCATGTCCCCTGGAGGGGGAGACCTGGAGTCACTCAGAGGACGGACAGCAGGTTGTTTTCTTCTTTAAGGGGCTTTTGACAGGTATTTTTTCATAACAATGAGAAAAGTAACGCACAGCGGAAAGTAGAATTTGTCAAGGAACTTGAGCATGTCCATTGTATATCTACATAATGCCATGTGTAGATGTCCAGATGGTGATAGGAAGGATGGAGCTAGAGAGAGGGGCAGCGCTGGGCAGGCTCAGGGAAGTTCACTGGGAATCTGGATTAGATTTGGCAATTCTAGGAGGCTTGGATAGGTTGATTGATGAGGTTCCTGACCTTGAATCTGAGATTTAGCAACTTTGAAAGAATGGACTAAGAAAGCCTTGAGAATACATAAGGGCTAAAGTCAACACATATAAGGAGGAAAAAGAGGACATCTTGGAGGAAGTTATCATGCATGTGCCAAGAAAAGATGTCAGGAAAAGCAGCTGTGGAAAGAGAAAGTCTAAGACAGGAAGGAGCAAATGAAGTGCATCTAGTGCTGTTAGAAAAAAAAAACAAAAAACAAAAAACAAAAAAACACCAAGATGCCCTATGACAGTGAGAATAATCCATCTTACTCTTGGTTAGTTCCTATAAATCGAATACACAGCCAACATACGAGTTCTTCTTTCTCTTACAGTCTTGCATATGTGGGTTAGGTCAGTATCTTTGAGGAGCCACCCAATTTAGTTGAAATTGAAGGCAATTGCTCCCTTATGAAACTGTGGACTTCCAGTGTCGCAAGTTGCTAAGGCTTGCTCTCTGGTGATAATGCCAGCATGGACTCCACTTTAAGAGGTGCTTGTGATAGGTGCAGTCTAATTGAACAGCCAGTGTGAGCAGTTACCAGTTTACTGGGAAAACAGGGCCAGCTATGTCCTGTAAGACACTATGGTTATTTCCTAAAGGGCTAAAGTCTTACAAGAATATAAAACAACATGGTAAATATCTTTAAAGTGTTTAGAGATTGCATCTACCTCTTAAAATGAGTACACTCTCAGAAGTGAGATTTGAAGTTCATATTATTTACAACCTTAGTTTTAAGTTATTAAAAAGCCTGACTCACGTAGAACACTGGTAGGTTCTTTTCAGCCTTGAACCCAGAGAACAGCAACCAGTGAAATTGAAATTAATCTTGAGACATTATATTATGAATTAATCACTTTAAAATCATTAATAAATTGAGAGACTGTCTACCCTAGTTTTTACTGGACCAAGGGGTTTCCTGGAGTTTAGGACTTTAGTGATAAAACCTAGAAAACATGAAGCCAAGGAGTACATATCTGTTATCCTAACAAGAAAGCACCTTTAACTTATCCCACCATGTATTCTTTGTATTACAACCTTTGTGATAAGGATTAATGATATTTTATCTTGATGTAAATATATACCTATTTTACCTAATTTCATTTCTCCAAGACCACTATATCATGGATTTAATATTCTTTGAGAATATGCCGGAATTTCTTGCAGGGTAAGGGGACCTGAGTGATTACATATGTACTTCCCTGCTGGTTAGTGCAGGAAGTTTGAGCCAAGCAGGGAACACTGCCCATGGAGGTTTGTAATGTAGAGCGGGTCTTTATTTGCTTGCTCTAATTGAATTACTCTTTTGCTCTTTTCTTTATGGTCTGCTTTCCATGTAGATATTTTTGGAATGCAGAATTAAATAATTCATGATTTCCTTATTATTGGCTTAGGTATAGTTGCCATCTCTTGAGTTGATTATACTCCCTTGAGGGGACTTCTGGACTCTCCTTGTATGCAGCATTTAATGATAAGAATTTGGCCAAGTAACTAGGCATCTCAAGTAGAGAGGCCAACTTGGGCAGAAATGTTGGCAGAAAAAATGGGTCTGTGTTGAATCTTACATTGCCACGCTACTACTCCATCCATGGTTTCTTCATGTTGTTTGTGGTTTCAACTTCTTCAACAGTCTAATGAAGAATTATCTTTCTAAGGATAATGATTATGATATATAAAAACAACCAGTTAGGATGACAAAAGAAACCAGTTTTTTTGGAATAGTAGCCAAAATATTAAAAGACAATCTTTGTGATGGAATTATTCTTTATTGTTTTTCTTTCTTTTTCTTTTTCTTTCTTTCCTTTTCTTCTTTAGGATTAATAGCAATGTCTCATGTAGGGTCTAATAACTGTCACACTTTAATGTTATTGCTAATATCTTCCATGAAATTCCACCATCAATTCTGTCTCTTCACTTAGGGGCATATTCTTCCTCCCTTGGTGGGAGCTCATTTCTCTCCTCTTGAATCTGCTCTGCTTCAGTAATGTGCTAGGCAGAGCGTACAATTAAGTTCTTGGAGTTCACTGACTGGGTACAAAGAATTCTTGCATTAGGAAACACTTGCTTCACTTGCTATTGGGATTTTCTCTCATGTAACTCAGTCCGCAGTCACAAACTTTGGGAATCCAAATCCATATATTATGTCCATGTTATACTAGTTTACAGCCCTATATAAACTCCAGCCAGTAGGCAACATCAATTTCAAGAACAAAATGCTAGATAAAATTGGGAGGCTTCGGTAATTCTAGCACTCAAGAGACAGAGAAAAGGGTTCCTTCACTCCAGGTTCAGAAGAGATCCTGCCTCAAATAAATAAAAGTGGAGAGTGATTGATTGAGGAAGATACTCAACCTTGACTTCAGACATGTGCACAAGTACCTGAAAACACCCCTGTAGTCCTACACATGTGAATATGTACACACCAGCACAAACACATACGCTCACACCACACACACACACACACACACACACACACACACACACACACACACACACACACACAAGAAAGGGTAATAATATGCAGGGTAAATTACGTACATGAATGGAAATGCCATAATGAAGCCTCTTTGGAAAATTAATCCTAATAAAAGACGAAGGTAGGAATACAGGCTTCTTGGAGTTACGTCTCTGGATTTAGACATGGAGTGTGCTAAGAAAGTGCTAAAAAGGACTAGGAAAATGACTCAGTGCCTAAGAGCACTTGCAGAGGAACTAGGTTTGATTCTCAGCACCCTCATGGCAGCTCACAGCTATATGAGGCTCCAGTTCTAGGGGATATGACACCTCTTGTAATCTTGACAGGCGTCAGGCATGTACATGATATACATACATACAGGAAGGCAAAATACTCGTAAACACAAAATAAAAAATAATTAATCAATGAAAAAGCAGGGGAGGGGGGAGAGAGAGAGACAGAGAGAGAGAGAGAGAGAGAGAGAGAGAGAGAGAGAGAGAGAGAGAGAGAGACAGACAGAGACAGACAGAGACAGAGACAGAGACAGAGAGACAGAGAGACATAGACAGAGAGAAAACTGTAATTTTGTGGTACCATTGGTTTTTTACTTTTATTATATAGATCACCATTGTGTTGCCAGGCTGTTCTACATTGCACGGCCTGTTCTATCTCTGGTGGTGTATCCTCACCCACCTTTCCACCCCCCCCATCCCCACCCCTGCCCGATTTGTAACATCAGTAATGATCTCAAAGCTTTGGAGCCCATCTGAAGCCATTTCTTTACCTATGTTTATTTGCATGGTAGCATCACCACCTGATAGCACCGAGTGTCTGGGAAAGGGGGATTGCTCTTACCTGTGTAGCACTTTGTTTTTGCCCCCTGTTTTGATGGAAATAGGATAGCCCATCCAGTTGGATTTTATAGGCAGCAGCAGTCTGTGCTGAGAAAGTTTCTTCAAAGCTCTTACAGAGGAATTTACAGAGGTGATACGTACTCTGAATTCCGCTTGAGCTGTGCAAATGTCAGGAATTTTCTCTGCTGTCTTTTTGAATGTATCTAATTTTTCGGTACCCATGGGGTATCCTCATCTTTGTACTTCCACTGTCAGCTCTTTCACAGATCCCAAAGAATGAATGTCTACAGTTTAGTTTCCTTCCTTCCCTCCACTGCTTCAGGTGTTGAAAAGTCCAATCTGTACCACAGTGGCAGTTTTTAAATAGTTTCTCTGTAAAATACTAAGAAAGAGGAAGTAGGCATGAACCGATGAAGACACAAATTTATAAATAGAATTTGAGTTTAGCAAGGCCACCGGTGATAAGAGGATGGATATATGCTTCTGACATTAAAGTAGCTTCCAGATGGCCATCCTTTATACCCTCTAAGAGAAACCAAAGGAACCCTCAAAAAACAAATCTGTGTCCTCAATTTCAGAATTTTGATAATTTAAGGATTCCTTGCTCAGCAGAGGCAATCTGGAAAGGGGCCCATATGCCCCCCCTTAACCCATGAGGGGAAGGAGTCCACCTCCATCCCTCTGACTTGCTCAGGTTGCTTTTCCTAGAAAGACAATCAAGACCTTGTTGATAATTTAAGTCCTCCTTGCTCCTAACACTGATGCTGAGAGCTGATGGAAGGAAACATCACCTATATAGATGAAGCAGATTGCCTTCAATCCTTGTTGACTGCGTAGCGTGCAACATGGATGTGGACACTTTACCCCTTTGCTCACTCGGTCCGTGACCTCTCTTCCCATCTCTGCCTTTTGGCAGTAGTTGATCTGCTTTATTTACAAAATTGAGAAGCATGTTGGAACAGACATATAGAAGATATAAGGGAAGAGGTTTTGATTGTGTCACATGTTTAGTTAAAGGTGGGCATGAGATCAGGTATGAAAGAAAGCATGGGATGAGCAGGCAGAAAATAGTAAAACATTTGCTTTCATTCATTGCATCTCACCCTTGAAAAGCTTGTTTGTTCCGGTTTGCTTTCTGTTGCTGTGGTAAACACTATAACCAAAAACAACCAGGGAAGGAAGGGGTTTATCTCAACCTACACTTTCAGTTCAAGGCAGGCACTCAAATTTGAAGGTCTAAGGAGAAGGCTTATTGGCCTTCTCTCTGGCTTGTTCTGCGTGTTTCCTTGTACATAGGCCCACCTGTCCAGGGATCATCCTGCCACAGTGGGCTGGTCACTCACACATCAGCCATCTTGCAAGGCAGACTTTTACAGCCATGGCCAAAGACCAGCCTGATGAAACTAGCTACTGTTATCTCTTCCCATGAGACCCCAGGTTGTTTCAAATGTACATCAAAGGCCAACCAAGACACTAGTTCTATATATTTTATTACAAAGATAGTATTTTTTCACTTGAGTATTATGGCACGCATGTGTAATTATTAACTAATCACTACATTAACAAATAAAATATTGAGAACATATGCTTAAAGTTTTAGTTTTCTAGTGCAGGTGTATTTAGCATTTATTCCAATTTTACAAAACATACTAACATTTCCTATAGTATGTGTGTGCTACATATGAGTATTAAAATGTATGTTGTATATGATATATATGGCTTTGGTTTTGGTTTATTGAGCTGTCTATGGAGCCCTGAGAGGTAAGGAAATCACTTTAGAGATGACACTTGCCATAACCTTAAGGCTCTCTTCTTGCTAAATCTCAGTGTTGGGAGTGTAGACACACACTGCTTGCTTAAAACTGTTTTCCCTTCTTTCATTATCTTTCCTTTATTTTCCTGGTGTGTTTTCTTTTAATCTTTTCTTCCCCAAGACAGGGTTTCTTTGTGTAGCCTTGGCTATCCTGGATTCACTTTGTAGACCAGGCTGACCTCAAATCATAGAGAGCTGCCTACCTCTGCCTCCCTGAGTGCTAGGATTATAGGCATGTGCCACCACACCAGACATACTTACTCTTCTTCTTTTTTGAAATATAAATTTATTTTAAAAATTTTATTTACTTTACATCCCAATCGTAGCCTATTCCCTCATCTTCTCCTGGTCCCATCCACTTCCCCCTTAAGCTCCTCCCCTATTCCTCAGAGAGGGGAGCCCTTCTCCCCTATTAACTGACCCCACCCTACTAAGTCTCTGCAGGACTGCCTGTATCCTCTTCCTCTGTTGCTTGGTAAGGCATCTTGCCATGGGGAAATGATGAAAGAGCAGGCAGCAGAGTTCATGGTAGGGACAGCCCCTGTGCCCTTACTAGGGGGTCCCTATGAAGACTAAGCTGCTAATAGGCTACATCTGAGCAGGGAGCCTAGGTCCTCTCCATACATGGTCGTGGTCCTGGTTTGTTGCATCAGTCTCCTCAGGGACTCCTGGGCCAGATCTGTTGACTTTGTTGGTCTTCTTATGGAGCTCCTGTCCTCTCCTGGTCCTTCTGTCCCCCTACTCTTCCATAAGACTCCCTACCCTCTGCCCAAAGATTGGCTGTAAGACTCAGCTTCTGTTTCAATCCCTTGCTGTGTGGAGTCCCTCCGAGGACATGTATGGTAAGGTCCAGCCCTGTTCCCTCTTTTCAAGTGCTTTCTGTGTCCATTCTGTTTGGCCTTCTGCATGAGAATTAAGCATCCTTCCTAGAGTCCTCCTTGTTACTTAGCTTCTTTAGGTCTGTGCATTATAACATTGTTATCCTGTATTATATGGCTAATATCCACATACAAGTGAGTACATACCGCGCCTGTCCTTCTGGGTCTGGGTTACTTCACTCAGGATAATCTTTTCTAGTTCCATCCATTTGCCTGCAGATTTTATGATGTCCTTGTTTTTGATAGCTGTGTAGTATTCCACTGTGTAAACGTACCTCTTATTCTATAACACTGAACTATTTAAAGAAGCTTTTGAATTTTCATTTGATTTAGTGTCCTCCCCCCACCTATGTTTCTACAATACCCTAGACATCTTTCCATCATAAAATGTTAGTCTGGAGGCATATTCCTCATTTTTGTTGTTGTTGGTGTTTACGTCTGTCAGGCACAATATAGGGTTTGGTGTGCTGTAGATGGTCAGCAAATATTAGAATAAGAAAGTGAAAATGAAGAGCCAGCAGCATCTCACCATTCCTTCTTACTTTACCGTGTTTCCAGCAATTTGAGAAAACCCAAAAAGGAACATGTCACACAAGAGAATCTTGGCGAGCAGGGATGGGTGGCAACTCTCTAGAGACCTTAATAACCATATAGGATGTGTTAATGCTGGGGATCCCCTGCTGCCAGGGGCCCTGATCTGGAACTCATTCAGCACAGTATTTATTTAGAGTTCCTGGGCCAGAACCTCACTCCTTGTGAGATGTGCTTTCCCATGGGGAAGAAGATGCAGTGTGCCAGAGAGAGAGGGTTCCCTCCTTTTTGTAATAGAGGTCTCACTCAGCTATTTCCAGTAGGTGCCTTTCATTTCTCTTCCCCCTTGGTAAGCCTGTGGCCTCTCATTCAAGTTCCTTCACAGTTTGCCTATTTCCTGCCTGCTCAGGTTACCTTCCATCTGAGCACTTGACGGGCCCCCTGTGGCTCAGCACCTGAGGGCCTCTTGGGCCTGGTGTTTGCCAATCAGGAGTTTAGAGCTCACTGGGGATTCACTGGTCCCCCAGCCTGCAGGCCTCCTGTGGCTTAGCATCCAGTATTTGACACCCCTCCTGTGGTTTTAGTTAGGGAGCAGCTTGCGCTTCTTCTGTTTGCTGTGAAACACTTTCAGAGGTTACTTTCTCTCATTTGCATAGCATGGATGCACCTGTTTCTGTTTGGTTTCTTTTTTCAGTGAAATTTTAAGGGAAGCTCGCAACAGAGACAACCCTGATGACAGCTGAAGGGAAGGGAACAGAATGACATTAGTTACTGAGAAGGGGCCTAGTTGTGTTATTTGAAACACAGTGAGAGTTCAAATACCAGCAATGCTGAAGAAATTAGCTGTGAGTGAGTGAGTTATTGGAGAGGGCCCTGCCATTCTCTCAGTCTCTTAGTATATGTACTTGGCCAATGCTTAAGGAGTTCTTGCCAGCCAGAATGAACGACTCAAACATCTCCTGACTCTCTTTAAAATGATCTTATTCACTGAGAAGTGTCATTCAAGGGAAGGCTGTAGGCAGAGAGAGCTAAAAAGGTGTTTCTAGAAAAGCAGAAAGGAAATAGTTAAAAGACTTTAAACTGCTAAAGAGGGCTTTTGCTTTTTTTTTTTAATCTGAGGAAAGCAGCAGTTTGCATGGAAATCACAGGTTTTATACATTAAGAATGGTTATGAGTCTTTTCCCTAAAGCTGTGTAAGAAATGTGGGCAGCCCCCCTCCCCAAGGAAAAGGGCCAGCACTAAAGACCCATGTGGCTCCCTGCCAAGGATTTTCAGGTAACAAAGAGAAGGCAGAGACTAATTGTTTCCCAGAAAACACAGGATTTGATTGATAACATATTTCTTGCTACATCATGTTTAGTCCAAGCCTCTTCGAGAAAATAAAATTGACAATTTTTATCGACCATATTGTCCCAGTATCTTCTCTTTCCCCCCTTATTAATATGACCATCTCCCATCATAGGCAAACCCACATCACTGTTTTCATCAATGAGCATCGTAGCAGTCACTTTCTACTGCTGTTAAAAAAAAAAAAGAAAAGAAAAGGAAGAAACATCTATTTTGGTTCATGATTCCAGGGGCTGTAGTCTGGCTTAGTCAGCCTGTGACCTGGAACCTGCAGAAACTGAGGCACTACCCTAACATCATGAGAGGAAGGAGGGGTGGGGAAGCAGGCTCACTTGGTGGTGGCCCCAAAGCAGGGAGAATGGAAGAGGTAGGGACAAGCTATCCCTTTTAAGGGCTTCTTCCCCCTAAGTCCCACCTCTTCATAGGCCTTTCAGCGCTGGTAGTTTATCCCAGAAGTTATTAATCTTTAACCTGCATCTGGATCAGATTAGACATTTTTAAAAACATGTGTAGTCTAAATGTTGAACCAGTTTAGTAACTGCTCCTGGAGCAGGGACTACATTGTTGAAATACTTTAATAAAAAGTGCTCAGATACTGAGTGCTTTGCTTGGTTCCCACAGCAGGAGAATGGGCTGCCTGCGATTGGAGTCCAGGCCTGTTCTCAGTGCTACATTCCTTTGTTATCTCCAGTCTGTTCCTCGTGCTTTGCTCTTCCATAATGGAAGACGAGTATGCTGTTTCTTTGTGCCATTCATCAAATTTTCTATTACTATTGGAAATCCTTATCAGGCTTCTGTAAACGTAATTAAAAATAATACGTGAAGAATTTCCCTTGAAAAATGAATCATCATAGTGATATAAAAATATCCCCAAACATTTTAGTCTCTTTGTGAAAATTTATTCACTTATGTAGTTTGTGTGTGCCCATGTATGTGGTGCATACGTCCCCTGGATGAGGAGGCCTGGTGGCACTCAGAGGAAGGATAGCAGGCTACCGAGAAGAGACTTGATACCCTATGAGCATATACAGGGGGAGGTAATCCCCTTCAGTCACAGTCATAGGGGAGGGGGAGTAAGGGGAAAAGGGGAGGGAGGGAGGAATGGGAGGATACAAGGGAGGGGCTAGCCATTGAGATGTAATATGAATAAATTAATAAAATATAATTTTTAAAAAAGAAGACAACATGCAGTGATTGATTCTTTTCTTCTACCATGTGGACTCTGAGGACAGAACTCACATTGCCAGGCTTGGTCATAAACACCTTTACCCACCGAACCATCTCACCATCCCCTTTATATTATTTTTTAAAAAGATATGCTCAAATATTATCAAGCAAGATTCCTTGAAGGATCACAAAGGTAGTCCCTCATACACATTTCATGTTGACTTACACAAATCCATAAGTATACACACTACAGCAACACAATAAATGACAATGGGTGCAGAAAAGACTTCATAAAACAAATGTTTTGTGAGGAAAAAAATCCTCTCTGTACAAACTGATTTAAAGAGTAGCATACTTCTAGATGCCAAAAGCAATTTGTGACATGCAACAGCTAACATTTTTATGGATAGGTTAAAAACTAAAGCTTTCTGAGATTTGGAAGTAACAAGGGTGACCATTCCTTCTATTTTTATTTGGCATACTGTGGCTTATCCTAGCCAGAATAAGCAGGAAAGAGAAAATAATGAAGGATACCCAAATTGAAGATGATGAAGTCAAATTATCACTGTGCATAGATGACATGATCCTACAAGTAAAATCTGCTTGTGATCCCTTCTCCTAGAAAACCAGTTTAAGCTAATAACAATGTAGCAAAATTCTAGTATTTAAAATTATTAAACATGCATGCAGACATGTAATTATTATTTAAAAAAAGGAAGTAAGAATTTGGATGACACCAAGAATGGTGTTAGTCTATGAGAAGGTTTTTGAGGGAGGAAAGGGAAGGCAGATATTATGTAATTATGTTATGCAGTGGAGAGAAAAACTATGTAGAGAAGAGGACATAAAACAAACATGTTCTATGTTCATGGACTAAATGCAAAGAGTAGGAAAATGTCCACGACAGCCAATATGTTCTACAGACTCAGTGTAACTCATTTAAAATATTACTAATATTACTAAAAAAGGACTAAGAAGAGACTCCTACATTTTGAATAGGACTGCAAAACCAAGCATGGACAAGTTAATTAGCACAATCTTACCCATAATTATCCAAGAGGAATAATGGTGCAACTTGACTTTATGCTGTGAAGATGTAATCTAAACAGCATAGCATTGCCACACAGCTAGATATATAGACTAGTGGAATAGACTGGCCACCACTGTGATGTGAGTTTTTGTAAGACCTCATGACAATTATATCAATTCCTTTCATTCCTTTTCCTTCTTCCAGTTTCTCCCATGCCCTGTCTACCTTGTTCACTCTTAAATTCCTGGCCTTCTTTTAATTGTGTGTGATGTGCGTATGTATGTATGTATGTATGTATGTATGTATGTATGCATAAATATATAAATACAACTTGCTGAGTCCTTTAAGTGTCGCTTACATGTTCCTGATTTTAGAAATGACTACTGGGTATTGGATAATCAGTTAGGGGACTCAACCATGGGGAAGATGACTTCTGCTCTCACATCTTTTGGTTGTTTATAGTTCTTTATCTAGAGGTTGGGTTCCATGAGATTGTCCCCTTCCATGTTAGTATGTTTGTTGGTGTACTCCTTGTTCAGATCTTAATTTAGCAGCCGTGATATTGTGGCATCATAGGCAAAACTTTTCTGTCATTTTTGAGGGGACCCGATATCACAGTTGTCTGGCTGTTGTTCCTCTCTTGTGAGTTGTTCCCTGGACCTTAGGTGAAGGAGTTGTGTTGTAGATGTATCCCATTGGGCCTGATTCTTTTTTTTTTTTGGCTTGAATTTTTTTAATCAATTTTTTGAAGTCAGATAGGCACAATCTGCTTGTGGGACGTGCAGTCAAAATTGCTGCCTCATTGGGCCAGTGAATAGCCATAGCTAGGCTCCACATATGAAGATTTAAGTCATGAAAGGAAGTCTGTTTGATTTTTCTTTTTTTGCATTTTTTTATTAATTTATTCTTGTTACATCTCAATGTTTATCCCATCCCTTGTATCCTCCCATTCCTCTCCCCCCCATTTTCCCATTATTCCCCTCCCCTATGACTGTTCCTGGGGGGGGGATTACATCCCCCTATATATTCTCATAGGGTATCAAGTCTCTTCTTGGCTACTTGCTGTCCTTCCTCTGAGTGCCACCAGGTCTCCCCCTCCAGGGGACATGGTCAAATGTGAGGCACCAGAGTACGTGAGAAAGTCGTATCACACTCTCCACTCAACTGTGGAGAATATTCTGACCATTGGCTAGATCTGGGAAGGGGTTTAAAGTTTACCTCCTGTATTGTCCTTGGCTGGTGCCTTAGTTTGAGCGGGACCCTGGGACTGATTCTTGTGGTGTTCTTTGTGTGCCACAAAGAAAAGCTTCTTTGGTAAGGACTGGGAGATACCCTTACCTGTGGGTGTATAAGTAAGTATCCAAGATGCAGTTATGACTTATGCTGGTTTAATAAAATGGTGGCAATAGGGCCTCCTCTAAGATCAATGACCTCACTAGACCCAGGTAGTTTGCTAGGTTTCCACCGACAGGGATGTTCTCTCTCTCTCTTGTTGTGTGGGCCTTACCTTCGTTTAGAGAGAGGTTGGTTACTGCGAAGACGTGAGTGTCACTATTGCACCTTTAGAGTTATATTGCCATTGCTCATCGTTGTTGTTGTGATTCGTAGGCGTCATAGGACTTTTGGGTTGTTTTCTCCTTTGTCAGATTGTATAAAACCTTCTGGATATCAAAATCAGTTCTCAGGGAGAAGCTTGTCTGGTCAGGTCCAGGCCAGATCCTCCATGTCCTGTGTCCAAAGCACATGGTATCTTCAGTAATAGAGGCTTATGTTCAACCTCTGGAAAGCAACCAAAGGTGATGGTAAAAGCTTGTATTGTTTCGTGAGTCTTTTGGGTCTTTCCTGGTCAAGGACAGGAAAGGAAATATCTCCTGACTGTTTACAGTGGTTTTTGTTAAGTACTCTATAGACCATGGAGGTCGTATTAGGTGAAGACTCAACTTCACTTAAACCCCAACTAAAGCCACCCCACATTTTTCTACTTTCCCCTTCCATATTACTTGTCACCTGATATTCCCTCTCAAGTGCCCCCCCCAATATGGTACTCACCTAAGTTTCCATATTTCTATAGTTACTCTAGACTGTATATTCAGATATGAATATCTGAAGCTAGGAACCCCAAACAGTAGAGTATATTTGATGTTTGTCCTTCTTGGTCTGGCTTATCTCATTCTAACAAATTTTCTGCAAATTTCATGGTTTTATTTTCTTTACAGCCAGATAATATTCCATAGTGTACCATGTATGCATTTTCTATGCATCAGTGTAAGGAAATTTATGTTGTTCCTAAATGCCCAGGATTTCTTTGATTGTCTGTGATATTTTGTGGTTCCAAATGAATTTTAAAACATTTTAATTCATTATAATTTATTCCGATTACATCCTGATTGCTATCCTGTAGCTTGTATCTTTCCATTCCTACCCTCTCTTCCTCCTCTGTCCTATTTTACTCTCCTAGACCATTGAGAGAAGAGAACCTCCTCCCTTCCAAATGAACTTTGAGATATATTCACTGTCTATTTATGTGAAGAAAGAGATGGGGATTTAAAATGGGATTACATTGAATCATTAAATAGTTTTTGTAGTATAGCAATTTTTACAATATTCTACCATCCATGAGCATGGGAATGATAAGTATTTAGAAAACAATTATGAAATATACTGGATTAGGAGACTGCCTTCCTCCTTTCCCTTCTCCTATATCCTCTCTCTGTCTCTGTCTGTCTGTCTGTCTGTCTGTCTCTCTGTCTCTGTCTCTCTCTCTCTGTCTCTGTCTCTCTCTCTCTCTCTGTCTGTCTCTGTCTCTGTCTCTGTCTCTCTCTCTCTCTCTCTCTGTCTGTGTCTGTATACATTCATGCACATGCCATGTTTTGCATGTGGAAGTCAGAGGAAAATACGCGGGATTGTGCTCTTTCCTTCCACAGTGTGAACCTGGGAAACAACTCAGCTCATAAGGTTTGTGGCAAGTGATTTGCATGCTGAGCCATCTCACTTGAATCTATTTTTGTTCAAGGAATACTGGCTGAATTTGCATATAAATTTAAATTTCTAAATGTGAAAAGTTGGTTGCAATATTGAATAAAAGCAAATGGATAGCAACCACCAAGAATCTTTAAGGAGGATAATATAGGAGACTCACTCCTGAATAACCTCAGTGTCCTCAGTGCTGTGGAGCCAGCATATGGAGAGAGTGACAGACGTGCACACAACAAAATACAGTGCAAACACACAAGAAAAGGAATGTCATGAGTAAAGTGGCACTTAAGGGCAGTACTAGCCTGCCATCAATCATGTCAGGACAGTTCCCTATTCATATATTAAATCTCCTGGGATAGTATCTAATCACACCACGGGACAAGAGTTAAAAGTCTCACTTAAAAAGAAATGAAAAGGGAGACATAACAACAGACACTGAAGAAATACAAAGACTCATAAGATCCTACTATGAAGGCATATATGCCACAAAATTTGAAAATCTAAGGGAAATGGATGATTTTCTTTATCAATTTCACTTGCCAAAGTTGAGTGAAGAACAGATAAACAAGCTAAATAGTCCCATTTCCCCTACAGAAATAGAAACAATCATTGATAGTCTCCCAACCAAAAAAAGCCCAGGGCCAGATGGTTTCAGTGCAGAATTCTACCAGACCTTCAAGGGCGAGCTAATATCGATATTATTCAAGCTACTCCAAAGATAGAAATAGATGGAACATTACCAAATTCATTCTATGAGGCCATAGTCTCATTGATACCTAAACCTCACAAAGACTTAACAAAGAAAGAGAATTTCAGACCAATTTCTCTTATGAATATCGATGCAAAAATACTAAATAACATACTTGCAAAACGAATACAAGAACACATCAAAGATATCATTCATCATGACCAAGTAGGTTTCATTCCAGGCATGCAGGGATGGTTTAATATATGGAAATCCATCAATGTAATCCACCATATAAACAAACTGAAAACAAAAAAACACATGATCATCTCTTTAGATGCAGAGAAAGCATTTGATAAAATCCAACACCCATTCATGTTTAAAGTTTTAGAGATATCGAGAATACAAGGCACTTTCCTCAACATAATAAAGGCTATATATATAGCAAGCCAATAGCCAAAATCAAAGTAAATGGTGAGATACTCAAGGAAATACTTCTAAAATCGGAACAAGGCAAGGCTGCCCACTCTCTCCATATCTCTTCAATATAGTACTCGAAGTTCTAGCCAGAGCAATAAGACAACAAAAGGAGATCAAAGGTATCCAAATGGGAAAGGAGGAAGTCAAATTATCCCTATTTGCAGATAATATGATAGTGTACATAAGTGACCCTCAAAATTCCACCAGAGAACTCCTACAGCTGATAAACACCTTCAGCAAATTGGCTGTATACAAAATTAACTCAAAAAAGTCTGTAGCCTTCCCATACACAAATGACAAGCTTGCAGAGGAAGAAATTAGGAAAACCACACCCTTCGCATTAGCCACAAGCAATATAAAATATTTAGGAGTTATTCTAACTAAGCAAGTGAAGGATTTGTTTGAAAAAAATTTCAAAACGCTGAAGAAAGAGATTGAAGATGACATGAGAAGATGGAATGATCTTTCTTGCTCATGGATCGGGAGAATTAACATAGTAAAAATGGCCATCCTACCAAAAGCAATCTACAGATTCAATGCAATCCCTATCAAAATACCTAACCAATTTTTTAAAGACATTGAAAGTTCAATTCTGAACTTCATATGGAAAAACAAAAAACCCAAAATAGCTAAAACAATCTTGTACAATAAAAGATGCTCCGGAGGAATCTCCATACCTGATCTCAAACTACTATAAAGCAATAGTAATTAAAACAGCATGGTACTGGCACAGCAACAGGCTGGTTGATCAGTGGAATCGAATCGAAGACCCAGATATGAATCCACAGACATATGGTCACTTGAATTTTGACAAAGAAGCCAAATCCATTCAATGGAAAAAAGGATAGCATTTTCAGCAAATGGTGCTGGTCTAACTGGAGGTCTATGTGTAAAAAAATGCAACTGGACCCATATTTGTCACCTTGCACAAAACTCAAAGCCAAGTGGATCAAAGCCCTCAACATAAAACAAGAGATACTAAGTCACTTAGAAGAAAAAGTGGGGAAGAGCCTGGAACATATTGGCACAGGAGACAACTTCCTGAACAGAACACCAACAGCCCAGGCCTTAATGTCAACAATTAAGCTCATGAGGCTGAGAAGCTTCTGTAAGGCAGGAGACACTGTCAAGAGAACAAAGTGATAGCCTACAGACTGGGAAAAGATCTTCACCAACCTTACATCTGACAAAGGTCTAATATCCAAAATATATAAAGAACTCAAGAAATTAAACACCACCAAACCAAATAACCCAATTCAGAAATGGGACTTGGAACTAAACAGAGAATTCTCAACAGGGGAATATCAAATGGCTGAGAAACACTTAAAGAAATGCTCAACCTCCTTAGTCATCAAGGGAATGCAAATCAAAACAACTCTGAGATTCCATCTTATACCCATCAGAATGGCTAAGATCAAAAATTCACATGCTGGCGAGGATGTAGGGAGAGAGGAACACTCCTTCATTGCTGGTGGGAATGCAAACTAGTACAGCCACTTTGGAAATCTATCTGGTGCTATCTCAGAAAAATGGGAATAGGGCTTCCTCAAGACCCAGCTATTCCACTCCTTGGAATATACCCAGAAGATGCTCTAGCACACAACAAGAAAATTTGCTCAACCATGTTCATAGCAGCCTTATTCATAATAGCCAGAACATGGAAACAGCCTAAGTGTCCATAAGTAGAAGAATGGATAAAGAAACTGTGGTACATATACACTATGGAATACTACTCAGTTATTAAAAACAAGGAATTCCTGAAATTTGTGGATAAATGGATTGAGCTAGAAATGATCATAATGAGTGAGTTAACCCAGAAGCAGAAAGACTCAAATGGTATATACTCACTTATATCTGCATACTAGCCCAAGGGGCATGTCCCACGAAAGCCTTCACTTACCAGGAAACTGGGACAGAGGGGAGGACATCCTATTGGGACTCTAAATGAGAGAAGCATGGGAGAATAGCAAAGTAGAAGGATCCAGAGGGTCCTAGAAACCAAGTAGAACATTATGGTAGGCAGATTTGGGCCCAGGGGTCCCGCTCAAACTAAGGCACCAGCCAAGGACAATACAGGAGCTAAACTTTAAACCCCTACCCAGATCTAACCAATGGTCAGAACAATCTCCACACTTGAGTGGAGAGTGGGATATGACTTTCTCACCTACTCTGGTCCCTCACGTTTGACCATGTCCCCTGAAGGGGGAGACCTGGTGGCACTCAGAGGAAGGACAGCAGGTTACCAAGAAGAGACTTGATACCCTATGAGCATATACAGGGGGAGGAAATCCCCCTCAGGAACAGTCATAGTGGAGGGGAGTAAGGGGAAAATGGGGGGAGGGAAGTGTGGGAGGATACAAGGGATGGGATAATCATTGACATGTAACAAGAATAAATTAATAAAAAAATTTAAAAAAAAGAAATGAAAAATAAGATAGGAGCCTGTTTTAAAAACTCCGTGTGGTTTGTGTTTCTAATATGTGTTTAGTTTATGTGTGAGCTGCTTTCTCTACTCTGCGTGCTTGGAATAGTAACTTATTGTTGATTATTCTACATTGTTCTTAGTTTCCTGGTTCTGTATTCACAATTTTGTTTTTGCTTGAGTGTGAAGTCTGAGTTGGAGGAATTGGGGTCAATAATTACAAGTGAGCAAAACGACAGTGAAGAGAATGTACCAGAGCATGATGTAATTGACACACCATGGTTATGGGTCATCTGTTCCTGCCATAACCCTTACAGAGCAACCAGAAATTTAAGCCAAAGCAAAAGAAACAGTGAGCTAAAACCAAATGGCCAAATTTTTCCTGGGTCCATAGGCATACAACTACCTGAAACATTTTGCACAAATGAAAATCTAAAAGTAGCAAATACAGAAAGGAAAAAGGGAAATAAGAGGTGTTAGAAACAATATCAGAAGGCAAGTCCAGTGAAAGGAGACTTGATGGTCTGTCGTCTTTGTGAAGGAAGGCTGCCTGTGGAAGAGAACTGCAAGTGTAGCCAGGACACAATGGGAGCTGAGGAAAAGGATCAGGATCATGTGGACTTTCACATGCAGTTTGACAGACAGGTTCATGTTCACTCCCATACCCAGTGCATACACAGGCAGCTACACGTGTATTTTCACATCCGGTGCTTATATAGGACAGAAATGCTTGTTATATCAAATGGGAATCTAACCAGTCTCAACTCTTAGTTTCATTCTCATCTTTAGAAAATATTGCTTAATTAATTTGCTTTGTTTGTGGTGTGTGTGTGTGTGTGTGTGTGTGTGTGTGTGTGTGTGTGTGTGTGTGTGTGTAAGCATAAGCATGTGCCACTGTGTATGGAGATAAGGGAAAAATGAAGTTGTCTATTTTCTGCCATATGTGCCCTGGAAATGGAGGTCAGGTTAATAAGTTTAGAAGCAAGCACGTTTACACACTCAACCATCTTATTGGCTCCAAAGATTTAAACATAGACAGCACAATGCACAAAAGAATATACTTTGCATTTTCCCATCAGTTATTTTTTCCTTGTCTACTCCTTTTATTTATTTATTTTTATTAATAAATATTTTTATTTTTACATATACATTTATGTTATTACACATATATACAATAAACTACATATAGCAAGAAGAACCTTGAAACAATTGGTAGTTATATAAATGTTACAGTCATAGAGTTTTGGCTATTTGTATTTGACAACCTTGAAGAAAACATCTTTCCTATCTTGGTGTATCTAAAATTCTGAATGTAAATAAATATCTATCATATCTTGTTGTTATCAACCTATAACATCTATCTAGACCTAAAAACATCTTAACCCTTAAACAACTAAGCTTAATTGTAAAACTAAACTGTTTGGTCTTCAACCCCATCAGAGATTTGAGAAGGAATACAATTAATTACCTGAGTATATAGGGAGTGCAGGTTAGCAGCTTTCCAAATGAGACAGAGACAGTTTGCTGCCTGAACAGTCACCCAAATTTTTCTATAATGTTGGAACATCATCTTCAGCTTTCTGGCCCAACATATGTGACAGACATATTTGTGAGGTAGGAACTATGGCAGACTCACTTACCTATCTAGACAGAGTTTGGCAGTGAACTCTGCCTGCATCCAAGCTTGCCGATTTTTAGGCAGAATTCTGTCTGTGGCAGAAACGAGGACATTTTGCCCTGTGGCTGGTTTGTCATATTTGAAGCCAACTCCATAAGGAGGTTCTTTCATGCTCGTCATCCTCTTTGAGGTAGGTTGGGTGTTGCCAGGAGTTAACCTGTCTCATTGTCAGTGAATCTTTAAAGTAATAAAAACATCTTTAAATGTCATATTCTGTATGTCTCTGAGGTTTTTGAAGACCTTGTCTAATTATTTTACCTCATGTTTCTATACAAGCACATTTATCTATTATACCTAGGATATATATTCTCATGATAAAAATAGACTAGTAATTGATATGACCACGATTTGGCCAATTATCCATTAACTTGTATAACTTACTTAACCTAAACAACCTGCAATAGCACTTTCAAAATATTGGAAGTAAACCTTGTATTATAATTGAGTATGGGCACAATACTGCATATTAGAGTATATATATAGTGTGTAAACAATAATCTTAAATTTGAATTCTACACCAATGTATCTAAATTTAAACTTACTTTGCATCTATATAAAAAAATCCTATACCAGTGAATTAAAAATAACCTTGTGAGTAAAAGTTAAGGCATTAAATTGAGGAGTAGATTCACTAATCTACTTTATGTCCTAACTTTCCTATAATTTCTATATTCCTCTTCTTTCTTTTCAACCCCTATCTCAAGTCTAAGAATGAAAGATAAAGGGAAAGAGAGACATCCCCGAGTCCCATGAGAAATTACATGTTTTCAGAACAAAAGAACCAGACACTGATACAGGATCAGATCTGACAGGATGCATTCCTCTCAACATGCTGGACACTGACATCCTGCGTCCTTCATGGTCCAGCACCAAGTGCTTCAGTTGCTGTTCCTCATCAGAACAGGACAGGTCCCAGGATAGCTTCGAAGGAAGCTTCCAATCCCAATTGGTCCAGCATTTCAGACTGCCCTACACAGGACTCTAATTAATCCTGGAATTTCTCAACATTTAGAAACTAGACTACAAATGCTATTCCTGGCTTGTTTAGCCATTTCCCACAATTTTATTTGGGCCCCTACAAAGAAAAGTATTAATTGTCCCAATTCAGCTGGAAAGAAACCTTAAGAGAACGATGACCCATTTCTCTTAAGGGGGTTGGGTAGGTTTTTGGTTGCTTTCTTGGGCTATAGAGGGTTGTTTTCAATTGGAGTTGGTTAACAGTTACTATTGGTCTTATTCCCATGAAACTTTTGTTCCACACCTTTTTTCATTTGAGTGACAGCACTGCCCACACATAGTTTGAGCGGGACCCAGAAGATGCTCCAGCACACAACAAGAAAATTTGCTCAACCATGTTCATAGCAGCCTTATTCATAATAGCCAGAACATGGAAACAGCCTAAGTGTCCATCAGTAGAAGAATGGATAAAGAAACTGTGGTGCGAAGCAGAAAGAATCAAATGGTATATACTCACTTATATCTGCATACTAGCCCAAGGGGCATGTCCCACGAAAGCCTTCACTTACCAGGAAACTGGGACAGAGGGGAAGGCATCCTATTGGGACTCTAATGAGAGACGCATGGGAGAAACAGCAAAATAAAAGGATCCAGAGGGTCCTAGAAATCTACAAGTAGAACAATATGATAGGCAGATTTGGGCCCAGGGGTCCCGCTCAAACTAAGGCACCAGCCAAGGACAATACAGGAGGTAAACTTTAAACCCCTTCCCAGATCTAGCCAATGGTCAGAATATTCTCCACAGTTGAGTGGAGAGTGTGATACGACTTTCTCACATACTCTGGTGCCTCACATTTGACCATGTCCCCTGGAGGGGGAGACCTGGTGGCACTCAGAGGAAGGACAGCAAGTAGCCAAGAAGAGACTTGATACCCTATGAGAATATATAGGGGACGTAATCCCCCTCAGGAACAGTCATAGGGGAGGGGAATAATGGGAAAATGGGGGGGGAGGAATGGGAGGATACAAGGGATGGGATAAACATTGAGATTGTAACAAGAATAACTTAATAAAAAAAAAAAATAAAATAAAAGCAAAAAAAAAAAAAAAAAAAAAAAAAGAAACTGTGGTGCATATACACTATAGAATACCACTCAGCTACACGAGAGAGTCTACACTACCTACACAAAACATTTAAAACTAAGTATACATATTTTCATTAATTGCTACCTTTTCATAGATAACACATTTCAAACTGTTACCCTTGCTTAAAAAGATAAATTTTAAGATTATTCCATATTACTACATAAAATACATCAGTTTAAGAAGAGATTTAATAGAATTGAATCTGTACTTCACACAGTTCACACATTTAAGACTTTCAATTCATGTTTTTTTAATGTATTTGCAGAGTCAGTTAACCAACCTCACAGTCAATTTTAGGATACTTCGTTACTGTGTAGAAAAACCCCTCACATATTACCCATAACTTCTTAATACCCCATCTTTCCTAGCTGCAGGCAACTACCACTTCCACCACAACAACCTTCTTTGGCCTGTTCTACACATTTCATATAAATGAGATAATGTAATAACTTCTTTCACTTTACATAAAGTTTTCAGGGTTCACCCTTGCTACATCATGTAAATTCTGTATTTGAGAGTGGATGTCTAAAAAGATTGCATATGTGAAATGTTCTTGGTTTGCATATTGGTGTATGAGCACGCGTACACTGATATCCACACTGTGCTCTTATGCAGCAGTCATTAATTCATGTGTACCAGCTCTTATTAAGTATGTAAAGTCAAATGCCAATTTACAGACTTACTTCACACAAAGAAGTGTTTTTAGAAGTCATTCTTAGTTAGCTGCTGACAGGTCCAGTCTAACTTATAAGTGGCACGATTTGAGGTGAACTTAGGCTGCCTTTGTCTAAGTGTTAGTCGTACATGCTTTATTCTTTGATTTCTGTTTGCAGGCTCTTCCCAGAAGGGGATAAATGCACAAGGCTTACAGTGCCCTCCTCTTCCTCTACTCTCCCTGCTGTAATAGAGAAAGCCATCTCTCCTCTCTCTCTCTCTCTCTCTCTCTCCTATGCTCTTCCTTTTCAATTCCTTCATTCCATGCATTCTCTCTTTTAAATTCCAACCATATCTTCTGCTCCTCCCTCTAAATGGTACCATCTATTAGTGTGCGTGCACACACACACACACACACACACATACACAAACACACACACATTTTCTTTCTTTTTAAAAAATTTTTTTTTTATTAATTTATTCTTGTTACATCTCAATGTTTATTCCATCCCTTGTATCCTCCCATTCTTCCCTCTCATTCCCCTCCCCTATGACTGTTCCTGAGGGGGATTACCTCCCCCTGTATATGCTCATAGGGTATCAAGTCTCTTCTTGGCAACCTGCTGTCCTTCCTCTGAGTGCCCACCAGTTCTCCCCCTCCAGGGGACATGGTCAAATGTGAGGCACCAGAGTACGTGAGAAAGTCATATCCCACTCTCCACTCAACTGTGGAGAATGTTCTGACCATTGGTTAGATCTGGGTAGGGGTTTAAAGTTAACCGCCTGTATTGTCCTTGGCTGGTGCCTTAGTTTGAGCGGGACCCAGAAGATTCTCCAGCACACAACAAGAAAATTTGCTCAACCATGTTCATAGCAGCCTTATTCATAATAGCCAGAACATGGAAACAGCCTAAGTGTCCATCAGTAGAAGAGTGGATAAAGAAACTGTGGTACATATACACTATGGAATACTACTCAGTTATTAAAAACAAGGAATTCCTGAAATTTGTAGATAAATGGATTGAGCTAGAAATGATCATAATGAGTGAGTTAACCCAGAAGCAGAAAGACTCAAATGGTATATACTCACTTATCTCTGCATACTAGCCCAAGAGGCATGTCCCACGAAAGCCTTCACTTACCAGGAAACTGGGACAGAGGGGAGGACATCCTATTGGGACTCTAAATGAGAGAAGCATGGGAGAATAGCAAAGTAGAAGGATCCAGAGGGTCCTAGAAACCTACAAGTAGAACATTATGATAGGCACACACACATTTTCATGATTAAAAAGTTTCCTGGATTTCTCATCCAATTCTAAAACTTGATTCTTCTCTTCACTGTCTCTTTGCCTTTGGTGATTTCCAAGAAAATAAACTTACTACGGGCAAAGCCACCGGCTGCTGGCTACGTCAATAGAAACCATGAAATATTTTCTTCTCCTACCCACTCAACCTGAAATCTCTCCTGGGGTGACTTCCAGAGCTCTGACACCAAACCCAGAGATGCTGTCCTGTAATTCAACCTCAACAAACTGCAACTTGCTTGTCTTCCCTCCAGCTGCCTTATTTTAACACCAAGGGTAACCTTCCATCAATAATTCTAAAGGTATATATCTAGGTAAAATTCAGGAATCTGGGTGGTGAAGATGAGTTGATGCATCAAGAACATGTCAGAGGGGGACCTCCTCCCCCTGTATATGCTCATAGGGGATCATGAAGGTCCCCCTCAGTCACAGTCATAGGGGAGGGAAGTTTATTCATTAAGGATAATGCCATATTTCATATTCCTGTCTTGGAGAATACCATGTGCCCTGGTTGAAAAGAGGGATTTTACTAATGGAAAATTCAACATCTGTGTAAGTCACATAAACATACCTTAGAGTATTAGGATTTTGGCTGAGGCTGTAGAGTCTGAATATTCTTGTCAAGATCCTTGGAATTATGAATAGAGATTCCAGAGAACCTCATAATCACTGAGAAAACATTTGAATTTTAAAAGAAAGGAATATGTTTTGAAAATCCATGCAAAAATTTTAAATCAGATTCCGACAACTTACTGAAATCCACAGATAGTCACAGAACTTAAAGGCTCTGGGACATGCTAAAATATATAGAAATATTCAGAACAATAACAGTCACCATAGAAATTATTTGAAGATTTTTATATAATAAAATAATTTTATAAATTTAGTATTATTACATATAATTGGACTGCTTAGCAACTGTATTATTTGAGATAGCATGTTGAAAATATATGAGTTAGTATTTGTTAGGATGATATTTTAAGCCTACCCAAGCAATAAATCTATATTTACAGAAAAGTGTGCATAAAATTTAAGAGCAAAATAGAATACAAATGTTAATATCTTTAAGGAATATAGAAATGTTTTGGGATTTTCTTCTAGTTAGAAAAATACATTAAAATCTTGAGACTAAATAATCCACAGTAGTGAAAAATAATGAAGGAGCTTATAAATTTCTGAATATATTGCCCTCTCTGTTTGAAGTGGAAACTAAAATGGGACTTCGTTTCCAATGAGAAGCTCATGGGGAAATAAACTCACTGAATAGAATGTCTGCTGTACAGACCTTTGCCTAAAGAGTTTCATTCAGGAACAAATAATTTTGTGGCATTCAACATTTTTTCTTCAGGGTTAAACTGTGAACATTAAAGCTTGTTCTTATTGTTTTTCTCAGGGAAATAAATCAAAACAAAAGCCACATAGGAATATGTTTGATGCCTAGTCTGGTTTTAACAAACTATAGCATGTAAAAGTATATTAATTGGGCCACCTGAGTGGTACTAGCTCTCTCCTTCCTATACAATATGTTTGTGTTTCCCTACGCGCTATTAGGACTAGAGAGAATTATCCTAGTCCTCTTGTCAGTCTGTATTCATTCTTGCTGAGCTGAGGTATAAGAATTATGCTGCCATAGCTTAACACCTAACCTCAAATTTATCAAAATGCATAACTATTCTTAGTATTTAAAGGTTTTCTTCCCCCCCCGCTTTTTATTGTACTTGACCTATTGGTGCAGGCAGAGGACCATGATCTATGTTTGAAATTGCAACTTTAAGTCAGCCTGTCTGAAGTATTTGAGGATTTCAGGAGGACAGTAGTTGTGTCAGATAGGGGTTCAGTTGCTGTGATAAAAACACCAGGACCAAAAGCAACCTGGGAAAAAAAGGGCTTATTTCATCTTGTAGCTTGTAGTCTATCAGCCAGGGAAGTCAAGGCAGGAACTCACAACAAGAACTGAGGCAGAGGTCACAGAGGAAGAGGTCACAGAGGAATACTGATTACCGGCTTGGTCCTCATGGCTTGCTTAGCCTGCTTTCTTATTATAGCACCCAGGACCACCAGCCCAGTGGTGACACCACCTACCGATGTGAGCTGAGCCCCCCTACATCAATCAACAACCAAGAAAATGCATCACAGACAAATCCTGTGGGAGTGTTTACTCAATTGAGGTTCCTTCTTCGAAAATGTCTCCAGCTCATGTCAGGTTGACATAAAATCAGAAAAGTAGCACAGTGCCATCCATGGATCAAAACAGCAGAGCCAGATAGAAGAAAAAAGGCTTGACTTTCATTATTATAAAAACAGCAGCTCTTTCTGGCATATTCCTTTCAGGATTTGGAGTTCAGAGGATTGATCTGATATTGTTGGTAATTTTACTTAAAAACCCTCCCTATTACACAGATTTGCAATATTTTTTTTTTTTTTTTTTTGGTAGAACAGATGGTATAGACTAGAGGAAGAGACAAACATTGTATGTTAAACATTTTATTGATCAATTAAAATATCATAATTTAAAATGTTGATTCTGCTGTGGGAATTATGCATGTCTGTATTGGCCTGGAAAAGACATTCAGAGCCTGTGTGGGCCTGGGCTGGGAGTGTAGTATGTAGTTAAAATGTGGAGCTCTATTAACTCCTGCTTTCTAATCTCCCTCCTTGTTGTCTGTCTGTCTGTCTCTACCTTTGTCTGTCTGTCTGTCTGTCTGTCTGTCTCTCTGTCTCTCTCTCTCTCTCTCTCTCTCTCTCTCTCTCTCTCTCTCACACACACACACACACACACACCACAACACACACACACACACACACACCAGGGTGGCAGATAGCCTTCTGTCAGGTGTGAGGAACCTGCCTTTGTTTCTTGAATCGTGCCTCTAGGCCCTTTGCAAACTGCTTCTTTTGCCCATTTTTAAGACCAGTTTGAAAAAAAGATGATAGTCAGGGTACAATTAAGAAAACCACCTGTGTGGATTTGCAGGAAAAAAAAAAAAAAAAGCAAGCACTAAAACTTGCAGCTCATCAAACAGAGAGTGCTGTTACAGGAAAAATGGATCCTTGCTGTTAAACAGAATCCTGTTCAGTTCTTCTAAGAGGGAGGGATCCCTCGAGAAGCCAGTGGCATTGTTTCAGTAATGTGTCTCCTCGATACTAATTTTCAGTCATGTTAACCTTTCGTCCCTATGAGCCATTCATGTGTGGGAGCATCCACTGTTTTTGGAGTATTGTTCTTGACTATATTTATAAATTATGATAGTGTATTCCTTAAAGTTAAACACAGCCACAAAAGATGGGAAGTGCAAGCAGTAGCTGTAGCATGTTAACTTTTAACTCTGAGCTAAAAATACTCTCCTCTTTATTCTTTTTTTTTATTAAAGGGAAATTCATTTACTAGAGATCCAATAACATTAAAATTTCCTTTTCACTTGATTCATGTATTCATAGGAAAATACTGCAGTTTATTCTGGATGCAGAAACAAACCCATTACCTATGGAAGGTGCAGAAAAATGAGAGCCTTCAAACAGAAGGTCCATGTGTGTCCTGATGTGCCGTGCATGGTCTTGCTCTCCCTCGGAAACCTCATTTCTGTCCACTGTTGGTGCAGGCTGTTTCCCTGACTGACAATGGAGAGTTTTAGTAGAAGATGCCCTCTCCATCTAAGTTATAGGACCTGATACAGTGTCTACCATACAAACAGTGGCTCTCTCTCCCCTAAATCATCCTTGGGCATGTAGCCTCATTATTGTTCCCAAGATTTGTGCCCTTTGCCCTTGATCTCATTTCTTCAGGAGATAGACAACTGTCTATCTTGGAACCCAGTAGTGACCTCGATTCTTGGATTTTTCTGGGGGAAACTGAGTTTAAATCTAGCATTGAAGTTACAGGGAATATTTTCTAATCATATTAGTCAACTGACTCTTGGTATAGAAAGAAGTCCTAGTCCTCTGATAGACAGCTGTCTTTATAATTGGGTCAGATTTCCAGTTTCCTCTTCTTAAGAATGATGAAGTGTTTGTACAAAACTGCATCTACTTTGTTTTCATTATTCTTACGCTGGATGCACCGGAAGATTCTAAAAATGCTCCCTAGAGTTAAGTTTCCAGAGAATTCTTTTAAAACTTTATATTTCTGATTGTCAAAATAGAACATGTTCAGAAATCAAGTTCAAAAAGAATTGGTTGGCAAGAGAGACTAGAGTAACGATAGCGGGTGTTTGGCACTTGATGGATGAACAAGTGGCAAAAGAGTGTGATTCGGTACCCAGAGACACCACAACATGGTTGGTCCTAAGCCCCTTTGGGGCAGGGGGAAGGCAGTCTTTAATTACATCTGGAACTCATTATTTCTTTTTGGAGGCTCTTTCCAGATCAGCTCCCCCATCAGCCTCCCATTGAGCAACAGAAATTCCAGATGGTTCCCTCCATATGCCAGTGCTCACTCTCTCAAGTAGGATAGATTGGTCATTGACAGAATAGGATGGAAGAGCTGCATCCAACCAGGACTAGGTAGAAAGCATTGGGAGGCAGTTAAGATAGAGGGGATCCATCATATATATTTATTAAATGGGTTGATTGGCTTTTATGAATGACTACTAGAAATGCTTTGAGTAATTTCACAGAAATCATGCTACTTGTAGAGAATGTGGCATACTGGTTCAAATTCATAGCTTGATAAAAAGGTACAAGCTTTCCTTGTATCTGAGGACAGTTTGACCTGATAGCTTTTCTGCTCTGGAGACAATTTCAGCATGAATTGTGCATTTCATTGTTCATGTCACTGTCACCTCTACAACTGTGATACGAAGAGAACTCCTTTAACAGGAAATGTTATTTCATTTTAGTAGAATAGATATACTAATACATTTTCTAGTCAGAAATAGCTGGGACTAAGAAAATAGACCAACATCCCTATAATTAAAGTATAGTATTACTTCAAGTCTATAGCCTTATTTTATTAGTATATCTGTATCATGTAATTGTACGAAACACCTCTCACCTACTCATCTTTCATTTCCAACTTCTTGTAAAATATAATACCCAAAGAAATGACAGCAGTACTTCTCCTGTTTTCAGTCCATCTTTTCCCTCTTGCCACTGCTGGCTTGTATGTGTGTGTGTGCTACTTGGTATTATTATGAAGATCTAAGCTACATTAGATTTTGTTTCAGATCCTGATAAAATAAACACAAGGAGGGAAGAAGTCATCAACTGACCCCATGCAATTAATCTTTATGATTCCTAGGAAATTGGTTAGGACATTTGGATTAGGTAGAACATGTTATAAAAGGAAACCTCAAATCCTATGTATTTGTCATATTTTTACACAGGAATTACCTTCAAAGAGTCTAGTGTCCCTGTGTGTGTCCCTGTGTGTGTGTGTGTGTGTGGGTGCACGTATGTGTGTGTGCGTGTGTGTGTTTCTGTGTATATCTCTGCATGAAAGAAACATTTGTTTAACTGAATTGATTGTTTTGTGGAATCAAGTTCTATATGCAAACAGTGATTATAATTTGGCATACACGAAGACCATTTGCACAAAACTTTAATTTTTCGAGGTCTTTGTTTTAAATAACTTTTTAGTTTAAAAGTGTGAAACCATTAGATATATAAAATGATAATATTCTCTTGGTATTGCACTTTTTCTTTGAAAAGTGTTTTGAGAAGTGCCAGAGATGAGGCTGAGGCCTATGTCATTATCTATCTAGTCAGTTGTCTTACACCTGTTAGTAATGCAAAGGACTCTTGAATTGGAGGTGTGTGAGGACTAAACTCTCCAGGGCTCGAAACACTTGTTGAATGTCTTTCTTTTCAACATCAGAATAAGCGCAATCCTTTTCTTTTAGAAATGGTTACTGTCTTCCTCCAAAAATAGGGGAGACAATGATTTTTCTACTACTCAGTCATTAAGTGTTGTTATGCAAACTTCACAACATAAAAATCTAGTATTCTGACTTAAATGTGTGAACAATATCTTAGAAGTATGAAAAAGATGGTGCTGTCCTCCAGAGGCAGTAGTGGTGGAGAACTCTAAGGAGGAAGTGATGAGTGCTTTACTGTCAGCTAAAACCCAGCTCCTTCGTGTTCCCCATGGAGTGGGTGGTACTGATGATGCAAGGCCATGGCGGTACTTTGAGATCCACTAATAGTGTACAGCTGAGAGAATTGAGGAGGGAGAGAACGTCCAGAGGGTATGGGCTGGACTGAAGGTGTTATGCTGGAAACATGCCTGCCATATTATTGGCTACAGTTTAGTCATATGGCTTCATTTAACTGAAAAGATAGCTAGAGACTGCAGACTAAATCTGTAAGCCCAGGAAGAAGAAGGAACCAGTTGGCTTGCAGCCTTGTAGTCTTTGCCACAGGAGGGCATGGCTGGTCTTCTACCTAAAGAAACCTGTGAGTGCTAGCAAGACAACTCGTGACAAGTTAATTTGCCTGGTCAGGTCCTTAAGGATGGCAGAGTCCATTGTTTCCAGGTCTTAGCAAGAGAACTTCTTTTTTAAAAAAAGTCTGTGTACTTGTTGGTGATCATGATACTTGAAATTTAAGCAGAAACATCTATTTGACATCTTTAATTCATTTTGAAGAGGGGAAACACTTAATACTTCCGCATAGATGAAATATTTAATGTTTTAAGTGAAAATGTTTTATTCATATAATACTTTATTGTTAAGTTCAGGCAAAAAACCCCATGATTATTTCTTTTAAAGTTATATAGAAAAGGCTTTTATGAGAGGGATGAAGGGAGGAGGATAGTGGTTTGAAGTCACTCTATAAGCATGCTAGGCAATTGGACATCTGTACATTGAGAGATGCTCTTACTAAGCACACATTGGGTACTTTGTATCACATTGTGGAGATTATGGAGTTACATGTGGCTTGCCATGTTGTGTAGGCACTTCAATCTACTAACTGATTTAATGCTCACAAAAGTCCTATGAGAAAGCAGATACTATTTTTATTCTTCTTTCATGGACAAGATAATCAAGGCACAGAAGGATAAAATTGCTCTCTCATCTAGCAGATTAGCAGAGCTGGGATTCAGAACTAAATTGCTTATCTTTCCAAGGCTAGTGTCTTATCTCTTCTTCTCTATGCCCTGAAACTAGAGTCAAAAGTGAGGACACAGGTACAAAGCATAGGGAGCTCATGTTTGCACATACTAAATTCATACTACATTTATTGAGAGTGGTGTTTGAGGACATAAGCAAGACTTTTTGGCCATAAAATTTTGTTGTGTTAAGGAGTGACAAAATCTACTAGGCATGGCTGACTTTCTTTCCTATTTGTTAATAAGGCTGCCTCATACAGAGTGTTCTGGTTGCTGCTCCAGGGCTGACTCAGGTGACAACATGAACAGCTTCTGAATTGCTAGAAGCCTGAACCATCCCTGGAGGAGAGGAAGGGGACCTTGTTTCAGGTGCAGAGCTGAGCTACTGTTTTGTTTCCTGCAGACAGGTCTGTACTTGTGGATACCCATCTCCCACCGCTTAGAGGCCTCTATGTGATGGGGACCTTGGAGTTTCCAGTGGACAGAAGCAATGTTCTGAGTGTGGCATGCTTACTCATTGCAGGAGGGGAGCTGAAAGTAGGTGAGTAAATGCTTGGGGATTGAGATGGGAATGCAATGATAGTCAAGTTGGGGGGAAGGTGTTATGGGGAATGCAAGGTAGCATTAATTGGCTGCCTGACAGAGGCTGAGGAGCCATAAGTCTAGGAGTGTCTTTCCATGTACATGTTTAAATGTGGAGAGTAGTGACTTCTGGTTCTTCCTTCTCACTTGCTCTCTATTGTCAATCCTGTTTTGTTGCCCTAGAGGAACTCTTAAGTCAGATAGCATGGGGTCAAACTCACCACAATCTCACACTGGCTGTTTGACCTTAAGCAAAAAGTCCCAGGGGACTTCCATTTCGCCATCTGTTACATGTACAATGAGGGAGTCTACCACAGGGAGATGAGATGTCTAAATGATTAGAGTCAGCTACTCACATTATCTTATGCTGGATTTTTGAAAAAAAAAAAAAAGACACCTTACATCACTTTATCAGGGTATTTATATACAAATCAGTAACATGATTTGAACTTTTTTTTATCAATTTATTTATATTACATCTCAATTGTTATCCCCTTGCTTGTTTCCTCCAACTCCTCCCTCCCTCCCTCTTTCACCCTATTCCCCTCCCCTAGGTCTGTGACAGAAGGGGACCTCCTATCGAACACCTACTCAGATCTAGCCAAGGGACAGAACATTATCCACAGTTGTGCAGAGAGCAGGAACTGACTCTGACATGAACTCTGGTGCCCCACATTTGACCACCTCCCCCGGGTAGCACTCAGAGAAAGAATAGGAAGGCTACCAAGATGGATAATTTTTTTTTTTTGAGATGTGAATAAGTGAGCTACTTACACAATTCCAAGTTTGGAATGGTGCTCACGGTAGAGCTAGTAAAGCCAGATATTCTTCCTCCTATTCTTTGCTGTAAAAGGTGGAGAGAATGGGTTGTTCCTGGAATCCAGACTTGCAAGTGTGGAGATTGTTATCAGACATGTGTGAATGTTTGCACGGCTGGGACTCAACTGGCTCATGAGAATGTCTTACAGAAATAAATTCTCTAACCTGTCTCTTCACACCAGGGTTGGAAGTCAGAGAGAACCCAACAGTTCTGTGTTGATAGGCCAGCATCACCCGGGGCATTGCATAGATCAGAGATGGCCGCTCAGGAATGGAGACATCAGCAGAAGCATTTCAGCATAGTTGGCTTTGGCTGTATACTTGCATACGCTTCTTTGGCTTTACCTTGGTATCGGGCCACTTAAGCATTCTGCCCTTTCACCCATTTCTTCATTAGATTACCTTCACCCATCTTTTTTCTCTGGACAATAACTTTATATTCTTATATTTTAATTTTGGATTAATACCATTGTCCCTTAGCATTCTAATAAAATCCTCATCTAATCACAGATGGAGACCTTTGATAAGATAGACCCTGCTTGTGTCAGTAAAAGACTATCTGAAGCCATCCTCTCTTGACTAGAGCTGTTCTTTTTAAGCACCTGGGGTCACTGATAACATAACTTGTAGACTGAAATATGTACCCTTGAGAGCAAGTGACACCATGCCACTCTCCATCTTTGCTTTAGATATTTTAGATAATTTAAAATTATGTCAATTCCTAACTTGGTTTTTTACCCATGACTAGATAATGGTGTATTTTTTTTTCTTTCCTTTCCATCCATGTGTTCCAGGCCTAAAGGTTGCTTATTGGAACCCATCTGCCCAATGCTATGTGTGTTATGCCTGAAGGAAGACTTTCAACCCATCTGTCCACACCTACAGAAATCCCGACACGAGAGAGATAATATGTCTAGTTAGCAAACAAACTTAATAGAAGTGGACACTGGCACAGCACACTGCCAGAGCATATCTTCTCTATGATGCCATTTCATCCAGAGCCTAGCAGTTTGGGATTCTAGTTCTTGGTGGCTAAGATTTTGAGGTAATAGATGCTGGCAAAAGCGATCATCTGATTTCCAAATCATAGAATGTTAGAATTGGAAGTAAATTTGAGATCAAAGTTGTGCCATGAATGCCAGAGGCAGTTACATTATTTGCTCAGTGCTTGTCTTACTAGAACATGCACACGACCAGAAAGTATAGCAGATAAGGATAATTGGCGACTATGCTCTAGCTATTAATTTATTTTTATCATTAATTATTGTTGTTGTTGTGGCTGATAAATGGATCATGACCAGAAAATTTTACTCTGCCTTTGTAACAACAACAATAACAAAACCCCCACTATATTATTTATTTGAAATATTTATTTTTAATTATATATGTGAATATGTGTCTTTGCATAGGTATTGTGTAATCCAGAAGAGGGCAAGAAACTTCCTGCCCTATGCTAGAGCTGGGGTTATAGGCAGTTGTGAGCCATCTGGTATGAGTGTTGGGAACCTAATGTAGGTCCCCTGGAAGAGCTGTTTGCATTCTTAAGTGCAATGCTGTCTGTGTAGCCAGCATATATACCTTAAGAGATGATAAATTTTATTTTATTTTTTAAATATTTATTTATTTATTGTATATGAGTGCTTTATCTGCAGAAGAGGGCATCAGATCACGTTGTAGATGGGTTTGAGCCACCATGTGGGAATTGAACTCAGGACTTCTGGAAGAGCAGGTGGCACTCTAAACCACTGAGCCATCTCTCCAGCCCAAGAGATGATAAATTTTAATAAGCTCAACATCCTTTATCTATTCTTTAACAACTTAAGTTGTTATTACATTTTTTATCCATTGCAGGTATGTATGTGTGTGTGTGTGTGTGTGTGTGTGTGTGTATAAGAGAGAGGGAGGAGAGGAGGATAGGGAGGAAGGAGGGAGAGAGAATAGAGAGGAGAGAGAGAGAGAGAGAGAGAGAGAGAGAGAGAGAGAGAGAGAGAGGCAGTCCTCGTTTTGTGCTTCATGTTCTTATGAAGGTCTATGAACAACTTGTAGAAGTTGGTTCTCTCCTTCCACCATGTGGATTCTGGGAGTTGAGCTGAACTCAGTTTATGAAGCTTCATGTCATGTGTGGCAGGCCCTACTTCAACATGTTCTCAAGTTTCATTTGGGATACAACATACTAGAAGTTAATAGCTATATAACTTGCGTAGTATATAGAATTACTTTCATGAATAGCATTCCTGGGTGAAGAAATGAAACAAATAAGTAAAACTTAAGAAGGAAATAATTCCTCTGTTGTGATGATTTTCCTCCATTTATACATTTATTGTTTCCTCTTTCCTCTCTATTCTCTTTTATATGTTTTTCTTTTATTGAGTGATCAGTTCAATGCCAAACATTGGGTTGGGATTTTTGGATCGCAGGGACCAGGACAGAGAGGATTCTCTTGTGTTTTTTCATTTGTTTACTTGGAAAAACAATGAGATAAACAGGAGCGATATGTTTAGATGACAACATACTTTCTGAAGGAAATGAAGGAAGTAACTTGGAGAGGTCCAGGTTGGCTGTTGGCCATCAGAGGTTCGGTGATTAGTAAGGACAGCCCTGAAGAACTGTGGAACCTTGGACCAAAGAGAACAGAAGGATCTAGACCTACAAAGCTTGGGCAAGACCACCTCATCCTTGAGAGGCTCATGCAAAAGCCTTGAGGCAGGAAGGTGTGTCGTGTCGGCCACTGTCCGGTGGAAGGGCAGCCGATGGAGTACAGAAGACGATAAGTTAAATCTCTAATTCTACTCTAGAAATTTGTTGTTCAACTTCTAGAACATTCTCCCAAAATAACTGTGCAGTTGGGAGTCTCTGCGGTTGTGAGGAACCATCACAGGGCATGAATCATCCCTTCACAGGCTTCATGAGGAACCCGAGATTGGCAGATTTTACTTGTTTGTTTCAAAATATTGCATTTGGTAAAGAGCAAAGCCACGGCCAGTGGCTGTTGCAGTTATCTTTAGCCTTCCCTCCCCAGCTTCTGGCAACTCTGTCTCCATTAGGAACCTCTTCTTCTCTTGATTAATAGATCACATTCAGCATTTTATCTCTGATCTACCCTACCAACTCTTCTTGTCTTTACTAATGTAATGTATTAGTTTTAAAGCATCTTCCTCACTAAATGGTAGAATTCAGTGTATGTTGTGAGACTTGTTATTGCCAGCTTCTGATAATAAATATATATATATGAATAGACTGCGGCCTATCCTTTATCTCAGTGGTTTTTCTTCCCTCATAGAACACATCATGCTCAAATGTCTATGTCTTTGAGGAAGGAATTACAATGTTAACATTTAAATGGCCATGATATATTTATCTCCCATAAGAAAAGCACACAAAAAAAATATGAAAACACAACAAAAAGCTGGTGCTCTGATTTCAGTTTTTACAATTTGTCTTGGCCCAATTAAAATGGCCACCTCAATCTCAAAATAAACATTAGTTAGTTGAGTGCATTAACTAATTTGTGTTTGTTTGAACAGGAACACCTGCCTGAACCCATCCCTTTTGTTTATGTATTTTTTTAGATGAGGAATTGCTCCTATTTATTCATGTGTTTCTTTTATCATGGTTATCACTGATGTAGCATGTTATTGACACAAATATTCAACCCATTACATATGAATAATTTTTTGTAATAATTTGTAGGAAGTCTTTAGTGGTGGATAACCAGAAGTAGCACACCTACTGAAACTATTATCAAAATATTAAAAAACAGCATATAAGTATCTTGTTATTGCATAAGTAATATGAAATATTGGTATTCATATTGTACAAATGTCCATAATTTGTTATATTCAAATATATTGAGTAATGCATATTCTAATTACATTTAAAAATTAATAGGATCCCTAAATCAGCAAGGAACACTACACACATTGGAGAGCTGGGGGCAGAGTAATTCATCGTTACTTTGGTTTGTCACAGCCAAGTCATGTGATGAACTGCCTAGTTGCTCGGTAATTATACCAAGAGCTTAGACTTTTATCCTAAAACTGGAAAACATTTTGTTTTTAGGGTATTTGATGGGTATTTGTCAGTGCTGCCTCACATTTATAGCCAGAAGCCTCAGGTCATCACTTGCACCTGGCTTTGATTATCAGGAAATGAGTACTAGGTGTATGGCTTCCTTCATTGCATCCATGATTGGAGCGCTCTCAAGCCCAAGGAAGAAAACCTATATTCTCCTTTCAAACCAGCAGTTCTGCAAGACTCATTGGATGATTAAGTAACAAGAAGTAAACAAACCTGAGAAAACTATAGATTACATCCTTCAGACTAAAGTCATAAAACCATTGAACAAACAGAGATCCATGTGTGTTATTGTTTTTTTTTTTTTTTTTTTTTTATTAATTTATTCTTGTTACATCTCAATGTTTATCCCATCCCTTGTATCCTCCCATTCCCCCCCCCCCCATTTTCCCATTATTCCCCTCCCCTATGACTGTTCCTGAGGGGGATTACGTCCCCCTATATATTCTCATAGGGTATCAAGTCTCTTCTTGGCTACTGCTGTCCTTCCTGAGTGCCACCAGGTCTCCCCCTCCGGGGACATGGTCAAATGTGAGGCACCAGAGTACGTGAGAAAGTCGTATCACACTCTCCACTCAACTGTGGAGAATATTCTGACCATTGGCTAGATCTGGGAAGGGGTTTAAAGTTTACCTCCTGTATTGTCCTTGGCTGGTGCCTTAGTTTGAGCGGGACCCCTGGGCCCAAATCTGCCTATCATATTGTTCTACTTGTAGATTTCTAGGACCCTCTGGATCCTTTTGTTTTGCTGTTCTCCCATGCGTCTCTCATTTAGAGTCCCAATAGGATGCCTTCCCCTCTGTCCCAGTTTCCTGGTAAGTGAAGGCTTTCGTGGGACATGCCCGGGCTAGTATGCAGATATAAGTGAGTATATACCATTTGATTCTTTCTGCTTCTGGGTTAACTCACTCATTATGATCATTTCTAGCTCAATCCATTTATCCACAAATTTGTTATTGTTAAGAATAATATATCAGGGATTAGAGAGATGGCTCAGTGGTTAAAAGCACTTTCTGCACTTGCAGAGGACCTAGGTTCAGTTCCCAGCACCCACGTGGTGGTTCACAACTTTCTGTAATTATAGATCCAGGAGACCTGACATTGGTGGGCACCAGACATGCAGCTCATGTGCACATGTTCATGAGGGCAAAACACACATTTATATAAAATAATAAATTAAGTAAAAAATAATATAAAATGCTAAAGTAAATACCATTGTCTTCTTTCAAGCAAGTACACTTTTAACGCATAATGTGCCATAGATATTTCCACAAAGATGTGGTTTATGGGAGCTAGAGTGAACCACTCATCAACCGGTTTTCACACTGATAGATTTCTAATCCAGGTAATGGTTGGCTAATAAAATTTCAAAGTAACATTGAAGACATGTGCTTTCTAATAACATGCTTAAAACTTTGTGTTTCATAATCATAGGAAGCATGAAAATCTATTTTTGTTCTTGGAGAGTCTTGATAGGGCCAACAGGCTAACAATAAGCAACACATGTTTCAAGATGAGTTTTGCCATAGGAAGATATTATTTTTGAATGGCTACCGCTTTTCCACAAGCATTTTATTGTCTTTAAATTTTAATCATGTACTGTTAATCAAAACTCTAATAAACCTGAAAAATCTTCTGATCTATTAAGTATCTTTAATAGTGAGAGATTTCAAAATCAGTATTTTCAAACTTACGCTTTTAAGTCATGAGTTTCTTTAATATAAATTTGGAGATATATAATTTTTGTTTAATAATTAACATAAGTATTTAATTGTACTTTAATAATTTAATATATTAAGTAAATTACATATTAAATAAATTCACATTTAAATATTAACTAATTCATGTGAAAAAATAATTTTACTCTACGGACATGAGTCTACTTTATTTTAATCAAGTTGACCCTTGTTTCTCTCCCAGTGATTCCCTCTCACACATGCCTTTCCAAACTTCACATCCTCTTATGTGTAGGAAGTCTTTATTTTAATACAGATACATGGATGTCTTTAGAAAGAAAGGGTCGGGGATCTCAGACAGCTCATAACCTCAGACTCCTTATATAATCAAGGCTGTCTTTCTACCTCCACTTGTCTAGTGCTGGTGTTACAGACCTGTGCCATCATGCTGGGCCTAATCTTTCATTATGAAATAAACATTTTGACTGAATTATGTTAAAAAAAAATCAAACATGATATAGTTCCAATACTTTAAAAAACAAACTTAATTAAACTTAAAATTGAATGAGATAATATATACTTACTCTCATCCAGTAGAAGAGGGAAGACTTGTAGTTCAAGGATGTCCTCAGCTATACAGTGCCTGTGAGGCCAGGTGGGGCTGCATGAAACTGTCTAAAGAACCTAACCAACTAATGTTTTTCAAGACCGGGTTTCTCTGTATAGCCTTGGCTGTCCTCGACTCTCTTTGTAGACCAGGCTGGCCTAGAACTCACAGAGACCCACTTGCCTCTCTGAGTACTGGGATTATACAGGCATGTGACTTCCTTCCTTCTTTCCTTCCTTCCTTCTCTTTCTTTCTTTCTTTCTTTCTTTTTTTCTTTCAGATTTATTTATCATGTATACAGTGTTCTGCCTGCATGTATGCTTGCAGACAGAAGAGGTCAGGAGATCTCTTAATAGATGGTTTTGAGCCACCAAGTGGTTGCTGGGAATTAAGCTCAGGACCTCTTGAAAAGCAACGAGTGCTCTTAACCTCTGAGCCACCTATGCAGCCTCATCAACTAAGTTTTAAGCATCTATATAAGCTTTTATCTTGTAGAGGTTTTGAAGGAATTCACACTTCTTGTTTACGGATAGTTTCCCATCTATGGCTATTTTGCCAACCTTGCTGATTGTTTTACTCATTACCACATTTTCTTAGTTTCTGTTTATTATATGTGGGGATGTTTGCCTGACCACACTTATTATCCATTTTTCTGCTTAGATCCCTAGATTTCTTTTTCCTACAATTAGAAGTTATACTGCTAGTCCATGTATGTTTACGGTCTTTATAACGTATTCACAATTTTTATTACTATAAGATGTTTCTATCTATTAATGTTTTCTTCAAGGAAGTTGGTCTCAATGAACTAGCTCATAATTCTATGAAAAATTTTAAATTAATTCTTACAAGGAGAAGAAAATAAGCAAAAATCACAATTTACAGTCTTAAAAAATTTGAGGTAAAATATGGTATGTTGCTATAGCTGAGAAGGGTCACTTAACCCTGACTTAATTGACAAAGAAAGATCTGAATAAAGGTTGACTCTGGGGACTTAGCTGTGAAAGGGGCTGGGGTAGTGTTTCAGGCAGAGAGGAGAAGCGTTGTGTTTTGGGACTTACTGTGGCTCAGCTGTGGAGCATGTCAGAAAAGGTGAAAAGAAGGGAGGTGTTCTACAGGACCATGAGACATGGACAGCAGCTCTCCTTTTTGCTGTTCCAAAACATTGAAAACTAGTTGCCATTATGTATAAATAGCATACTGAAGAACTTTGAGGATTTATTCCTTTTTCTTTATATCACATGCTAAGTCTTTAGTTCACATTTCTTAAAATATAACAAGAGCTACAACCACTTTTACTGTAACTCAGGAACATTGTAGACTCTTAGAAATTAAGTAGAGTGGAGCCAGGTGTGGACAGAAAATTAAGGATTGGGCAGAGTAAAACAGACTGTGAACAGAAAGATCTGAAATGTTAGTACATATTCTTGAATGTGTTTGTAGATTCCAAGGTTAGGCAATCAGGTTGATAGAGCATGCTTAAAGTGTAACGAGGCTTATACTCGATTCTATCAAAGAGATTTAGTTAATAAAATAATAAAAGGTCCTTTCCCCCTTTTTGTACATTTTGAAATTCATGGAATCCATTTGTACCATATCCTCCAAATCAATAATGGTTATCTTTGGTATACCAGAACTTATTTTCTTCCATCTCTCCAGGTGATTTTAACATCTGGACCCAATTCTCTTTCCCTCCCATTGCCCACCATCATACTAAGTAATGACAACTGTGCCTTCTCTCCTAGTCCTACACACACACACACACACACACACACACACACACACACACACACACACACACGTCTTAGAAAGGTATTTATTAAGTCAAAGCCCAATGCCACTACATAATAGCTATGTAGTTTCTGACTCATTGCCTAAGCTTTTCTTGCCTCAGTTTCCTCATGGGCATCTCTACCGTTTTCATTGAAGGCCTCTGAGAATGTAATGAAGTCATGGATGCAAAAGTATCAGAAATGTATCCCAATACATAAACTTCAGGTTTCAAAGCAGCCTTATAAAGGTAAACCAAAGCCCATGTGCATCATCTGGGGTGCTGTATCTCCAAGGTAGCTACTATCTTTATTGATAAAGTCTATGTTGAAAAGAAAATCTCACTTCTGTTTTCAGGATTGAGAGTACAGTGATGATGGCAGGCAGCCATGAAAGCCTCACTTTCACCAGCCTTTACAAATCCAGGAAGCATCTTACTGTAATGTTAGACTATCATGCACTTCCTTCTTATCCCCCTGCCTGGTTGCTTAGGAGTCCCAGCCTCCATCTTTTCCCTCTCCTATCTTCACAAAAAAACCAATCCAAACTCTGGTCACTTCAGATTCTGGAAGATCACGGCAGGCTGACTAATTTTGCCCAGACTTTCTGTGAAGGCTCCACATGTGCTGCAGCTTTGGATTGCATAATTGATTTAACCTCTGATTTTAGAGAAATGCGCAACTCTTTGTGGGACGCTGCATACATTTCTCTAGGGCAAAAGTGTCCTACTTTTCCTCTCTGGTATCTGTTTAGTGCTAGACATTTTTTTCCCCTTTAAGACTTTACCCTTCATGAAATAAATGAAAGCACAGTTGGAAAATGCTTACTGGACAGGCTTATACCAGCAAGATAAGAGTTGCACCGTTCCCTCCTCCTTTGCATCCTTCCTTCTTGCTCTTGTGTCTTTGGGCTAAGAAGGCACCTCCATGTTCCAGCCAAGGCACTGTGCCATCTACATAGAACAGGAGCTTGCCTTAGTGTTGGACCAGAAACACCTAAGCCGTGGGTTCTAGTGCTTGTTCTCAACTTGTGTGCTGTGCAGATTGATTTGTCTCTCGGAATCTTGCTGTCAGCACAGTCATGGCTGGAGTGGATGAGCCGAGGAGATATGCATATAGCAAACCAAAAACATAACACCAGGTGCACAGAAAGTGTCAGCAAGGGTGTGGGAGTTGGGGCATGGAGTACTTTGGGGCTGCCTGGGAGAAGAGAGTAACCAAAATGACAAGTAGGTAATTTTAAATTTACCAAATATTCCGCACCATATCTGGCCATCCCATTTTTTGTTGTTGTTGTTTTCATTTTCAGGAAACTGATAAATTGGAAAGTCTGAGTTGATAGATAATTCTGATGAGCCTGCTTGTGTAGAATGTATAGTTTGAGGAGGATTTTTCTACTGGTTATTTCTTCAACAATTGATTCTGTAAGAATAGCATAACTCTACCAGGTCCATAGCCACTAATATCATTAACAAGTCCCTGAACATTTATCATACTATAAGGAACACAGCTGAGGAGAATGTCAGAAGCAGTTCCCATCTGCTGAGCATCACAGCCTTATGCTTTATGTATCCCAATGATGCTGAGAGAACTTAAGCAGAACAATTTACTACAGGCTTAATAAACCACCACTGTTTGAAGGCTGTTACATACTGCTAGTTGGATAGATTTACATACACACCAGAAGATCTTTATATGTGAATGTTTACACTGAAACAAGAACCATGCCTCTCAGGTTTGTAGGAGACATTAAGTGTTAAAACCATGTGAGTGAAGGAAACAGTAATTCACACAACCTTGGTCACTGTATTAGCCAGGATTTGCTGTGATAATGGTTTTTAGTAAATAACACCCGAATTTCAGTATTTTTGTAAAATGAGTGTTTGGATTGGACTGGGTTAAACCTGGCTCCAGCCTGCTTGTGGCTCTCAGTTTTTTCTGAATGTCTCTTCATTTAGGCACTCAAGGATATGAGCAATTATATGATAGGGAAGAGATGCGGAGAAGACTTGGCGAGTATTTACATTGCCAGCTGACGACTGCCATTACTACCCCTTCCATCCAAATTTCCCTAACCCAGAGTACTTGACCAAGACAGCTTGGATAAGAAGAGCCAGTAAAGTGTGCTCCGAGCCTATGAAAAGAAGTCGCAGATAACTGATGAGGAGTAACCCAGCCTTCCTCCGAGAAGCATGTGCAAACTCCTGCTTTCTGTTGTCATTTTGTTTATGTGACCATTTGGACCATTTGTCTCTTCCCGGTACAATCAACATCACAGCATTTACTCTGGATTCCCTCTTTGCATTTCAAGTTATGTTGGATGATTTACTTCACTTTCTTAACAGGTACTTTGGAAAGTCCCTTAGAAAAAGAACAAAGATTTCAGATTCTCCTTAGAGCCTCTGAAGAAATCTTTTGTGACCGTTTGGATGGAATTCGTGTTGACCCAGGAACAATTGGTAAGGTTTAGTACAATGTGTGGTACTGATGTAATGTGTGTGCAATGTGTGTGTCTATGTGTTTGTGTGAGAGACAGACAGAAACAGACAGGAAGGGATACATAGAGAGGCAGAAGAGTTCCTTTTATTGGATAGCTGCTAAATTCTGGATAATTTATATTTTCTCTCTTACTTACCAGAAGTTCAAAGTCCATTTACGGGTATCATAACTATGACTGAGAAGTGATCAGCTATGTATGTGTGGTGGCCACAAAAACATTCACTGTTGACAGTATTTTCATCTGCTGTTGCTATAGGGCTGGGGTGTCAAATCCTAAACTGTTCTACATGAGAACACAAAGGTATCCTGTACAGATACATATGAATGTTTCCAAATAAAAAAGTGTTAACCAATAGTGCTATGTAGGAACTGGTTACTTTGTAAAAGGGATACTTCTTTGCATGAAGTAGTTTCATCTCCTTTAAAATCATTCATCTGTTTTAAAACTTGGTCCATTTTAACTCATTGATTTCTCTCCCCTATAGGAGGAAATGAGTTGAAATGAGTCATGTCTGGGTCATTAACTATGCTTTTCAGTATTATGTTGTTTATATTATATTATTATAGATGTGTGTGTAACTGTCATGAGCCATGATAGAGACTTTATTGGATTTCCCTTTAGATGAGCAGCTGTGTTGGATGTTTTAAAGTCAGATGCAATATCTACCATCTGTCTCGCTATCTGTCTGTCTGTCTGTCGGTCTGTCTATCTATCTATCTTTCAATCTATGCATACATATGAAGTATATGAATATTATGGGATAAATACTCAGAGACTGTGGGGTTTATTGACTTAGTTCCAAAATACCTAATGATTTCAGTGTAATATGTTGAAATGCTTTATAATGTCAAAGTTTTTTCCTATGAATTCTTTCACATGGGCAGAAGAATTTTAACTTTTCACAGTTGACAAAGATGAAAGATTATACTAGGAATATTTGGTTTTGATTCATCTGTTTTGTGGAATAATCACATTGGTTGGAACTTTGAGATAGGAGTCCACACCACTGAGTGTTCTGATCCTGACCCCAGCCTCACACTTCAACTAATGTCTTTACATTATTTTACTGATAGCAGTTGAAATACAGTATACCCAATTCACAGCATACTTAGCTTCTCTGACATCATACGCAAATGGCAGGTTTTATAAATAATTTTAAATAGTGTATTACCTTCTTGAAATAACTAAGAAACTGCATCATTTTACAGTTAACCTTTGATAATGGAAATAACCAAGAAATCTGCTTTTCTAGTTAATTGAATTTTCTGGATAATTCAGATTTTAAAGATGTGAATTGTTTTTTTGTAACAAACAGTGTTGTTGGAAATCCCTCTAAATAACTCCAGGATCCTGTCTGCTTGGGGATTTAGCCTATGGTGGATAAAAGATGATTTTAGTTTTTGTAGTTTGCTGTTTTGTTACACATATTCTTGAAACTATATTATGAAGAATTGATTCTAGAACATATTCTGAAAGTAAGGGTCCTTCTGCATCAATTAATCCTTATTGTATTTTATCTCATAATATATGTGTCTGAATTAGAGTATAGAAGAGATTATAGACGGAGGCACAAACACATAATTAAGATTTCATTAATTATGATACTATTGTTTTGGTCCACACTGGATGAAATCCAAGGCACATTGTTGTTACCTCAATGGTTTTTACTTCTTTCCTTCATGTTTTTAACAAAATATTATGACTATTTAGGTCATTGAATTACTGGATTGCAACAAAATATTTCTATTTATGTAGGGCTATTCACATAATCCAGTTGAGTGCAGGGTGAGAACATTAAAACTTATAGTCAGATGTACTTATTTATAGACACATATTATTCATCTAAATATTATCTAAGTGAAATAAATAAACACATATATGAAAATACATGATTTTTCTCTATGACTGAAATGCATGTTCACATTTTTTGGAGAACTAAACTACGAGAAACTATACACCTAATATGGTTGAAAATGCTGATTAAATACTTTTGAGTAAGTAAAAAATAAAACCTGAAGGGACACATACAGGCTGACTGTCCCCATTAATGCTACTATTTGTAAGTTCAAAGTATGTAGGTTATATTTTATATTTTTATTATAATTTCTTTGGTCAAAATAAAACAGAATATCCATTCATATTTCCTCTGATGATCTAGACTTAGACAAAATATTAAGTCTTAGCACTGAAAACAATGCTAACAGCACTGAGAACCTAGCTTTAAGAAGTAGAATGAGCCTTGCCACTTGGGAAATCTAGTGTATATCATAAAATATAAAAACTGGTTGATGTCCAACAGATTACACAAGTTATGAAATCACTTTAATGGTAGAAGGACATGCCTCCTTAAATTGAGCTGGCTAGCCATTAGATTGTGTGTTTGTCTGCTTTTAGATTGCTATTATGTGTTGTAGTTTTAATTTCTCTGTAGATCTCTGAGTTATATTTTATCTGTTATAGTAGAAATATTTTTAAAGGTAAGATAGATACCCTCCCATATGGATTATATATCATATATTTTCTGTAAAAACCTTTGAAACATATTTCACTTATTTGGTGTTAATTAAGATTGAAGTATTTTATTGGTGATTTGTTGATTCTTTAATTTTTCAGGAGTTTATGGGAGACTTCAACTTCACAGTGCTTATCCTGAGAAATCCTGGGTACACCTTGGAGCTGATATTGCACCAGGAAATGAGAGGTAAGGAAAGAAACAGAGACGTTTATTCGTTGTTATTGTTTCATTTGGCTCTCTACTTTGTTTTCTTGTGATATGAAATGCCAAACATCATTCAGAGTTAAAATGAAAAGCAGGGAGACTAGACAGAAACAAACAAACAAGCAAACAAACAAACAAAAAAAAAAAAAAACACGTGCCATAATAAAAAGGAAGATTTGGGCCCAGGGGTCCCGCTCAAACTAAGGCACCAGCCAAGGACAATACAGGAGGTAAACTTTAAACCCCTTCCCAGATCTAGCCAATGGTCAGAATATTCTCCACAGTTGAGTGGAGAGTGTGATACGACTTTCTCACATACTCTGGTGCCTCACATTTGACCATGTCCCCTGGAGGGGGAGACCTGGTGGCACTCAGAGGAAGGACAGCAAGTAGCCAAGAAGAGACTTGATACCCTATGAGAATATATAGGGGGACGTAATCCCTCAGGAACAGTCATAGGGGAGGGGAATAATGGGAAAATGGGGGGGGGGGGAGGAATGGGAGGGATACAAGGGATGGGATAAACATTGAGATGTAACAAGAATAAATAAATAAAAAAAAATAAATAAATAAATAAAAAAAAAAAAAAAAAAAAAAAAAAAGGATGAAAAGTACGAAGTCTAGGAAAAGAAAATATGTACCAAGAGCAGTTTTAGATACTGCATGCTTTTGCCAATAACCTGTAGAGCTATGGGTTCTGTAAGTTAAAACAAGAAATGTGAATTGAAAATACAATAGTGAGCCTGGTGGTGGTGGCGCCCGCCTTTAATCCCAGTACTCGGGAGGCAGAGGCAGGTGGATCTCTGTGAGTTCAAGGCCAGCCTGGTCTACAAAGTGAGTCCAGGACAGCCAAGGCTACACAGAGCAACCCTGTCTCGAAAAACCAAAAAAGAAAAAAAGAAAAGAAAAAAAGAAATACAATAATGATAATTGACAAGGCACTACATAGAGGTGCTGGCAGAAATGAGGGTGATATGAAGCTTATGAAAATGAAGAAGGGATCCACCTCTGCTTTGAACTGAACAGATAATATGAAGAATGAACTGACAGTGATCTGCTAGGACTTGAAGACAAGAACAATACATGAAAACAACAGAAGATGCGATACTGGAAGTAAAAACCAAAAAATGGAAAGCTCCCATAGGTAACTGTCTTTATTAAAAAGAACCCAGGGATCTCCAACAAAAAAGATAAAAGAAACATTAGTGGAACACATATAGAGCAAAGCTCAGAAGAGTGAATATTATGAAGAATGATTGTAATGAAAATAAATATATTTTTATATATGAATATGTTTTACACATATATGAGTCTATAGATTCACTCAATATGATCATTTCATATATATATATAATTCCTACTTAAATCTTAAAGTGGAAGTATATGAATGGGGCTATTTATTACCAACACTTTATTTAACCTGAGTCACATACATTAAAGGAGTATTCATTTATGAAACTAGAAGTTCTTATGGCTGAATATTTCCCAGTTTGTCTAATTCCACTGGTTATGTTCTAAAAATTAGAAATATTTGAAAACTGCCCTTTCTAGAATTACTCTCAAAGAGGAATGTTTTAAAGAAATTGGAAGAGAAAGGTGTAAGTATCACAATGCACTGGTTTTACGTATGGCTGTTTTCTCCATTTTGAAACATCGTCCCCTGGAAGGAGGAATAAGGTTGGTAGGCACAGAAACTCACATCTGTAGTTGTGGTGAGCAGCCACTGAGGTAGGAGCATCATGAATTCAAGGCCAGGATGGGTGATGTAGTGAGTTCTGGGCCAGCTGCAGAGTGAGAAACTGTCCTAAACCACTCATCAGAAAGCTCATCAATCTCAATGTTCTCCTGAGACTTGTGAGAGTCCCGCAGCCACCTGCAAGGTTACTTTAGAGGGATTATTTGTTGGGAGAGAAGAGACCCTTAGCCGAAGCTGCCTGGTTTCCTCTATAACTGAGCATGTGCTTCCGTTTGATTTCATCCTATGCCGGGACGGTTTCTCTATGATGCAGCCCACTATGAGTCCCTTTGCTTTTGTCTTTAGTTTCTTAGCTATGCTCCTGTAAGTGACTACAATAACTCCATTGGCTTATCAAGCTCTATCACTGATACCCTGTGGTGCACAGACATTTGTTCATATATTTCTAGGAAAATATGCAATATCTAGGCATCCTTTCTCTTCAAACTTATTAAGATAACTTGACTCATAAAATTTCTTTGCACATGCTTGAATTATTTTATCTGTACACTTAGTGAGAAAACCTTCAGGAAAATGCTTCCATTTCATTTGTTGAAGTTATTTTCATTTCTTTCCCATACAGCCAAAGCCCAGTGAGATGTTTTGAAGAAATCTTACTTCCTCTTTGCTATAGGTCATTTGTATATTTACCTTCTTATTACTCCTTACCATATTTCGGTACAAACTTTTGTGGAGACAGGTGAACAAAATGGACCTTTTGTAATGAGAATAAATCCAAACAGACTGTGCAAAGACAGAAGAGTTTATTTTTACACCATTCTGCCAGTTGAATGCACACACTGCCTGCAAAGACTCAGGCAGCCACATGCATGTGTTCTGTGAAACCAAGTGGTTATTCTTCCAGCTAGTCTTAAGACATTTGTATTTCGTTCTATCCACTCACAGAGTTTTAAACAGTCAAGCACTAGATCTGGCCTACACTTTAACATGGTGGCAAATGACTGCTGTTGCCATACTTGGAGGCCAGAGAGGATGAAAAACACCCTCAAGAAATGATCGTGACTTTAAAGTTGTTCAGGAGATACCTAATAGTGGTTTAGATTAGGTTGTGTGTGAGAGAGAGAAATGGGAGAGACAGAGAGAGAGAGAGAGAGAGAGAGAGAGAGAGAGAGAGAGAGAGAGAGAGAGAGAGAGAGAGAGGAGGAGACGGAGAGGAGAGAGGAGAGAGAGAGAGAGAGAGAGAGGGAGGGAGACAGACAGAGACAGAGACAGAGACAGAGACAGAGACACAGAGACAGAGACAGAGACAGAGACAGAGACAGAGACAGAGACAGAGTCAAATACATGTTGGCAGCAGAAGCTACACAGTGTGCTGAAGGACTCAATACTTGATGGGCAGGAGAGGAGTCAGAGATTATACTAACCTTTGCCCCTAAGCAACTCATTGGGAAGGGTATAACTGAGAACAGGAAAGCAGAGAGAAGCTTATGGAGAACTTTTTGCAAAGCTTTATTTATTTGTTTTCTAGTTCATCATCTCGTTTTTTTGAAAGAAAATAAATTATATAAGGCTTTATTCATCCTGCATTATCTTATTTTTCAAGTGTTTAACTGTTTCTAATTGACAAGTAAAACTATTGAATGTTTAACATGTTTGGAATTATGTCTTGAAACATGTATGTTATGCAACAGCTAAGCAGAGTAAATTAGTATATTCAGTATATCACTTGCTTTTTTTATGGTAAGAAACAAGTGAAGCCTACATTCTCAGCAGGTTTTGAATAAGATGTTAGCCATAATCAGCATGACCTAACATGAGTCCCTTGAATTTTTTCCTCCTTTTTTCTGAGATCAACACTTTTGTTTTCAGATATAAATGAGATTAGATGGTATGATTCTGGCTGTTCCACTCTTTTATGTATTTTTTTTCCAGTAAAATGTTTTTTTTAAATTTTTTACTATTAATTTATTCTTGTTACATCTCAATGGTTATCCCATCCCTTGTATCTTCCCATTCTTCCCTCCCTCCCCCTTTCCCCTTATTCCCCTCCGGAAGGACAGCAGGTTACCGAGAAGAGACTTGATACCCTATGAGCATATACAGGGGGAGGTAATCCCCCTCAGGAACAGTCTTTTATGTATTATAATGTGAGCTATGCTGTTCAAATGGCAGAGCTTCCTTCTGTTTGAGAGCTGGATTATATGCTATTGTGCATATGTGCCTCACTTACTTTTTTTCTTTTATTAGTAGACAAGCACTCGATGGTTTCCCTGTGTTGCCTGTGGTGAATAGTGAAGTTAATGAACATGGAGGTGCAAATGTCCTTTCACACACTGATTTCACTTTCTTTAGCTATGTACTCCCTCCTGGGATTTCTAAAACAGTTATCTTTAGCTTTTTTTAAGGTGTCCAGTTAGACCCGCACTATTTGTTGAAGGTGCTATCCTTTTCCCATTGAATTTGGCTTCTTTGTCAAAAATCAAGTGACCATATGTGTGTGGATTCATTTCTGGGTCTTCAATTTGATTCCATTGATCAACCAGCCTATTGCTGTGCCAGTACCATGCTGTTTTAATTACTAGTGCTCTATAGTACAGCTTGAGAGCATGTATGGAGGATCTTTTATTGTACATGATTGTTTTAGCTATTCTAGGTTTTTTTGTTTTTCCATATGAAGTTGAGAATTGATCTTTCAATGTCTTAAAATTTGTGTAGGTATTTTGATAGGGATTTCATTGAATCATAAATTGCTTTTGGTAAGATGACCATTTTTACTATGTTAAATCTCCTGATCCACGAACAAGGGAGATCTTTCCATCTTCTGATGTCATCTTCAATCTCTTTCTTCAGAGTTTTGAAGTTTTTACAAAGAACTACTTCAGTTGCTTGGTTAGAATTACTCCTAGATATTTTATATTGCTTGTGGCTATTGTGAAAGGGGTAATTTTCCTAATTTCTTCTTTGGCATGATTTTCATTTGTATATTGGAAGGCTACTGACTTTTTTGAGTTAATTTTGTATCCAACCATTTTGATAAGGGTGTTTATCAGCTGTAGGAGTTCTCTGGTGGAATTTTGGGGGGTCACCATTTGCACATATCATCTGCAAATAGGAATAATTTGCAATTAGATCCATATTTATCACCATACACCAAACTCAAGTCCAAATGGATTAAAGACCTCAGCATAAAACCATAGACACTAAATCAGTTAGAAGAAAAAAGTAGGGAAGAGCCTGGAAAACATTGGCACAGGAGACAACTTCCCGAACATAACACCAACAGGCAGGCCTTAATGTCAACAATCAATAAATGAGACCTTATGAAGTTGAGAAGCTTCTGTAAGGCAGAAGACACTGTCAACAGAACAAAGTGACAGCTCACAGACTGGGAAAAGATCTTCACCAACCCTATATCTGACAAAGGTCTAATATACAAACTATATAAAGAACTCAAGAAATTAAACACCACCAAACCCAATAACCCAATTAATAAATGGGGCTCAGAACTAAAAAGAGAATTCTCAACAGAGGAATATCAAGTGGCTGAGAAACACTTAAAAAATGCTCAATGTCTTTAGTCATCAGAGAAATGCAAATCAAAACAACTCTGAGATTCCATCTAACACCCATCAGAATGGCTAAGATAAAAAACTCAATGACAGCACATGCTGGCGAGGATGTGGAGAAAGAGGAATACTCCTTCATTGCTGGTGGGAATGTGAACTTGTACAACCACTTTGCAAATCTATCTGGCACTTTCTCAGAAAAATGGGAATAGGGCTTCCTCATGACCCAGCTATTCCACTCCTTGGAATATACCCAGAAGATGCTCCACCGCACAACAAAGACATATGCTCAATCATAGTGGCCTTGATCATAATAGCCTGAACCTGGAAACAACCTAAATGTTCCTCAGTTGAAGAATGGATAAAGAAACTGTGGTACATTTACACTATGGAATACTACTCAGCTATGAAAAACAAGGAAATCCCAAAATTAGTTGACAAATGGATAGAACTAGAAATGATCATACTGAGGTAACACAGAAGCAGAAAGACTCACATGGCATATATTCACTTATAATTGGACACTAGCCCAAGAGGCATGTCCTATGAAAGTCTTCATTTACCAGAAGATTGGGATATATGTGAGAACATCCTATTGGTACTCTAGGTGAGAGAAGTATGGGGGAATGAGGAAATGGAGGGATTCACGGGGTCCTAGAAACCTACAAGAACATCAGGGTGGGTGGATCTGGGCCCAGGGCTTCTACACAAACTACTGCACCAATCAAGGACAATACATGCAGTAAACATTGAACCCCTACTCAGATCTAGCCAAGGGACAGGACAGTCTCCACAGTTGAGTGGAGGGCGGAGACTGACACTGATACAAACACTGGTGCCCCATATGTGACCACTTCCCCTTAGTGGGGAGGCCTGGTGGCATTCAGAAAAAGGATAAGCAGGCTACCAAGATGAGACTTGGTAGCCTATGATCATATAGTGGGGCATGAGGTCCTCCTTGGTCACAGACATAGGAGAGGGGAATCGAGTGAAAGCAAGAGGGAGGGAGGAATGGGAGGATACAAAGGATGGAATAATAATTGAGATGTAATCTGAATAATTAATTAAATTAATTAAAAACTTAAGATCTCCATTCTTATTTATATATAATCATATACATTATATATTTTAATGTGTATATGTGAATGTGTGTGTGTGTGTGTGTGCGCATGTGTGCGTGCACGTGCAAGTCTACACACCAATTTAGTTTGAGCATAGTTCTCAGAGGAAGATGTTAAAGGTCTCCCTTTGTCACTCTTCATCTGTTCCTTTGAGTCTGTCTCTCCATGAGGCCGAAGCTCTAGAAGTCATGGAGTTCCATAAATACTCCTATCTCAACCTCCCTTGCAGCTGGAGGTCAGAGGCATGCATGAGACACCTGGCTTATCATGTGGGGTCTGAATTCTGTTCTCAATTGCAGAGCCATATCTCTAATTGCAGAGTCCATCCTCTTTTCCACAGCAGCTACACAAATTTAAATTTCTACCAGCAGTTCCCAATACCTCCCTCTTTCTCCTTATCCTTGAATTACTTATTTCCTTGCAATTTTTGTAACAGCTGTTTTAACAGGCTTGCATTGTTTTGATTGGTTTATGACTAGTCTGTAATATACAAAGAAACCACTCATTAAAGAACAGCTAACCATTTTTTACTTTACCCTATCCTCAGGACCTGGCCCTTTAATTTGAGCGCCATCATTAATAATGTCTGTTCTGTTGGTTCTTGTGTTTTTGAAATATCACATATTTGGAATATTTCTCCTCCTCTCTTGTAAGAAGTACACCCAAGGCTTTCTGTATCAATATTAGTATTTGAAACTTAGACAATGAAATAAGGGTGTCAGATATTGAATATCATTACACATCACCCTACTTATCTTTGGAGATTCAACCATTATCTCTAATTTAGCACTCAATTCCCTCATCAGCAAAACCACTGTGGTATTATTTTATGGTTTAAAATTTTAGTGAGTCATAAAACACACGGACGTCCTTTCTTTGTAATAATTATTAAAATAATTTAAGACATAAAATGTTATATAAATGCTAATGTTTCTCTATTCCTTTGGCTTGGCATTCCCTGATGGTAACATCTTATGTAGACATAAAACACTGGTGTGGTTCTCAATGCATGATGGTAAGCTATTTCAACTGGGTGTGCTCTGTCTCTGTAAGTGGCTTCTGGAGAGAGGAAATATTGCTATTGGTTTAGTATATAATCTGTAGCATCTAAGAAAATCGCATCAAAGGCATCTAATTTATATCTGCTCCTTGAAGTTATTTATCTTTTCCAGAAATTAGAACACGTTTGCTCAACTGTATATTATTTTCTAGTATAGCAGAACTTTCCCCTCAAGTTATATTTCATACAGATAATTTATGTATTACTCAAAATTTATTATTAGCATAACTGTGTTTATGTATCAGTGTATAGAGTCAGTGACTGACTTCCCACTTACTAGCAATTAATGATCCTATGTGCAGCTTCTAAAGAGAGTTCTTCAGATGCAGTGAAGCACTAGGTCCTAACCTCCAAGGGGCAACTCTTCCATAGCCATCAAACATTTTACTTTCAGGATAAGGGTGGAAAAAGCACTCTGCAAGGGGAAAGGCTTAAATAATGAGATTAGCATATGATTTACTAAATGTATAACTGGTAAATTACCCTCTCGAATCATAGTTTCTTCTCGTGTAATTATGAGAGTAATAGTGCCTAGCTAATATAATAATTATACAAATTAAGTGAATTAATGAATGTGAAATTTTTTTAGTTCAATTTCTGGCACAAACTCAGCTCCAAGACAGGGAAGCTGATAGGCAATCAAGGTTCTGTTAGAGAAGTAAAGTGAATATTTCTTGATTCATTTTGAAGTGGGGCGCATCCAGACCCTGTCTTCTGTCCGTGTACTTTTTGTATTCCCTATTTTGGCTTCATTTTTCTACTGAAGAATAGTTTGTCCCACTGCTATAAGTTATACCTAATCTCAGAGCTACTGAGCTCTTTTCAGCTTCACAATCAGAGAGAGAGAGTATTACTCTCCTCTTGTAGTCTGTCTAGGAGAGGGATTTTTACAAACATCCTTAGCTTATTCTGAGGTTCTCACTAGAACAACTAAAGTGGTACTGTATAGGGTAGAATAGAAATAGAGTTTTAGAATGTGAGAGATGTCCTGGAAGGGGGTGGAAGGGAGCCTGATAGGCAATTGATCTCCCGTAGTTGTGATTATTGCCCACACCATTTAGACGTCATTATGGAATGTAGTTGCTTCAAGACCCAACAGCCTACATACAACTGAAAATTCTCATTGCATTTTAGTGGCGTTGATGAAAAGTGTTAATATTGGAGTTAAGAATGGAAGAGTAAGTGTTTGTAGAAATCAAAGTCTGTGGCTACTCCTAATTCTCGAGGAAACTAATGTTATGTATTTTGGGACTGGTCAGACACAGCTATTTTCATTATGATTCTCCATTAATGCATGGCTTTATTCATTGAAAGTATGGGTGTGTACATATGAATGTTTTGTGCATAGTTGGAAAACTGTTAAATTAAGTTTATAAAACAATTGTTCTTTGTAACCCTATTGGTCTCCCATAGCCAGGCAAGCATATTATTTTATCTAAGCAGGGTAAATATTAATGCCAAAATAAAGGAAATGGTGCCGATGCTTTTTTCAGACATTAAAAATTTTATCTTTAAGGAGCATTCTGCTGTGATAATTTAAATTTTATGGTTTTTCATTTGAAACCTGTTGATTGGTATATTTCTAGGTATATTTTTCTCAGAGAAAAGAGAATTTTGCTCTTTTCTGTATAACATGACTCATTGGACTTATCCAGAAGCCTAGTTTAAGACTTCTTATTCTTTTTTTTTTAATTTTTAAAATTAATTTATTCTTGTTACGTCTCAATGGTTATCCCATCCCTTGTATCCTCCCATTCTTCCCTCCCTCCCATTTTCCCATTATTCCCCTCCCCTATGACTGTTCCTGAGGGGGATTACCTCCCCCTGTATATGCTCATAGGGTATCAAGTCTTTTCTTGGTAACCTGCTGTCCTTCCTCTGAGTGCCACCAGGTCTCCCCCTCCAGGGGACATGGTCAAATGTGAGGCACCAGAGTACGTGAGAAAGTCACTTCTTATTCTTAAATCACTAAATTGTGATTTTTTTTTTTTTTTTGAGATGGCTGTAACTTAGTGATGGTGGCGAAAAACTGGAGCTGAGCAATAACTCTAGTGTCTGTGATTTGATCATTGCCCCTTGGCGGGTGGCCTTAGTGGGCACACAGAGGAAGGAGATACAGCCTACCCTGAAGAGACCTGATAGACTGTGAGGAGGAGCTGAAGGAGAGAAACCTGTTCTTTAGGATCCCAAGTGTGGGATCGAACGGTCTAGTAAGAGAACAGGTGATGTTACTTCACTAGCAGGGCAACCTCCTCGTGCAGGAGCTTACTTGCTACCAGATGAAAAAGATCCTGTGAACAGACTCTGGGAGGAGATATATAAATGAGCCCAGAACTGGCGGCTGCGCGGATTGGAGACTTGGGATAGATTTGGCTGTTCATTGCTATACTTCACGACGCTCCTAGAGAAATCCGCTTGATGAAAGGCTTCAGAGCTTCAACTCCTGCTGAGGCTCTGAGGTTTTATTACCCCCGGTTCCAGTGGAAGAAATCCTTCGGCTTCCGATCGGAGAATCGTTCCTCAGGACTGATATCCTTAAAGTTTTGTTGTTGTGTGAATTAACCTTCATTTCCCACTGTTTTGGTTCATCTTGTTATAATTAACGTAGGCTCAGTCAATAAGTTATTAATAAAATATTTTGGTTAAGAAAATTGGGACTACAAGGAGACACCCCCATAAGAGGTCTAGGGGAGGGGAATAGTGCAGAAGAGGGAAGGAGGATGGGAACTGGAAGATAGGGACTGGAAGATAACAATCTAACAATCGAGATGTAATGTGAATAAATTATAACAAAAAATGTAAACAAAGAAACTCCCGTCAGAGCCACAGCCCTTCATTTGTCTTATAAATAGCATCTGTTCTATTCTGCCATTGAGTCTTCTAAGGTATCATAACAATCAAAGGCACTGCTAAGATACTTATTAGTGGTCCTGTCAGTGTATGCTGCATAATCGATGTCTTGTCCAGCCTGTGATGCCTACATGGACATTTACAGTGCAGAGTTGGTTGTCAATGTTTATAATTTTGACTAAAGAGACACTGTTAAATTGGTGTTAGGTGTAAGGCCACAGAGTGAACTTGCAGTGTTGAAATATACAAGGATTGTGAAAGAAAAAAAATCAGTCATATTCATTAAGAAAACGTTTCACAGCAATGGCAGATTAAAAAGAAAATTAATTTAATGTGAGTCTAATGAAATGGTCAAAGTACTCACTGACTCATGGAGAGAGAAAGACAGGATGCTTAGAATAGTGCACCAGAGCAGAACACACCCACAACTTCACACAATGCATTGTGGATGTCAGCGAGATAGAAACATTTGACTTCTTCCTTGAAGATCCAGAGCTGGAAAACTAAATAGCTTTTTGAGGTCGCACAGATGGAGCAAGAATTCAAAAGACACACAGCTCTATCTATCTGACCAGGAAGTTATTAAGCTTTGTGTATATGTTGTCCAAAAAAGGAAAATACATCTTCAGGAAACCTGAAAAGGAATCTCATTGAAAATAATTTTGTTATTCAAGTTGTTTCGCAGTCAAGAAGGGAGATTGCTCTTAGCAAAAGCACATGGAGATATGATTGCAAAACTCTGTGAAATTGCTCGGATTATAAGCATTCACCACCACACCTGGATTTTTTTTTTTAATTCTTTTTTTTCTTTTTTTTTTATTAATTTATTCTTGTTACATCTCAATGTTTATCCCATCCCTTGTATCCTCCCATTCCTCTCCCCCCCCCATTTTCCCATTATTCCCCTCCCCTATGACTGTTCCTGACGGGGATTATGTCCCCCTATATATTCTCATAGGGTATCAAGTCTCTTCTTGGCTACTTGCTGAATAAAATAAAAACTGAAAAAATAAAAACACACCTGGATTTTTAAAAATGTGCTTTCTGGGATTCAAATTAAGGTCTTCATGCTTGCAAAACAAAACTTTATGAACTCAATTTTTCCTCAGCACACAACATTCAATGTTCAACAAGAGCTTCTTTCTCTTGTTTTGCTGTGGTCCCTCTTTTAGTTTCCATGGTGAGATATGCTGATTTTGTGGCTTTTACTCTGTCTTGGGTTACTCGATGATTTCTGTTGTTTATGGAGTATATCTGATACCCGTTTTCTGTGTTTTCAGGATTATAGTAGAGGATGCAGTGGACTGGCAGGCCCATGACAAAATCGTCCTCAGCTCTTCATCTTATGAGCCTCATGAGGCAGAAGTCCTCACTGTGAAGGAAGTCAAAGGCCATCACATCAGGATCTTTGAACGTCTTCAACATCGACACATTGGTATGGCTTTGCTTTGTTGCATGCTTCCTGGAGGCATCATGAAGGATCTGCTTGGTAGCCTGCCCAGGCATGTTCCACTTGATTGACATTAGGAGTGGAAGGAGGCTACCTGATTGCTGCCCTACACTTGTGCTGGAAACCTTTCTCAATTTTTCCCTTCCCCTGCCCTACCCTCAACCACCTTTTCCCTCTCCTCCTTTCCTTTCCTTCCTTCCTCCTTCCTTCCTACCAACTTTTATTGTTTTTATTTATTTGAAACAGGGTCTGACAAAGCACGGCAAGCTTGCAATTCAAACTCATTCTCCTACCATAGTTCTCCAGTGCTGAGATGATAGGCATGTATGCATCATGCCTTCACGCCTGGCTTAGTTTTAGCTTTTAATTTACTTAGGTATCAAGACCGGGTCTCATTATATAGTTCTGGCTCACTTAGAACTTGCTATGTGGACCAGGCTGGTCTCGAGCTCAAGAGTTCCATTTGCTTCTGCCTCTGTGGTGCTGGGATTAAAGGCAGGTACCATCACACTTGGAATATTGTTTACTTTCAAAATAATATTCAGATATTTTATTAGACATTTTATCATTCAGGATGGAAAGTCAAAGAGAAGAGTTGAAAAAAAAATACCTTACGTATCAGTAGACAGTTTATGACTAAGAACAAAACTCATTGACACTTAAGGATCTAGTTCATTTTGTGGCACATTGAATTCTAGAGTACCTTGGAGTATGATGGATAGTGTAAATAATAACTTTATGTAGAAATATACTCTTCTTAATACAATATATATTTTACATATTGTCTACTAAATGACCAAGAAGATTAAAAGAAACAGAAGAACTCAGATACTTTCTTGTAAAAACAGGTAATGAGTACTGTGTATGAATAAGCCATTAAGGAAAACCACCTCTTGTGTCATGTCAGAAATAGGTTTAACTCAGGGGCTATAACTAATGACATATGCAAAATAAATGCTTTAGAGAATTGTTTTGTTATATAATACATGAGAGGGGAGTATAAATGTTCACCAAGACTATCTCAAGTTATTTCTAACTTATCGTTTCAGGGGTAGTACCCCCTTCTCTGCTCTCTGTTATTTTTGAGATGCAATTTTTCTGTTGAATTTATGGCCTCCACTCATTCTCCTGCCTCAGCCTCTGAAAATTAGCTAGGACTGTAGCCATCTATCACCATGGCCAGCTTGATTTTCTGTTTATACCCTATGAGCATATACAGGGGGAGGAAATCCCCCTCAGGAACAGTCAGAGGGGATGGGAATAGGGGGAAAATGGGAGGGAGGAAAGAATGGGAGGATACAAGGGATGGGATAATCATTGAGATGTAACAAGAATAAATTAATAAAAAATTTTAAAAAATCACAGCATAGAAAGGAACAGTCTTTACTAACTCTGTCCAATTAGAGTCGCCATGAAATGTCAGTGGAAAGAGAATAGCAAGATTCCTCCTTACTCCTTTCTGCTAGCTGGTCCAGGTACACAGATGAAGCTTCACATTGCTTCTTTCAATTTCTCTGACTTGCAGTTTACACTCTACCATGGCCTCATCTGACTTGGGATTCTTTACTCCCATGATGGAGGATATGGACAATGTGCTGTCAAATGTCACAGCCTGCCTCTGATGCATGCAAGAAAGGAGGTTGGGGCACTACTAATTGGACAAACCTCTGAACCAGTGGCCTGTCCTAGTACCCAGAGTTATTGAAAAGAAATGAATTATTGCTCACACATTCTCTTTGATCCCAAAGAGGGACAAGTGAACAAGTTTTTCATTTCTTGGCTGACATCTGTCGAGTGTGCCTGAGGAAAAGCTGGTTTTCATGTTGGAAGGACGTCTAACAGGAAGGGAAAATTTCACTCGTGAGGAACGCTGGGTCCCCAGCTAGCAGTTTCCAAGACAGACAGTTAACAGTTGTTTTCCCCTGACTCCTGTTTCTCTAGGAAGTGCCCACGTGCTGGAGGATGGGCAACATATTTCTTTGGCGGCTGAGGTTGGACTATTGACTCGAAACATTAAAATTCAGTCCGAGTCATCATGTAGAGGGAGACTGCAAGTAGGGTCCTTCAGGAAGTCTATCAGAGAAGAGTTTTCTGGTAAGTGAAATGGAATATACAATTACTAAGCATTAGCACTCAGCGACTAAGTAATTCTGGACCACTCATCTGGGACACTCAGAAATTTCAGCTGTGACAATTTCCACTTAGAATGCAAAATGATGAAATTAGGTGGCTTCTTTGTGCTCCAGGAAGTTATGAATTTTCAGCCCTAATCTTTGCTAAATTATCAGTGGGAAGTTAAATAATATTCTAGAGATCAGTGCTTATGCACACTTTCACCATAAAGACAACACCGTCAGCAAATGTGACTTTTCCTCTGCTTTGAAATGACAGATTATTTAATACCCATTTGAATCTTACCACTTTCCTGATTTTCTCTTACTTGTTCCTAGTAGCATTCAGTATCTAATGGTAGATGTGAGCTCATGCTACAAATTAGGGGCAGGGATTTAAATACAAACCATTTCCATGTTTTAGAGTGCTTAAAAGAGCAATTCAACCTGATAAAAAGAACAATGGAGTCTCTTTCTTTGAAATTTATGCTTTGGCATTTTTTTTGGAATCTTTCAAAATTATTTGATGACTTTATTTATTAAATGCATGTTCTGGCGATAGTTTTACAAAACTCTTTCTGATCAAATAGTTTGGGAATGTTGTCAGGATAGCGCCATCTTTGAAAGTCATTGTATACCCTTCCTTAAGGATCTGAGTTTATTTATACAATCATTCCCTTGAGTCTTAGAATTTTCTTTTAATACTTTTTGAAGGATACATCGACTGCTGATTAGTTCTATATTCTTTTAAGTAACAATGTCAGGTTTTCTACTATTTCTTGAAGGAATTTTTAAAAATAAATATTTGTCATTAGAAAACATCTGAATAAATCCAAAGTCTATTAAGGTTTGGTTTCTATAACTCAAGGCAATCTTATAGTATTTTATGAGGTTTTTCATTCTGTAAGATGAAGAGACAACATATGATGAGCAGAACAGAGAGACAGGAGACAGAAGAAATGATGTTTTTCCTTAATTCTTATATTAATTAAGTTATTTATTAATTTACATCCCAATTGTAGCTTCTGCTCTTTCCTCTCACCCCAGACCCTACCTTTGTACCCCTCCCCCAATCCACACCTCCTCTCTTTTTTTCTCAGAAAAAGGGAAGATTCCCATGGATATCAAAAAGGGAAGATTCCCATGGATATCAATCAACCAGTCTTGGTGTATTAAATTGGAATAAGACTAGGTGCATCTTTTACTATTGAGGCTAGACAAGGCAGTCTAGTTAGGGGAGAGGCATCTAAATGCAGGCAACAGAGTCAGAGACAGCCCACATGAAGACCAATTGTGAAGAATAAGTATTTTGGAAGTGTGCAGCCAAAAGTGGAACTTCGGTATCACCCTTAATCATGTCAAGGCTCAGAGACTATTGAAGAAGAAGAAGGCTTGGCAAGACTGTAAGTGCCAGAGGCTGGGGAAGACCAGACCAAAACTGTGTCCTCAAGATATGACAAGGCCACCACACTTATAAACTTATAGCAGCTGTGGTTGTTTCTATAAGACCTACATGAGATCAAGCCAGTTGATATTCCAGTGTGAGCCTCTTCTCCATATCTGAGCAGCCATTGGAAAATGATGGCTTCTTGGGGAAAGAGAGTCCGTTTTCTTTAATAGAGAGTCTGGAATGATGACTACATTTCAGTATAAGGCCCCACACTCAAGAATATGTGAGTAGCACTAATTGGGTGGATTGGGTTAAAAATGCATGGCATATATTTATAAAATTAAGAAAGAATTAATAAAATATTATCTTTTTTTTTAAAGAAAAGAAAGTCCCTGTGCACTTGAATACAATAAAGGCTCAGAGAAGACCTGGAAAAAGTGCTCTAACCACTACTTAATATTATCATCATGGGGAGTTCTCTTGGCACTATTTGTTCACTATTTTTGGAATATTCAGATCTTAAATCAGAAGGTCATGATTTCTAGTGAATAGGAAAATGCTTCGCATAGTCTCTCTCTATAGTTGCAAGAGGTGAATTTGTTCCCTATGAGGCCAATTGTTGATTTCTGGTGACATTGTTTCTTATTATAAGTTAGGGGAGTTTCTAGCACATAATGAATAGATGCTAAATGCATGACACAGTGACATGTAAGAGAGAAATGCCTGCCTCAAAATAGCATGATGTTGAGGTCAAACAACCTTATTCTAGGTGATAGAATCAGAAGCTGGACTCTGGGCTTATAGAAGTGATTGTAAAGTTGGAAGCCAGAGACTCAGCTAATGAAAACTTGGTCAAGCAGGACCATGGTCATGGAATAGGACTGAAGACCAAATCTTACAGCTGAGCACAAAGCCTGACAGAATCCTAAGCATCTGTAGTTGCTAAACTATGACTTTTAAAATAACCGTATTAAATGCTTCTGTGGGCTGGAACTGTTCTGGTTTTCCCACTGTGGAGATTTTTTCCCTTTAATGACCCCTTTCTGTCCAGAATACAATCCAGGGTCTCACACTACATTAAGAACCCTTGCTTTTTAAAGCATGCATATCACTTCAGGGGAGAGGGTGGGAAGATTGTAATAACCAGTGGATCAGGGTGTTTGCTCTGAGACTGTGTCTCTGAACATGAAGCTGGACAAGGATGCCAACAACAAACATGCCGAAGTGAACCATGGCAGGGCCACAAGGCCTCAACTCTACCCAAAGAACTACAGGCAACTAGGACATGCTGAAAGCTGGAGAAATAGTCATCCCCAGGGAAGAGCACACCAACTGGTTGTACAAATGGTTATCCCGGGGGATGTATATACGAGTAACACTATACAGACTGAGCAGGTTATATTTAGGAAAAAAAAAAAAAAGATGGCATGGGATTTGAAAGGAGGAGTATATGGGTAGGTTTAGAAAAGAAGGGGAAATTATGTAAGTATCTTAGAATATAAAGAAAAAAGAAATATTTTTTTTTTTTTCAAACTAGCCTGAGTCAGAGTCCAGATGAAGTAGATTCTGCAGCTATATAGCATGGATGCTGCGGACTGGTTATAGAGATGAAAACCAGGAGAGGACAGTCTCTACTGGTTACTAAGGACTGCTATACTGTTTGTCTTTTTTTTTTTTTTTTTTTTTGACAATGTCTATCCAGGAAGTTCTAAGATAATAATTTCAAAAGGGAAACGTGGAAAGTACATATTAGCAAAATTGAATCTGAATCTGTCATTTAAATGCTCAGGATTTTTAAGTACTTGCTTACAATTTATTGGTTTTCATTTATTGCTTAAATGTACATGCAAATCAAATGATGTTGAGCAGTTTGAAACTGTGAATTCCAATCACGTAGATATAAGATCTTGAACTACTACTCACAGGATATGCTAATGAGAGGCTATAACCACCATGCATAATAGGAAATAGCCTGTTTTCATGTGGTTTGCACTTTGGTTTGATAACGTTCATGTCAAAGTTTGATGTGCATGGCAGGTACAACATACATTTTAGCTGTGTGTTATTGGCAAAAAGTATCAAGAGACAAATATGATTTCAGTGGTTGTTGCTAAAATCCCTTCCTTGAGGGCAATGGAAACAGTATCTACCCTTCTCCTCCTGTGGTTCAAAAAACCAACCAAGATGTGACTACACCAAAGTTCACCCTGGAGAATTTGTGAGTTTTATTAGGTATACTTATAGAAAAATGTGTAAGGGATATGGGCAGGAATGTAGGTGACCTTAATGTAGCCATACTGGAAGGTTTGTTACAAGAAGAAATGATGCCATTTTCGTGTCTTCAGAGATAGAATAACTTATGCTATTCTCACACTAATATCTTCTAGCCCCTTCCCAAAGACCATATACAATTAGGCAGAATTGCATACAGCTTGGTAGTTTCAGTAGGTGGATACTCAGACAGGGGCTCTGTAATGTCCCCATTGCCTAGTGTTGTAGGGGAAGGTAAATAGTCAATAGACTAACTGTAATGATATATTTTGAGTGGGACCAGCAGAACTCCTGAAGATGGTGGCAGTGTGGCTCAGAAGTCAGTCCTATATGACAAAGTTTAGCACAGTATTTCTATACCATCTATCAGAAGATTCTCAAATACTGTCAACTGAGTGAACTAATTACTGGACTTCTTTTATCCAGTTGCATGAGAGGCACGTCATCTTTTACTTTCTCCTTACCAAAGCAATTGACTTCTTCACAGCCGCTGATTTGCAGCTGTGAAACTGTTCCAGTTTCCAATCTCTGAAGGTGGCCTACCTTTGAGCATTAATTAAAAGTACGTGTGTGGGTCTGTTTCTCATCTTTGATTCAATTCCATTGATCAACCAGCTTATTTCCATTCCAGTACCATGCCTTTATTTATTTATTTATTTATATTTATTTATTTTTTATTACTGTTGCTCTATAGTACAGCTTGAGGTCAGAGGTCTTCCATCTTTTTTTAAAAAAAAGTTTGTTTGTTTGTTTATTTGTTTGTTCACTTTACATCCTGGTCACAATCCTATCCTTCTTGACCTCCCAGTCCTACCATCTCTACCTCTCCCCCCACCCCTCCCTTATTCCTCAGAAAAGAGGAGCCTCCCCTTTCCCATCCACCCCAGCTCATCAAGTTGTATCAGAACTGAGCAAGTCCTCTTCCCCTGCGGCCTGACAGGGCAGTCCCACCAGGGGGAAGTATTGAAAAGCTGGCAAGAGAGTTTATGTCAGAAAGAATCCCCACCAGCTCGCCTTACTGAGGGACCCACATGAAGCCTCAGCTTCCCATCTGTGTATGGGGCCTAGGTCCACTCCATGCATGGTCTGTGGCTGGCACTTCAGTGTCAATCCAGCCCCTCTGGGTCCCGGTTAGTTGGCTCTGTTGGGCTTCTTGTGAGGCTCCTGTCACCTCCAAGTCCTTTTCTCCTTCCCTCCACTTTTCCACAAGACTCCCTACTCATCGCCCCATGTTTGACTGTGAGTCTCAGCATCTGTTTTGAGGCACTGTTTCTTCCATCTTTAAAAAAAGAAGTAACTCCATGATTTACCTTGACCATTGCCTCAAAACCAAAACAAAACCTCATAAATTCCAACAACAACTATTAAGAAAAAAGAAGTGAGGGACCAAGTTGTCAAGTTGTAATCCTCCTAGCAAAGGATATGTGACCAATGACTGACATACAGCTATTGCTGGTTACCTGACTCCAGTATGAATTTGTTCCTGTTATAGTGTTGAGTATTTCACTGTTGTGGGTGTTTTGTCTCACCCCTTCTCGATCAGAGGCATGTAGCTTGCATGTCTGTACACCCGTAACAGTGTACTTGCAGTGAGGTTCATTGTACTTAGTCATATGTCCAGGTGAAAACCTTAGTCTGTCAATCATTTTATGTCTTAGTTTCCTTATCAGCAAAATAGGGATAATTGTACCTTACTCATAGGATCTTTGTGATAAGATTGTGTGTGTGTGTGTGTGTGTGTGTGTGTGTGTGTGTGTGTGTGTGTTACAGCAAAGCTTGGCACATGCTCAGTGTTATATGGGAATTAGATGTTACAGTTATTTTACTTTATTATTAGTTCATAACATATAATCATATAGTATGTATTTTTTTACCAGAAATGTACAAACTGATTATTAATACTCACATTTAAAACCAATGTGTAGGCTGGTTCTGTATTATTGTAATGATATCATTTTAAGGAAGCACAGCTAGGCATGTGGTGGTATCCAATTGTAATCCTAGCACTTGGGAGAAATTAGCTGAGCATGGTTGCATAAGCCTATGATCTGAGATACTTAGAAAGCCAAAGCCAGACTGAGCAATTTAATGAGACTCTGCCACTCCCCACCAAAAAATAAAAATAAAAATAAAGAAGGCCAGGATAGAAGCATAGTGGTAGAATCCTGGCCTAGTAGTATACTAGATTTAGGATTGAGAGTTCAGTCATCAGTACAGCAAATAATATACAATAAAAATATAATATTAAAAGAGCTTAAAGTCCTCAGTGAGATTACATAATTATTACTTTTTATCAATTATGTAAAAAATCTCATTGCTTTAAAAAAGAATGTGGGAAATATAGTGTGGCTAAGATTAAAGGTTTCATGGGGTTTTTCTTTATATTTATTCCTGAAAATTGATCCTTTGGTATCACACATGCTAGGTCAGTGCTCTACCACTTAGCTCTTTGTAGAGTCTTCTTTTTCAGATTTTATTTAGCTACAGAGATTCACAGAGTAGCTCAGGCTGGCCTTGGATTGGCTCTGTAGCACAGTCAGGCTTTGAACATTCCATCCTTTTGCTTCAGCTGCCAATGTTTCCTGGTTACAGCTCTGTGTCTTCAAATCCAGTTTCACAAATATTAAATGTGTATTATGCTTTTTTTTTAACCATGTTTTCATCAAGAAGCTCAGATTTCTGGACATTAATTGGGTCATAATAATCTTTCCTTTTTTTCATCATCTCAATATGTAATTACAACTCATTGGAATGGGATCCTTGAGACAGACAGGAGACATGACTTTGAGGCAAGTAGGCAACAATCTACATATTCTTTTTTCTTATCCAAGCCATTGATTCAGACTCCTAACAAATACAAAGGGTCTAAACCACCTGTGTACTTCGCCAAGGTTATTCCCTGCCTATTTTTCTTCTCATTTTTTATATCAGAGTCCAGAGAGCATGTTACTATGACTACAGTGTGATATTTCCATTGATTCATTTTTTTTTTTTTTTTGTAAGAATTTACAGTGTGAACTAGAGTCTTAGTGCTAAGGATAATGATTACATTTCATTTAAATATCTGCATATTCTAATGCCCCAAAGCAGAGGCCTTTGGTATTTTGTGGGAAATAAGAAAGAACCTAAACTGAATATATATGGGTTTCTTTTTTTTTTTTTTTTTTGGTAGGTGTTCTTCAACTTCTAAATGTAGAAATTCAGAACATGGGGTCGCCATTGTATTCGTCCATTGAATTCATTGGTGTGGCAGCTGGATCCTGGGTCTTATCTTCTACTATACATCAAAGCTGCGGTGGAGGCATCCATGCATCTTCCAGCCATGGCATGATTTTAAAAGACAACGTAGTGTTTGGCACAAGTGGCCATGGCATTGATGTGGAGGGCCAGAACTATTCTCTCTCTAATAACCTCGTCATTCTGACAATGCAGTCACCAAGCTCATCTGTTTGGGTGGCAGGAATCAAAGTGAACTATGCAAAGGATGTCATTCTCAGTGGCAATGTGGTGGCAGGATCAGAGAGACTTGGCTTTCACGTAGGTGGCCATGAGTGCTCCTCAGAACTGGTTTGGTCCGACAATGTGGTTCACTCAAGCCTGCATGGCCTTCATCTCTACAAGACACGTGAACCCAACAACTGTACTGCTGTCTCTGGATTTCTAGCTTTTAAGAACTTTGACTATGGTGTCATGATACAGACAGAGAATAGTGTGGACATGCACAACATCACTCTGGTAGACAATACTATTGGCCTTTTAGCCATTGCATATGTATCTTCTGCTCCACTGAGCTCCATCAGCACTGTACAGATTATGCTTAGGAATTCAGTCATTGTGGCCACTAGTGCCTCTTTTGACTGCATCCAAGACAGAAAGGCACCTCAGATGGCCAACTGGACATCAGCAGATAGAGCGCCTTCCAATCCCAGAGGAGGACGAGTTGGTATTCTGTGGCCTATTTTCACCTCAGAACCAAATCAATGGCCTCAGGAGCCATGGCACAAAGTGAAGAGCGGTAATTCAGTTTCAGCAATTACAAAGCTTCAAGGTAGGATTCTGGGATTTGTCCTAAAAATGGGGCTTTACACACCTAAGCACACAATTTTTAGTAGTGTTCTGAAATTGCACATCAAGAAGGTCCAATGGTAATAGGGGAGGGGAGATAGAGGAAGAGAGAGGGAGGGTGGACTGGAAGGAGAGGAGAGAGGAGGCTATGATTGGGATGTAAAGTGAATAAATAAATAAGTTAGTTACAAAAAGAAGGCCCAGTGTGGCCTAGTGCTTGCATGCCTAGCTGATACCCTACTGTTGATGAACCACAATTGTGAATTAAAAACAGTAAGTGATTCCATACAGAAGTTACTGTTTTCTGCTTGATGGACAGACTTCATTGTAACAATTTGATTCAGCAATTACTCTTGGATAGTGATTGCTTTTCCTGTTAGTCAGTAAAGTAACTGAGATGCAGAAATTTTACCACAGCTGAGGTCTCTTTACAGTAGGGTGCTATAAAGGTTACTAGGTTTAAAGTTAGCGTTTGACCATAACTTGGGAAGCTTATCTTCTACAAGGTAGTTTTGGCAATTTTGTACTTACTCTTCATCTATTTAGTCTATCTTGCAGTTGGCTTGAGTGTTACATAGAATGGATAAATTTTCATTAAGGTTTTAATTAAACTTTTCCTGAAGACTGTAATGTATTTGAATCATTGTCTTTAATGGTTTTTAAAAAAATATTTTGTGTATGAGTGTTTGACTGTGTATATGTCTGTGCATCAAATACATGAAGTACCTACAGAGGCTAGAAGAAGGCATTAAATCCATGGAACTGGTGTTATAGAGGGTTGTGAGCCTCCATGTAGCTGTGAGGAATCGAATCTATGCCTTCTGGAAGAACGGTTAGAGGTCTAACCACTAAGAAAATCTTTCTAGGTTGGAATTTGTGTCTTTTATTTTTACATACAATGTCCATGTGTGGTAGAGACACTTTGTAACTACAATTCATATAAAATCCCTGGAGTTATTGTGGATAGCTGAAATTAGCTCCTAGAATATACACTGTGAAAAGAATATTTAATTATATAATATCTGTTTGTGGATGACGGCTCACTCAGATAATCTTGTGATATATTGTTTAAAATTTCAGATGTCACCTTTTCTAGTTTTGTGAAGAGTTGCTATAGTGATGACCTGGATGTCTGTATCCTGCCTAATGAGTATAGCACTGGAATAATGCACCCAATAAGAGCAGAGAGGACCAGGATGCTAAAGATAAAGGACAAAAACAAGTTCTACTTTTCTCCATTACAGCCCAGGTACCATTGTCAGTATTGATGATACAGTATATTTATGAAGTAGGTTTCAATTCATTAAATCCTCTAACACATGAACAGTTATAACACCATTGCATACACTTAAATAAATCCCTGTAGAAATGGCTGGTGCCTTGATTTAGTGGTCCCAACATTTTACCCCTCTCATATTCTTACCCTTTCATATATGATTTTAAGAATTTGCACACAAATAGCTACTGGTTACTGGTTTTCCCCTCTTGAGACCAGGTTTTATTCAAGGATCTGAAAAAAAAAATATGGAATATCTTTGCCTTAAAAAGACTTGGAAAAATGAAAAAAAAATGGGTTATTGCTTTCTTAGATTACAAAAACTGCTAGAGGGAGAAAGGGAATAGTCTAAATAAACCATCCTATACAGAAAGTTTATGTGTTTGACCTAATGCTGTTTCCTTTTTAATTCCAATTCCTGGGCCATTGTAGGTAGCTCAGTACAGTTAGGCACACAATTTTTGCCATGTTATTTTTTTGTTCTTTTCTTGTCAAAACTTTCTGCTTGTGTCTACCAGTAGCCTGAAAACTATACCTCTTGGTCCTTTGTGACAGTAACAAAATGCAATAAAATAGATGACTTATAATGACCAAACATTTATTTCTTATAGTTTTGGATGTGGGGAGTACAAAAATCAAAGAAGCTTGTGACTGCTCTCTGGTGAGGGCTCCTGTCCCCATCTTCCATATGAGGTGAAGCATATTAGCCTCATATAACAGAAGGATCAGGGACACAAGAGCACCCATTTGACTTGACATAAACTCAGCACTGCCAATGTGCTTTCCTTTTGCTGGCTATCATGAGACAAGAGTGTTGCTTTTTTCCCCCTTTTCCCCAGGAAAGACATAGAGGGAGCCATCTGCCTTGACTCTGACTGTGAAAGTCCAAGAAAATACCTCTTCACAGATCTGGATGGGAGAACCCTGGGTCTGCCCCCACCAGTTTCTGTGTTTCCAAAGACGGAGGCAGAATGGACTGGACCCTTCTTCAACACAGGTCAGTTATGTCTGATCATTTGATGTCTTTGGGAAAAGCAGCAAGCATGTGAAAAATCTGGTGGCTCTGTTGTCCCATGAGAACAAAATATATTGGACAGGAACCAAAGTGTAGGACTGGAGTCGGTGCTGATGTGGTACCAAATCACATGTATGGTAGCGATACTGAGTCATTATGACATACCGGGACATCACTACTGTGACGTCTATGGATACCTGTGTCTATGTCAAATGTATACATTATCATTGATCTCTGAGAATAATTCTGATATACATCTTAGACTTGTGCTGCATTCACGTCACCTTGAAGTAACTTATCCAATTACGAATCCATCTTTCTTTTCTGTTTGGACTTAAGAGCACATTTTGGAGAGGGTGGTATAGGAGGCACTGTGAGTTCCATCTCCCTGCTCCCCAAAATTCTCTTAAACTATGCAAAGCTCAGAACTTCTGCCTCCTGCGTTTTTTGCTTGGTCATACAACCATACCGTCTTTGGATCTAGGTCGGGGTGAGATTTCTATTTCTACCACCAGGGACAATGGATTCCCCATTTGAACTGATTTTGTGCATGTTACAGGAAAGAAAACCTGAGGAAAATTTTTCCCACTTTTGTTCTACTTCATACGTTTTATATTCTTTCTGGTCTCATGTCTCTTTATTTTTTTTATGAACTAAACTTGTTCTTTATAATTCCTTACATTTATATAATGCAGTCCTATTACTCTCACCCCCACTGTCTTATTTCCTTCCCACCCCATATTGCCTTTCTTCCTTACCATTTTAAATTCTGAAGATATGACTCTCCCAGGACAACGTGTGCAGACCATTTTCCTTATTACAAGCAGACCAAGATCATATTACCACCCAGTGCTACCTAAAAATTATGACTTATATCACTAGCTCAGACATGACCTTGAGATTTGGTCAAAAATACCCAACTGATTCCATTAAGAAGTATAGGCTTCTCAGATTCACATGCCCACTTATTAAATTCAAATTCCTGCCCCAGTATGTTGCCTGTTACTTGCCTTTTGCTACGTGAGTAAAAATCAGTGACCACATTTCTTGTTATTTTTCCTAAAAAAAAATCTCTCACCTTCCTCATGTTCCCTCCCTGCAGCCTCTGTAATGTAGACATCACGATCTTTCACCTGGTGGTGGCAGAATACCCTCCCAGTTGAAGTTCTCTCCCATTTATGCATTCTCTCCTTCACTCTCCTAACAGCCAGGGAAGCCATTTAAGCTTTCCCATGGATAGTCACTCACTCAGACACATGCCCACACCACAAGCTTACCAGACTCGCACTCTTGCATCATGGTTGCTTCCTTACACCTCCTATGACCCAACTTACCTTAACTATGATAGTCTTTTTTTTTTCCCCCTTTAGCACAGGGCCCTTGCACAAAGTAGTTCTTCTGCCTGGATATCTTATTAGGATCTCTGTTACGGATACATTAAGTATCCCTATGTATCCTTGGGGAAGTCATCCATGGCCCCATCTAGCAATCATGTGAGCTGGTGCTGGCATTGCTAGAGTACTTGCTTCCCATGCAAGAATCCCCGAGTTCAATTCTTAGGCCAAGAGTGGACCACATGAGTGTGTGATAATGCATACCAGTAATCCAAATCTTCATGGTCATCCTCATAGTGTGATCGAAGCTAGCTGAGATAAATAAGACACCGTGTCAAAAACAAACAAGCAACAACCAACCAACCCACCAAACAAACAAACCAACAAAAAACCCCATACAATGTATTTATTATTTTCTAAAGCCAATATAGCAGCTTTATTGTTTTATAGGTCCACGGCCTCATATTATATAATAAATGCAATTGCTTAGTTGTTTATTTACCATTTGACCCTTTAGAACACCAACTTAGTGAGGGTTTAGATTCTGGACTGACTCACTGCTGTATATTTAGTCTTGCTTGACTAGCTATATGAGTGGAAGTATTGTGGACATAGAAAGAATATTAATGAGTTTGTCCTAAACTACCAAAAATATCATGAATATATATATAATGATTTATTACCCAGGCTAGCCTGGAACTTGCTGTGTTGTCGAAAATTGCTTCATTCTTCCTCTATTGTGCCTGCTAGTCTTAAGCTACCAGTCCTTCTGTCTCAGCCTCCAGTGTCCTGGTATAGGCATATTTCATCATGAAAACTTGTATATATTTTATTTGTTTATAACTTTTTTCTATTTGAGCTATTGCTGAAGTATAACATTTGACATTTGTAATTATTTCTATACAGGATTGTTTAAATAATCATAAAACTTCATATTTAAAAATAAATTTTTACTTAAACTTTTCCATATGTATGTTCAAGTCTTAGTGTTGTGATTAAGTGGCAAAATATGGGGCCTACAGTGTAGGTTTTAAATATATATATATATATATATATATATATATATATATATATATATATATATATATATAAAAATGCTGAATGCATAAAAATGCTGAGGAAATGCTCATTTTGCTATAATGTTTACAGTTGTTGAATATAATCAGTAAATCCATTTTTTACAGAGGAATGAAATCTGTAGTGTGTGTGTGTGTGTGTGTAAGAGAAAAGCAAGAATTGATAACATAATCAGTAAATGTAAAAAATAAAAAGTAGAGTATGATCTTCAGTGTCAGTTGTCACCTTGCTAGGATCTAGAATCTTCAGAAAACAGGCCTTTGGGAATACCTGTGAGGGATTATCTTGATTACATTCTTTGATGTGGGGAGACACTTCTTACCTGTGGGTGAGACCCCCTTTCTGGACAGTAGCTCTTGGACACCATAGTGGAAAAGTGTATTGAACAGTCAAAGAGTAATATGCTTTTGTCTTGCTCTGCTTCTTTTTTTAATTTTTAAAGTTTTCCTTGTCAAAGCAATTTTCATCTTATTTTTCTTTTACGTTTTATTAAATATTTTTTACATATACATTTATATTATTACTCATATATACAATAAACTACCTACAGCAAGGAGAACCATGACACAATCAGGAATTATATATACATTACATTCATAGTGTTTTGTCTATTTGTATTTGGCAACCTTGTAGAAAACATCTTTCCTATCTTGATAAGTCTAAAATTCTGAATGTGAATCAATATCTCTCCTATCTCATTATTATCAACTTAAAACATCTGTCTAGACCTAAAACCATCTTAACCCCTGAACAACTACGTTTACTTGTAAAACTAAGCTATCTGGTCTTCAACTCCATCAGAGACTTGAGAAGGAATAAAATTAATTACCTGAGAATGCTGGGAGTTCAGGTTAGCAGCTTCCCAAATGAGAATAGCTCTGAGACTGGCTGAGGCATGAATATCTACGCAAAGACAATGCTTCTTACTGGCTACAGAATCCATGTGAATTATTAGATGATATTCTTCATATGGCATGAATGAAGATTTACAGATGTCTTTTTTTCTAGTCATACAAAGAGCAGAAAACCAGCCTTAATTATTCTGTACCTCACACACCTTATACATTTATAATTTTAGGACTGTATAATGCTTGTGAATAAGTATATGTTTTCAGAACAAAACAACTGGACACTGATGCTGGATCAGACCTGACAGGATTCACACCTTTCAGCATACTTGACACTGACAGCATGCATCATTCATATTCCAGCCACTCTCCATCAGAACAGGACGGCTCCTAGGACAGCTTTTAAGAAGCTTCCAACCCCCATTGGTCCAGCCTTTCAGACTGTCCTACACAGAACTCTACTTAAGCCTAGAATTTGACGTATGTTGAAAATGGACCACAATGCTATTCCTAGCTTGCTTAAAAATTTCCCCCAATTTTATTTGGACCCCAACAAAGGTATTATTTGTCCCAAATAATTTGGAAGCAACCTTAAGGGAATGATGCCCCATATCCCTTAAGGGAGTTGGGTAAGTTTTTGGTTGCTTTCTTGGGTGATAGATGTTTATGTTAATTGGGAATTGGTTATAAGTTATTATTGGTCTTGCTTTGCTTCTTGGCTGTTGATTCAATGTGACCATCTGGTTTAAGTTTCTCCTTCTTTGACTTCCTTGCCAGGACAGTCATCCTCTGTCCCTCAGTTTGCAGTTTGATTATGTCAGGGCGTTTTTCCACAGCATCTGGAAAAGCAACTAAGACAGATATGTAGATCTAATTCCATCTATCTCTAGCTTTACTCAGTTTCCTACATCAAGCTTTTTCTATTGTTTAAAAAACACCTGTGTCACTACCACCGACATTTATATCTGGCAAAAGCATCTTCATATTTTAAAACAAGCCTATTGGTAATTGTGGGGGGTTTATGGACTTGGGTTTTGGCAAGGCTTATATTTCTTTTTAATTATTAAGATGGGTATTAGTCCACAGTGCTAGATACAAATTGAAATTTATTCTAACAAAACCGAAAAAAGGCTTGAATATAGTTTCTTAGTTTGGGTTGACTTAGATGTACACTTGATATAAAGCAAGTAGTTTATATAGCAGCAGACTACAAAAAAAAAAAAAAAAAAAAAAAAAAAAAAAAAAAAAAAAAAAAAAAAAAAGAAAGAAAGAAAAGAAAGAAAGAAACAAAACACCAGTAGAGAAGTTAGATGACAAAGAAAGAATGATACTAAAGATGGGCTGTCAAACTGTCACCACTGTGGAATTTGGAGCCCAACTCTAATGGGACTCTTGGAGACTATAAACCCAAACGACCACAACCATGCCTGAGGAACTAATGTAAATGTTATGTTATTCCTCAGAGTTGGACTGAGAGATGATTCAGGGCAGAGCAACTCTCCAACCTATCGAATTTTCCTGGACACAAGTTGTATGGGCTCTTTCATATGGCCAGAAAATATTTCTCAGATGGATATCATAGGTCTTTTCAGTAGCTCCCTTCTGTTAGAGATGAAGATTGCCAATGGTATATGTTATGTCATTAAAAGCACTCTTATTGGTAGTCAATATGATGCCAATCAAATGCTACATGTTTAATCTATAAGAATATTCTTTTGATGAGCTTTTAGGAGGTTGCTTAATCATGCAGTGTAATACATTATTCAGGTATAAATATATCTGGTTCTTGCTACTGGTTGCTGTGCTGTTCTATTTGCTTTTCCTCAGCTCATTGCCCTGTGTGAAAGATGATTCAATGGTATATGCACCATTTGCTCTCAGTGTATGAAAGCAAATCTGTGTGAATGGATGAGAGTATACACCGAAGTGTATAAGACTGACAGTCTGATTGCTCGTGTTCTAAAGCTGTCTAAAGTGTTCAGTGGAGTTGTTACAGGTGCGAAGATTCTCACAGTGGAATCTGATGTTCACTGCACTAAAAGACTGTCTATTTCTTTGCAAAGATAGTAGCACATAGTAAATGGCACCTATTGGAGACACTAATAGGATTATAGCATTCCTTGACTTTCAAATATCTTCTTACATAATGTAATACTGTTGTGTTTTAAAAATCACTGTTTTAAAACTACTTTCTAATTCCTGACACAAAACCAGTTGATGAGAAAAGCACAGATTTATTCATAAGAAAATGAGCAGGTTTTATCCATATGTCCCTCTGGACACCTATAAAGGTGACACAGATAAGGTGAAAGTAGAGACCACTATAACTGAGTCTCGTATTTATTGTTAATGTAACTATGCTTGACACACCGTCACACCTTTTCTCAATTTTATTAGTAAATCTCTTCAAGTCATCTTGAGCCTCCGAGGTTTATTTTTAATTTGCAAAATAACAGATCTTGTTTGCACATATAATTTCATACACACACGCACACGCACACACACACACACACACACACACGAGAGAGAGAGAGAGAGAGAGAGAGAGAGAGAGAGAGAGAGAGAGAGAGAGAGAGAGAGAGAGAATGCTTCAATCAATCATATAACCACAGTTATATATATCCCTGCGTCCTGTCAAGCACTTTGGCATCAGGCATAAAAGCCATCCATGTGGATCACGGAGTAAGAACACACTGCCAGTGGGCTTTGCTATCTGTGCAGCACAAGGTGTGCAGCCAGGGGAAAACTGGGCTGTTAATTTTGTTTTATACTTATCTATAAGTTTTCATTTGCTGCCAACTTTGAAAATTACATGGCAATAAGAGCAAGGCAGTTAATCCCAAGCAGGTGATCCCCTGGGAAGTATTTACATTTTATTTTAGGAAGGACTTCTGTGGTTGTGGAGCCATCTAATGATCCAAAAATCCAAATTTATTCACTGAAGCAAAATCTTGGAATTAATATCCTACTTAGGTAGTATAGCAACAGCAAGCCTTTGCATTTTGGCTTTTTAAAATTTCATTTTTTATCTCTAGCTAATATTAATGACATCATCTCACTGATGGGTTTGTACATATGGAGGACCAGTGTGGTTATGAGAGGACTTGAGAACATCAGAGTCCTAGTTGGTGGCAGTTTAGAGCTCTTCAGCTAAATATGGTAGTAGACAAGTAAAATGGAAGCTAGCATTATGTGACTAGCCTTTGCAAGGGAAGTACAGTATCTGGCATTTTTCTACAGCACCTTATTAAAGAATGCATATTATAGTGCATAGAGAAGAAGATAACAATGATACTTCTGTCAAAATTACATTTCAGTAGAGACGTATACACAAATAGCAATGAAAAGAGAAGTGAAGAAAAGGAAATAGTATTTTGGTTTACAGAGGAAGTTTCAAGCCTGAATGAGTCTCTCTCTCTCTCTCTCTCTCTCTCTCTCTCTCTCTCTCTCTCTCTCTCTCTCTCTCTCTCTCTCTCTCTCTCCCCCCCCCTCTCCCTCCTTCCCTCCCTGCCTCTGGGTGTGTGTATGTGTGTGTGTGTAAGAAGTCCATATTTGATATAAAGTAACATTGCAAATAATACTCCGATGAGCAAAGGAAGGCACCTCATAGGGAAGGTCACCAGCTGGCACAGGGGCTCTGGTAAAAGAATGTCCTCAACACATATGCAGGGTAGATGGAGCAGAGACCTATGTGAGTGACATGCAGTAAAATAAAGAGTATGCAGAGAGACAGGAGCCAACCCTTTGAAGGCCAAGGTAAGAGGTTAGGATTTTGTTCAGTTTTATTTATTTGTATTATGTGCATTTAAGGCATGCAGCATGATGTTTTGACATACATGGTGAAAGGACTGCTTGAGTTTAACAAATTAACACACCCATCCTCTCAAATAGTTATTCGCTACCCATTCTACTTCCTGCTTCCGGTATCTATCATTCTATTATCCATCTGACTCTGAAGATCTAAGGTCAGTGTAGCATTTTATCAGTTCCTTGAGAAAGCTGCATGTTGTGATGCATCCGAGCACTTGAGTAGGAGCAGGCAGTGCAGCCTAGAAGCTGCTCATGATGAGGGAACATGGTCTTCTAGAAGGATTGGAGTGTTCAGTGGTTTGTGCTAGCCAGAAACTCTTGGTGTCCATGATGCAAATAAATAATCATGGAACCTTCTAATTGGTAAACCTATTAAATTGACAAACTAATTGGTATCTGTAAAATCTAATAAATACACTGTGGGTTTCTTTCTCTCTCTCTCTCTCTCTCTCTCTCTCTCTCTCTCTCTCTCTCTCTCTCTCTGTCTCATTACATGATAATTTACATCCTATTTTCTAAAAGCAGGAGCCTTCAATAGATATATAAAAACAAACCATCTCCAGCAACAATCTCTCATCTTCCTTCTACTGCCAAAACTTTCACATGATGAAATCAGGGCACCAATTCCCAAGGCCAGCTTAGTATAAGAAACAGCCAAGACATTCAGTATTCATATGCACATAGAAAGATTTTGATTTGTGTGTATGTATATGTGTAATGCTAGAATTAACCTTGAGGCCTTTCACATAGTAGGTAAGTTACTCTATCAATGAACTATATCCCCAACTCCTTTTCTTAATTTCATTTTTCTTTCTGCATATAGGAGGACTTCAGCTAGATATGTATGTGTGAAATCCGGCCTTTGTGATTAATATACACATATGAGAGAGAGAAAGAGAGAAAGAGAGAGAGAGAGAGAGAGAGAGAGAGAGAGAGAGAGAGAGAGAGAGAGAGAGAGAGAGCGGAGAGAGAGAGAGAGAGAGAGAGAGAGAAACAGAGGCAGAGACAGAGACAGAGACACAGAGACAGAGACACAGAGACACAGAGAGACAGAGACAGAGACAGAGAGACAGAGAGAGACAGATAGACAGACAGACAAAAAGACAGAGACAGAGGGCAGAGACAGACAGACAGACAAAAAGACAGAGACAGAGGACAGAGACAGAGACAGAAAGACAGACCGACAGACAAAAAGAGAGACAGAGACAGGACAGAGGGGGATGATAAGAAACTAAACATCTACAAGGAATCTGCTGTATTAAGTTTAAATGTTATGTCTATAGATGTATATTGTTTTGAGTTAACAATCTGTTAAAACAATTGGCCTTTAGTGTACAGTATTAAGTTTTTATTAATAATCTTTGAGAGTAGGTGTGGTAGCTTAAGCCTGATGTATTAGTGTTTGAGAGGTTCATGCATCAGAATTATTCTGACCTCAAGGCTAGTCAGGTTACTGAGTGAGACCTTGTCTCAAAGGGAAAAGAGAATGAGTCGGCCAAATACGGAAGATATAGATATACTTGCCTGGACATATATATCAGAAAGAGAAAAGAACATTAAAAAGATACATAAGTGTTTACAGCTAAAGTCATTGAGTAAAAGAAATTGTCAGACCTTTACTTTGCTATGTATCATCTTGGGTTGAAATGAGTTGAATGACCTCAAAATGCCATCTTCATAATACATTGCTGGGTGATCATGTGTTTATTATTATTTTGTACATTCTACATTGAATCATTATATTTCAAGCTCATATCATGATAAGCTTTTCCCACACTTTCCTTGCCATTATTCCCAGCAAATTGTTTTGGTCTGAGAAGAACTTCTGACCAAATCTACCTTCAGGGAAAAGGCTGGTTCCCCATTCTTTACTGTGAGTCACTAAGAAACATTTTTCAACTCTTGCTACTTCTGGGAGACTTCCCAAAAAAGAAAGTTATAAACCATTCTGGAGACCTTAAAAGTGATTTGCCTTGAATCAAAGATAAAATACGAGGTTGATAAAAAAGAAAATAAAGTTGGCATTTGACTGTCAGTCCACAGAATGATGAAGTGTCTTCTCAGTGAATGACTGAAGCTCTGTGTGTTCCTGCTTCCCAGGCAGAGGGAGACCAGCCCTTCCCAGTTCTTTGTTGCTGAATCTTGAAATGTGTCTTTCTTTAAGCTTTCTAGGCTTCTTGTTCTTCCCATTTGTCCCGAGAGTGACAGCAAGATGGTATTATAAAACGAGAGAATGGAGAGGGAGGGAGGAAATGAGAGGAGAGAATGGAGAGGAGAAACGGTTGTTAGAAGATTTGTCTGCCAATATCCGTGCTTGCTGAGGTCTTTTTCTTCTAGCTAGAGGGGGAAATGCCATTCTCTTTTCCCAAGCAATTATAGGCCCCAAAGATTGAAGCTTGGTATATAGCTCTTTAATCTCAGCAGATATTTATGGTTAAACATTAGACTTTTAGGATTCCAGATGTCAGGGTATTAAAATATAAAGGCACAGTGGAGTCTCAGAAAATATTGGGCTGTGGGATATATGGCTGCAAGGGACTTTTATCCCAAGCAGAGGCAGACAGGCTTCCAGTGGTACTGTGTGACACCCAGAGAGCAACCTTGATCCACCTCATTTTCCCAGTCTCCCAGGTCTCCAGGCAGTACAGTAACACTATTTGATTGCTTTCTGGAGCAGACAGAGTGTGCTGTGTGTCACAGTGATTTTCATGTGTGACTCCTACAGGGTAATATGAAGAGGGAAGAATACCCCAAGAACTATTCCTTTATCTTTCTACTATCTAGACCTTGTTTGTTTCTCTCTTCAAATCTTCCATTCATAGCTATGACTATCATAGTCTCTGGCTCTCTGATAGGACCATTAGATTAATTGTCCCATTTAATGTCATGACCATGAGCTGCCCTATGGGATATATGTTCTTACTGCCTCCATTTTATCAAAGCAGCAACTGATATGGAGGTATTGGCTCATTGTTCAAATCATTGTAGCTAATTTACCAAGGATTCAAGACTGAACTCCTATTAAGTTGAAGTTATGTTGTCCCCAGTTGCTCTGTAAGGCTTTCTCCCACCCTACTCCATGGTTTTCCATGTACTCTATTTTAGACCTACCAGTCTTCTCAGACACAAAGCTCAAAATAAAGCAAACAAAGAACATGGTTATTCTAGGAACTGTCTACTCATACCAGTAAGAATCATAGTTACCATTTGTTCAGGAAACTCCTTTGTAGCATTCTGTATTTGTGACATGCAATAAACACTCCCCATTTACCCTTATAACACACTTCACACACTGCCAGAGCCTTTATTCACCTCAAACATTTAGGGCCATAGAGTTTTAGAGAAATCTAATTTTTCATGATTTCACAGTTAGAATGTTCAGAACCCAAATTTAACTCTATACTTAACGTAGGCTCACATCTACTTCTGGGTAATTATGATGTGGTCTTTATCATCTAGTGAAACTCTTCAGAGTGCTGTGTTTAATTGCACAATTCACACGATCTCATTTTATATAGGAGTCTATCTATCTATCTATCTATCTATCTATCTATATCTATCTTCTTTTTTTTTTTTTTTTGAGACAGGGTTTCTCTGTGTAGCCCTGGTTGTCCTGGACTTGCTTTGTAGACTAGGATAGCCTTGAACTCACAGAGATCTGCCTGCCTCTGCCTCCCTGAATGCTGGGATTACAAGCATGCACCACTGTGCCTGCTCAAGTTTTAGGAATTTTTGTGGTAGTCCAGATAGCCATCCATTGTAACTGGAATATAATAGCAACTACAAAAGTTTCACTTCACTTCTCTTCTTAGTCTCTATATAATATTAATATAATTGACATATGGCTATTTTCTCTATGCAAAACAAATATTCATATTGTAGCCAAGAAAACAAATGTTTTTATTGCTAACCAGGGAGGCTATATGACAACAGTGGTGTAGTTACTAAATTGTAGCTTTGGTTCTGAATTAGAATTTCACTTTGAAGCCCGGCATGGTGGCATACACCTTTAATCCCAGCACTCCTGGAGGCAGAGGTAGGCAGGGGGATCTCTATGAGTTCCAGCCTAGCCTGGTCTACAAAGCAAGTCCAGGACAGCCAGGGCTACACAGAGAAACCCTGTCTTGAACACTCCTTTCCCCCAAAGAGTTTCCTCTTGGAAATTTTCAGTAGCTTCACCTTTTCTTTATTGGGTTGATACAGGTATAATTTTTAGTTGAGCATTTATTTTATTGCATATCCAGTGACATCAAGGTGCGTGTACTAATAGAATGTGTAAGGGGAGGTGTCGAGGTATAATGAGACAGTACCTGCTCTCACACAGTGAGACAAGTGGGGTAGACTATGACATAACCTGCAGGAATGGAATGGCATAAAATCAGCACCCAGAGGACATCATACATACGTGAGAATATGAACAAAAGCATTAGGAAGGAAATGGAATTTGTGGTGAGCACAGACCAATGTGTGAAGTGCTAAAAAAGAGCCGTAGAGAGAAGGATATATTATGATACACTTCCAAGCTGTTGTGCTCTAAAAGTTTTTCATTTCATTTTATATGTACAGGTGTTTTGCTACATATATGTCTATGTACCATGTGCATGCAGTGCCCACAAAGGCCAGAAGACAGCATCAGATGCCCTGTCCCTGATTGGAGTTTAGGATGGTTGTGAGCCATCACATGGGTATTGAGAGTTGAACTCCAGTCCACTGGATGAGCATAAAATGCTCTTAACAATGTATCCATCTCTCTTGCCCTGGAGGTTGTACTCATGACCTCTCTGAAAATGTGATTCTTTGCACGTGATATGCAAAAGACCGTCCCACCAACACTAACATTAAGGATAAAGGGATTCATGGGGCCTTCTATCTTTCTCTGAGTATTTCTGAGAGAAAGGGAGAGATTTTATTCAGTTGGTGTAGTTACCAGTAAGGCTTCCATGACTCTAAAGAGTCACTCACCCATGATCCTGAAGACTCCCCACAGAGCTCACTGGATGTCATTGAAAAACAAATATGAAGCAGAAGGGGGAGTTTAGAAGAGGAAGGTAGCATCAGGAGAGAGACAGTAGAGAACAGTGGGGTGAATATCATTAAAATATATTGTGCAAATGCATAACATGTCATAATTGAGCATATTATATATATTAAATACATAGTAATACAAATAACAGACAAAAGTATATAAAGAATAAATGGTGTACATAAGGAGGTAAGCATATGCATTGGGCTTAAGCAGTAGGTGTGGTCCTGTCTTCTATGATAGAGTTTTGTGCCTCCCCTATGAAGCTATTGCTGGCTTTCCCATGCAGGGTAGATCTCTGTGTGTGGATGATCCCCCTGTGTCATTCACTTGGCTCCACCTGTCATGCTTTCCTCACATTGTTGGGTAAGTCTGCTATCTCTCCAAGCTACAAGGCTGCAAAGAATTTGTGATTTTTAGTGTAGCTTTTGTGTCTTAGTTCCTTTTCCTATTCCTGTGACCAAATACTTTGACAAAAACAACATAAGAAGAAATGGTTTGTTTGAGCCATAATTTTCATCACTACAGGAAAATCAGGATGGCTAGAACCTAAAGAAGCTTGTCAAGTTATTTCTATAACCAGAAGTAGAGGGCAGTGAAATAACCAAGCTCTGATTCTCTACTTTTGTACAGACCAGGATCCTCTATCTAGGGAATGGTGCTACCCACAGTTGGTGTCTTCCCACCTTACTACAATCCAGGTTATTCCCCACAGAACTGCACAAAGTGATTTCCATTAGTGATTCTAGTTTTGTCAAGTTGACAATTAAGATTATCACATTATAGAACATAACATATGTTCAGTACACAACAAAAAAGTGACAGGTAAGTAAATAAATAAATGAAAATACATGAACAGTTCAAGATCAGTTTGTCAGATAAGTGTTATACAAAGTTTATTGCAATGGTATGATTGATGTACAATATCTTTTAAGGTTTTTTTTTAAGGCTGTTCACACAGTCACTGAATTTGGGAAACTGAAAAATATGTTCTATCATCAAATCAATTCTGAAAATTCTACTTACAATTTAGAGACTTAATGTATATCCTAAAACATTAAAGACTAAACATTATGCAATTAAATGAAAAAAACTATTGTTTAATATTGTACAAGCTTTTTGACTGGTGAATACTTGGGAATATGCATAACTAGTGTGCTTAAAATGAATTTGGGGAAAATTTTGCCTCATATCAAGCTGTTGTTTTCAAAAATTTATCAGGAAAGAAATGATAAGAGTGGAATGCCTTGGATTTGGATTCGGATGGTTCCTTGGAGTTCAATCGATTTCATTCTCCATTCACCACATGGGTGCTTCCTCCTTCCATTTCCTAGTATTTTGATCTTAGTGGCTAGGATCTTTCTTCTGTTATTTCTGCCTAGTGACCTAATTTATTTTCTAGTATATTAGCATTTATGTTGAATTCTTTACTATATAATGCCCTTTTAGATGTTCAAAAACATTAAGACAGGGAATTTCTGGGTAACTAATAATCTTTTAAGAATAGATAGTCTAGGGACTGCAGAAATGGCTCAGCAGTTATGAGGGCTTACTGCTCTAGCAGAGGACTTGAGTTTGGTTCTCAGCATCCATGTAAGACAGAGACCTACAACTCCAGTCCCAGGGAAATTCATAGGCATCTACAGATACACTCATGCAGGCACACACATATACACATAAATGAAAATAATGTATATATCATGAAAGGTAGAAAATCTAAATCCTTTGTGTTGGAACAAACAATTGGTCAGGCTTAGTACTTCTAAGTCTGTCATCATATTCTTATTTTGATAAAATTTAGTTTGTGTGAAATTTACAACTTAACAACTTTAAGCATGTAATTCAGGGGTATTAAATGCATTCTTTGTGTCATGAAGACATCGCTACCATCCACATTCCTTTCATCATCTAAAAGACAAATTCTACACCCGTTAAACACTAACTCCATATCCCTCTTCCCCCTCCATCCCTAGTAGCCATTTTTGTGTTTAAAGTTTGTATGATTTTGTCTACTCTAAAAGACTTAGATAAATAGAAGCACAGGTACCTCCAATGACTGACTCATCTCACTTAGAATAATGTTCACAAGGTTGATACAAATTGTAGCAATTGTAGAATTTCTTTCTCTCTGACACTCAATATTCCATTCATCTGCCCGTGGAAACAGGATTCTTCTTACATTACAGCTACTGTGAATTGTGTTGTTGTGTACATGGCATACACACGTGCCTCTTACACACTTTGTACTGAGTTCATTTAGACATATATGTAAAAGGTCCTAAGGTAACCCTATTCTTAAGGATTTTAGAGAAAATATTGTATATAGTCTTTCCCATAGCAGTTATACCACTTGTACTCTCATTCCCATCGGCCATGCCTTCTCTGTGTCTGCATTCTCACTAACATTATCTCTCTCCTATGTTGGGAATCCTAGTGGGAATAAGATGCTATTTAATTGTGTTTTTTTGCCAAATATATTAATCATCTGTATTTCTCAGGATCAGACTCTCATAGTTACAAGTCATTTTCCTTAGGAATCTATACTCTTAATTAAGCCACAAATGTATTAAATTTATTACTATGAACCCTGAGCAAATGTCTTTTTTCACATTTATCGTTTTAACAGTTACCATCCTGTGTTTAACATAGAAGTGCACAGAAATTACTTCTGCTGCAAGCTGAAGCACAGTGGTTGCCTCTAGGAAAACATTTGTGTTGTTACTTTCTTTTTTTTTTTAAAACATATACATTTATTTCATTACACATGAATAAAACAGCAGGGAGAACCATGAAAGAATCATGAGTTATATAAACGTTACATTCATAGTGATTTGGCTATTTGTATTTGTCAAACTTGAAGTAAACATCTTTCCTATTTTGTTGGGTCTAAATTTCTGAATTAAATTCAATATCTATCATATCTCATCTCTATTAACTTAAATCCTTTATCTTGATCTAAAAAGATCTTATCCCCTAACCAACTAAACTTGGTTGTAAAACTAAACTATCTGGTCTTCAACTCTCCCCAGAGACTTGAGAAGTAGTAAAACTTAATTGTGGTTTTGATTTGCATGTCCTCCTTGACATTCAGCATATTTTCATGTGATTATGTGCCATTTCTATCTCTTCTTTGAAAATGTTCTTTGTTATTATAAGATACATTTGCTTATTTGTATAAAGTATTTCTTCTTGTATTTGGAAGTTATCTACACATCTTGGATGGTTTCCACTTTGGGGGTGCCTTTTAAGCTGTTGATAAGGTCTTTTGATGAACATTTAATTTTTTCATAAAGATCTACTTTATTTTGATTCATAAATTAATGTCAGTTTGTGATCCTTCAATGTCATTTAAATCAATCTGGTAATGCATTAACAGATGGAATAAGTTTTCAAAGTTAGAATCAGTTCATTGGGGTTTTTGACAACATGTAGCAATTAAATTTGAAAATGACCCATGCAGAAAGTGTGTGATTTACATAATTCAAATCAGTAAATAGCTTAAAATGTCTCATGTGTATGTTTTAAACCATATAAAGCATGAAAAATAGGTGAAATTAAATTTAATAACATCACTTTGTTCATCTGGATCAAAATAATGTTAAATCAATATAAATTTGGGACAGTTTCCTTTCTGCTCTTCATAGCATGTAATTTGTTATCTGTTTGTAGTTATGACAGATATCAATTAACAAAATATAATCTTCTTTAGAAATTTTATTATGACTTACAACTAAAAAAATCACACACCAAAGTTAACAAGACCCAAATTCATTATGTCTTAGCGAGTTTTTATACAGTTAAAGTGGTACATTTGTAATGGAAGCTGTGGGGCTTCACACTGAATTTCGCACAACCTTTCTTGTTCTTTTATTTTATATTTTTACATATTATACAGTGTCCACAGATGTACATTTTATTTATATGTATATAATATTAGATAAATTCTAAATATGAGGGAGAATATGTGGTTGTTTTCTTTATGAGATTATATGAACTTGCCTAATATTATACATTCTAAATTCATTCATTTCGTGTAAATTTTGTGATTATATTACTTTAGATCTGAATAGCATTCCATTATATATGCGTATGTAACTTTTATTATTCTCTCTTGATGGAAAACTGTGTTGATTCCAGTTCTTTGCTATATCGAACAAATCACCAATAAACATGGACATGCAAGTGTCTCTATGGTAGGGTATGGGGTTCTTTGAGTATATGCCCACAGTTGAAGTTCGTTTTCATAAGGAATACTTGAACTTCATCTAGAGTTCATACACTTTACCACAACATTCTCTACTGTAATATATAGAATTACATATGTGTTGTTTCAAGGGTATTTAAATATTTTGTAATAGGTAAATGATGCTTTGCATTTTTAAAAAATTAAATTTATGTACAAATCAAAATTTAATTGTCATGATCCACCAGTCACAGGATGCCATGTACCCGAGGCTATGATATGCTTAGCCTTCTTCCATGTATGAATAGATATGTGTTAGATGATTTAGTTTTCAAACCGTTAGCTATTCATCTCGATTAAACTGTGTCTTTAGACATGTACTGTCACTTGATTAGATGCAAACTGTATTTTTAGCATTAGAAATGATACTCAGAATTAGATGAGATTCTAGAGAGCACCTGATTGATCTAGGCATCCCCATTAGTTAACTGAAGGGAGCCCCTCACCTACAAGCCTTGGGTTATTTATCATTCTAGAGAAACTACCATGGAAACACACCGTCCTCTAAAGAAAGAATGGTGTTTTCTGAACCTGGGAACTTCCCTACCCAAGTAGCTTAGCAATCCTTTATGGGAAAAACCTATTCACCTTTTCAAACCATGCAGATGAGAAGCAATAATATCAATATTTCACAGGAGGGACATGTGTGCACACTTGTGACATGTGTGTAGATACATATACATATTTATATTTCTTATATCATCAAAAATTCTCATATTTTTAAAATGTGGATGCATGAAAAAATTGTCATGGCTTTATGGTTATATCAGCAAATTAATATATGTATTTGTTTATATAAATGTTTTTTCTTTAATCCATATAGAAATGTTTTTGTAGAGACTAAGATATGAAGACCTAAAGATTTTTCTTTATCCTTATATTGTTGGTATAACGCCACAGCAACAGTTTTTGCATAGTTTCTGCTTTTTCATGATTTAAAATGCCATCTTTCTTACAGACTACATTTTCAAATGCACTTACATATATTTCTAATTTAAAACATTTTTATCAATATACAGTGCCACAGATTTTTAAAACATATATGTGTATGTGCATGTGGGCTCAGGCACCTTCAGAAGCCAGGAAAGAACTGGATCCCCTGGAAGTAGAACACAGGCGCCTGCGAGCCTTGTGATGGGGGTGTTGGGAAATGAAGTCCACTTTCCTGGAAAAGTAGTAAGTGGCTTTAACTGCTAAACTGTCTCCCCAGTCCCCAGTCTGTGGGATGTTCTTAATAATTACGTTCAAGTTGTCACAGACTGCCTATCACTTACATGTGCTGAAAATGTAAAGACAAAAGTAGACACTGAAAACTAGGTCATAGTATCTTTCAGGGTCATAATATTGAAACGACTTGTCCTTGTGTCATTCATTAACTTGTTTCTTCTTATTATATTAGCAAGAAACAAGTGTTTTATTTATGACATGACTATCTAAGTATTCCTTTCCATTGAAATGTGTGCAAGCCTGTTTGTGGGAAGTAAAACTTTTAGCAAGCTGCAGTGGCATATGCTTATAATCTCAGCACTCTGGGAGGCAGAGGCAGACAGATCTCTGGGAGTTTGAGGCCAGTCTGGTCTACAAAGTGAGTTCAGGACAGCCAAGGCTACACAGAGAAACCTTGTCTCAAAAAAAAAAAAAAAAAAAAAAAAAAAAAAACAACCAACTAACCAACCAACCAACCAAACCCAAACCAAACCAAAGAAAGAAAAATATAAAAAAATAAAAACAAAGCAAAACAAAAGAGAAGTAAAAATTTCTATAATTTAAAAAATGAAATTAGAATTAGAAAAAAAACTGAAAATTTTATGGCAAATGAGTAATTTCTTTACTATATATTCCTGTATGTTTTCTAATAATTTTAAGAGCAAATATAATAAACAAAATTATATTCTTACCTAGCAAAGAACATACCAATTACTTATCCAATATCAAATAGACATCCCTGTAAACATACATCTAAGTAACAGATAGACTGAGCAGGTTATATTTAAGAATAGCTATGTACAGACACACACACACACACACACATACACACACACACTATAGCAATTAATGAAAACAAAGGCAATGAATTTGAAAGAGAAGAAGGAGGGGTTTATAGGAAAGGTGAGAGGGAAGAAATGTAAGGGAGAGATGATATAATTATCGTCTCAAAAATAAAAGAAATAGTAAAAGGTTTTAAAATTGGAAATGATTTTTAAAATAGCAATTATAGAGAAGCAAACAGCTAGGCAGGATGGAGGTGGTGCACACCTTTAATCCTAGCACTCAAGAGGCAGAGAGGCAGGTGGGTCTCTATGAGTTTGAGGCCAGTCTGCTCTTCAGAGAAAGTTCCAGGACAGCCGGGGTTATGCAGAGAAAGTTTATCTTTGGGGGAAGGGGGGAAGAAAAGTAAACATAACTGCCATACATGTAATAAAAACTTCACTTTTCCCCTTATTATCAGAGCTAGGGTAAAAGCTGCTACACAGAACCCAGGTACCTATTCTTTTGTGAAGATTCTCAGTGGTCATATAAATATGTGTTTTTGGCATTGTTCTCATTAAAGCACTAAATAACAGGATTTTTTTTTTTTTTGAGACAGTGTTTCTCTTGTGTAGCTTTGGTTGTCCTAGACTCACTTTGTAGACTAGGCTGTCCTTGAGCTCATAGTGATCCCCCTGCCTCTGCCTCCCGAGTGTTAATAACTTTATTGAAGGACAACGAACAACAAAAATATTTACAAAGATAGAAAATACCCCATCCCCCTAACCCTGGCTTGAGGAAGATGGAGAAGTTGCCATATTAAAAATCATGTGTTTCTGTAGGCCCTGATGTACCAACCAGGACCATGCATGGTAAGGACCTAGACCCCTGTTCAAATGCAGTAGATAGGCAGCACAGTCTCCTTGTGGGTCCCATAATATGGGAGTAGAAGCTACCTCTGACACGGACTCTGGTGTTCAATCGTTGATCACTTTGCCCTGGATGGCCTTGCCAGGCCACAGAAGAAGAGGAGGCAAGCACTTCTGATGAGACTTGATAGGGCTCCTCCTTTCTGAGGACTAGGGGAGGAGAGGAGGCAGTATAAGGGAGGAAAGGTGGGAGCAGGAGAAGGTGAGGGAGGGAGCTACATTGAGATGGAAAGTGCATACATTAAAAATAAAACCCCCATGTGTTTATGTTACCTAATGCTTTAGTAAGAACAGTGCCAGTGAGAACCTATGCACACTGAGATTCCTCACACATGAATCTGTTTTTGTAAAAGCACATGAAAGAAAGGACCCTGGAAGAGAACACTCTTCCTAGGTCTCTTAGCCAGTCTCTGCACTGGAATGAAGGATGCTCAGCAGAGCCATTTCTGTTTGCTCTAACTCCCTCACAGAAGACATTGATTTAAAAAAAAATGGAATTTAAGTTCCTAGCAGTAATTTAAATGGAAAAAGGGAGGTGAGTCTAATTTTTATGTTACTATGGGGAGTAATATTTTCCCTTTGGTATAATTCTGAGGACACAGCTTTGGAATACTGATGGCTTAAAAACTGGCATATACTTTCTGCTTGAATATGTTAGTGGCAAAGGAGGAGAACACAGGGATAGACAGAATTCATACAAAAACTCTGGCCCTTTGCCCTAATGACTGCTAAGTGCTATGTGAATCCTAGTGACTACTGCTCCACTGCCGTCACTGGTACCTAGTCATGGTTCCGCTTGGGGTGAGGACCTGAGCATCTGAGCAGTACACCTTAGTTGGCTCTTGTGTTTATTTCCCATTGCTGCAGCAGGAAAAGGATAGGTCATTAGTGCCCCGAAGTAGCATCGGTACACAGGAGGTAAGGAATATGGCAAAACTTGCCTGATTTCAGTTCTGAAAAGGTGAAGCTGGCATTGCATTGTGCTGCCTGTCACTAGGAATCTACTTTCCATCCTTTCAGGCCCTGGAACTGATTCAGTGCGGTTGTAGGACTGCCAGGGCCATTTCCTAGTTACACTTAGGCTGTGGTTCCTGGTCACCTTTTAGGGCATTCCTGGCTCAAAGCTTGTGCCATTTTCAATGCATATAGCAAGGAATTGTGCTTCTGCCGCACTTTTAATTTTTCTTACTTTCTCATCTACAGCTTCTAATTCAACCGGGAAATTTTATCCTTCTAAATGCTTTTGGTAATCTCCACACGGTGAGCTCTCTAGCCTTAAATTATATGTAAATAGAACATATTTATAAGGCCCAGATATCAGGAGGCTGAGGCATGAGGATAGTGAGTTTTAGGGTAACTTGGTTACATAGTGAGATCCAGTTTCAAACAAACAAACAAACAAACAAACAAAACTATACCCATAGTCATGTCTCCTTGCCATGGTCACATATTCAATCTATGCATTTAAACATCTTGACAGCAGGAATGTTCCATAGGTCTTTGCAATTCTAGTTACACAATGCAAAATAGCAAGAACTAAGAGCTGTCTGTGCAAGATTTTTCTCTTTTAGGAAAGAAGTTAGGGTTTATTAACCTTGTTTCAAAGGTACTGTGCAAATATGAAGGATCTGTCATCCCTTTGCAGGCTAAATGGCTTTTTCACGGGAAAACAGCATAACTTGATTATCCTTGCAATGATGACATATCATGAACCTTAGCCTGACTTTTACCCCCTCCCTCGTTTGCCACAGATGAAGCAAGGAAGTTCTTACTCCAGCATGAATTTGAAATGTGCATTTCGCTATCTGTACTTTAAGTGTGTTTGTTCACTGTACACTGTCTTTGGTATATTCACTATGCTGTTGATTCAAAATCTAGTCAGCATTTGCTTCACCTACCAATTGCCCCTGAGTTAATGGAAGTAGGATTTAGACGTTAGAAACTTCTGGATGTCCAGTGCCTGATGATGCTCAGTGACACAAATATGAACTCCTGTAATAAAAGAGAGAAGCTCATTTCCCCTGGATCTCTCAAAAGCATCTATAGCTCACCAAATAGCTGAGTGTGAGCTTGCAGAAGCTTAGATGAGGGAGCACTGCCTTTTGCAGCAATTAATTTTGCAGAGGAAGCAGTCTGTTTAAAGATGCCTGCAGCACTCACTAAAATGGGGGTTGTTTTTCAAGGCCACTGGAGCTGCATTTGGGTAGGGCTGGCTCATCAACAAAACAACAATGCTAAAATATGGCCTTCTGGGATTTTGCAAAAGAAGGGACTAGGGGGCATTGAATTATGCTCACCTGCTAGAACTGGGCAAAGTCGTAATTGTTTAGCCCTGTAGCACAACCCTGCAAGGGTTAACATGACAGAGATATTAGTTTGTGATGGCTAAAATTGTTGGCTTGGAGCTCTCGGCGATACGCAGACTGTTATTTACCGGACTTGGTCGATTTACTTCTTAATGCAATAATGACCTGTGAAATGAAACGTGAGGTAGACAATTGTTCCTCATTGTTTCCACTGCAACATCCTTTCATACGCCATTAAACCGCCATTAATTCCGTATGAAAGAGAGTCACGCGCAAGCACCGATGAGCCCTTCCCTTCCCTTCTTGGACATCCTTGCCTCCATAATTATGATTTTATCCTTCCTTTGTATTTTCTCTTTTCTTCCTTCTTCCCCCTCTGTTTGTTCCACCGGAATGTGGAAATAACGGGGCAGATAGTGAAAAATTCCTCTAAATCAGTCCTTCTAAAACAGAGCAAGGTATCATATGCAGGGCTGTGCATGGTTTGCCATGTCCTTGAACACAAAAATAGTGACAGAAAAGTTTTTTAAAACAGGGAACATTCATATAGACCTGCTGAAAATGGTTCACAGATATACAGAATATGTAGTACAAAGGCAAGGCTGTCCGCAGGCTAAGCCAGGGCAGGGTGTCCTACTGGAAGAATACATGGACATCCCAAGATATCCCCTCCCCCATTTTTTTCAGCAACCAGACTAGTTTTGAACTCTTACTTTTAAAATTCCTTGATCTATTCTAAGTTTTCCACAATGATCCAAACCAAAAAAATAAAAATAAAACAAAATTTAAAAAAAAAGAAGGCTTGCCCATGAGAGGTGGGTCCGTCAAATCCTTTCTCTGTCCCTGTTCTATATATGGCGCCATAACTAGGAAATCTTAGTTTTCTCTTTCGTCTTTATGGTTGTTCCTATTGTTAGCATGACAGCTGCCTCAGTCTTATTTCTGTCCCTGTGGCCACAATGCTTTGGAGTAGTCAAATATCCCTTATCCTCTATAGTTAGGGCACTTGTGATTATACTCACAGGTAACCAGATAGTGGAAGCTATTCCCCTCAATTCAGAATCCTTAACATGATCATATTCAGATTCTCACCTTTGGCTACACAGAGGTGATGTTCATAGGGAGTGAGGGCAACAGCATAGTTGTATGTATGTGGCCAAAGGTCTACCCCATGGGCTCAGGATAAACATGCAAATGTTCTGCCACTGAGCCATGCCCTAGCTTGCCAAGGCCAGTATATAAATTCATGTATGCAGTGTGTTCTGAGCACAGCAAAAAAGAAAAACTTAATCTTGTAGTAAAGACAACAAAGTTAAGTAAGAGAACTTTTGTCTCTGGTTAATCTAAGGGGGTCACAAAACAGAACAAATACATGAAAATGCACGAAAGAGAGGTGGGAAGTGACAGGGGTGGTATCGAGATGAGGGTAAAGGTGATCACTATGCATGGTGTATACATGAGAAATTATGAAATGTATAAAATTCTAGCACTCTATAATTTATTGTGGTAAAAAATTTAAAAGTACTTCTACCCTAACAATAGATTTGTCATAGGGAATGTCTCATCCCTAATTTGTTTTTAAGCCATGGAGCTGGAGCCTTGAACATGCTAAACACATGCTTTTCCTCAAGCTATACACTCAGAAACAACTGTTTTCACTGTAGACAGTTTTATTTTGACTTTAGGGCTTAGGTAGGTATGCTGCCATTATTTAAAATGCTCAACATTTAATCTTCTAACTTTTCTCAAAATTTTTCTACTTAGCTTCAAATTTTTTTCAGTAGTCAATAGTTTAATGAGTACTAAATCTAGTAGTTGTTTCTACATTCTTTCTTAGGAATTAGAAAGCCCATATCTAAGTTTCAAGAGATCCAAGGGGATGCATATAGGAAATGAAGAAGCCAAAGTATCACTATTCATGAATGACATGATAGTGTACATAAGTGAGCCCAAAAATCCCACCAGAGAACTCCTATATCTGATAAACACCTTCAGCAAAGTGGCCAGATACAAAATTAATTAAAAAATATCAATAGGCCTCTTGTATACTCATGACAAATTGTCTGAGAAAGAAATTAGGGAAACTACAGTCATCATAATAGCCACAAATAATATAAAGTACCTTGGTGTAACTCTAACCAAGCAAGTGAAAGACTTGTATGAAAAAAACTTCAAGTCTTTGAAGAAAGAAATTGAAGATATCAGAAGATGGAAAGATCTTCCATGCTCATGGATCAGGATGATCAACACAGTAAAAATGAACATCTGACCAAAAGCAATCTACAGATTCAATGCAATCTCTGTCAAACTACCTACACAATTCTTTACAGCCCTTCAAAGATCAATTGTCAACTTCATATGGAAAAACAAAACAAACTAAAGCAAAAAACCAGAATAGCTAAGACAATCCTATACAATAAAAGATTTGCTGGAGTGATCGCCATCTCTGATCTCAGGCTGTACTATAGATCAACAGTAATAAAAATAGCATGGTACTGGCATAGAAACAGGCTAGTTGATAAATAGAAACAAACCAAAGACCCAGGAAAAATCAACATACTTGTGGACACTTGATTTTTGACAAAGAAGCCAAAACTATACAATGGAAAAAAGACAGCATCTTCAACAAATGGTGCTGGCCTAGTTGAATGTTTACATGTAGAAAAATACAAATAGATCCATACTTATCATCCTGCATAAAACTCAAGTTTAAGTGGATTGAAGACCTCAACATAAAATCAGACACACAAAATCTGTTAGAAGAAAAAGTGGGAAAGAGCTTTAAACATACCGGCACAAGAGACAACTTCCTGAAGAGAACACCAATAGCTCAGGCTCTAAGATCAACAATTAATAAATGGGCTCTCATGAAGCTGAAAACCTTCTGTAAGGCAAAGGGCACTGTCAACAGAACAAAAGGACTCCATCCAGTGGGGGATCTGGACAGATGCTGGAACTCTCAGCTGAACTCTGGATGGAGCTCTGAAAGTGATATGAAGGAATGGGGGATGGAAGGATCCAGAGGTTTCAGGAACCCTATGAGGATAACATCAAGGCTGGTAGATCTGGACACAGGGGTCCTGCACAAACTGTTGTACAAACCAAGGACAATGCATGCAGTAAACCTAGACCCATGTTCAGATCTAGCCAATGGGCAGCTCATTCTCCAAGGTTGTAAGGAGAGCAGGAACTGCCTCTGATATGATTTCTGGTGCCTCATATTTGATCACTTCCCTTTGTTGGGAAGGCCAAGCTGGCACACAGAGGAAGGGAAAGCAAGCTAGCAGGGTGAGACCTGATAGACTGTGGTCATATGGTCAGGGAGGAGGTCTAGGGGAGGGGAATAGGGCGGAAAATGGAGGGAGTGTGAGAAGGGGAAGATACAAGTGAGGGGATAACGATGGGGATGTAATCATAATAAATTAAAAATTAAAAATAGAAGCCTCATTTGTTAATTGTTGATCTTAGAACCTGAGCTGTTGGTTTTCTGTTCAGGAAGTTGTCTCCTGTTCCAATGAGTTCATGGCTGGTCCCCACTTTCCCTTCTAGTAGATTTAGTGTACCTGGCTTTATGGTGAGGTCTTTGATTCACTTGAACTTGAGTTTTGTGTAAGGTGATAATGGTAGTTATATTTACATTTTTCTACATATAGACACCCAGTTAGGCCAGCACCATGTATTGAAGGTACATTCTCTTTTCCATTGTTTGGTTTTAGCCCCTTTGTCAAAAAACAAGTGTCTGTAGCTGTGTAGGTTGGCAAAAGACACTGTCAGTAGAACAAAATGGCAGTCTAGAGATTGGAAAAGATCTTCACCTGCCCTACATCTGACAAAGTGCTAATATCAAAAACACATAAAGAACTCAAGAAATTACACACCAATGAATCAAATAACCCAATTTAAAAATGGGATACAGAGCTAACCAGAAAATTCTCAACAGAGGAATCTCAAATGGCTGAGAAGCACTTAAATAAACGATCAACATCCGTAGTCATTATGGAAATGCAATCAAAATGTCTTTGAGATTCCATTATGTATCTGTCAGAATGGCTAATACCAAAAATTCAAGTGACAGCACATGCTGGAAAGGATGTGGAGAAAGGGGAGCACTCTTCCACTGATGGTGGTAGTACAAAATTGTACAACCACTTTGAAAATCAATCTTGTATTTTCTCAGAAAATTAAGAATAAGTCTACCTCAAGACCCAGCTGTACCACTCCTTGACTTATACCCAAAAGAGTCTCCAGCAAAAAAATAACACTTGCTCAATTATGTTCATAGCAGCCTTATTTGTAATAGCCAGAATTTGGAAACAATCTAGATGTCCCTCAACCAAAGACTGGATAAAGAAACTATGGTTCATTTTCACAAGAGGATACTGCTCAGCTATTAAAGACATCATTGAATTGAAATAGAATAAAAATATAAAAGATCATCCTGAGTGAGAAAGACACATACATATGCACTCACAAGTGGATTTTTGCCATATAGTACAGGATAAACATACTACAATTCCACAGACCCAAAGAAGATAGGACCTAAGGGAAGATGCTTAATATCACTGAGAAGGGGAAATAGAAGAGGTTGAAGAGAGGGAGTAAGGTAAGATGGGGGAACATAAAGAGATATGATGGTGGAGATCAGACCTGGGGATAGTGGAAAGAAAGAGGACCTGCAGAGAGGAGAGAAACCATCAGTAGGGGGCCTCTCTATGACAAGCTAGAGACCTAAGACAGGGTGGGCTTTTAGGGGAATATGGGGGTAACTCTAGATGAGACTCCTAGTAGCGGGGGGTCATGGAGAATGAAGAGTATACCCTCTAACTGGACAAGACTCCTACTGGAGTGAGGCTCAGGGGTTGGCTCTTTCCCATCGGGTGGGTCTAAGTTTGGGCCAGGCATTGGCTGGACATTCCCTCAATCTCTGTTCTGTCTTTATCCCTGCACACCTTGTAGATAGGGTAAAGTTTGGCTTGACATTTTTGTTGGTGAGTTGGTATGTGTGTGTGTGTGTGGGGCTACCCTTATCTGAGAAGTAGGAGAGGAGAAAGAGGGAGGGAAGGTGGGACCTACAGTTGGGATGTAAAGTGAATAAAAAAATAAATAAAAATTTAGAAAAGAAATCCATACCTCTCATTTTCTACCTCCTGAAGAAGACCATTTGTGTGGGGGAATGAACGGGGCATGGAAGTATGCAGTAACAAAACCTGTTTAGTTCATTACAATGACAGAAAACTACTGAAACCTGTCATAGGAATTTGCGTTGAATTTGTTAATAGATTGGGCTCAATATCTCCCTTTTCCCTGGATTCTTCTCACATAAAATAGAACTGCATTTCTATTACAGCATGTATTAGGCAAGTATCAGGGATAAACTGACCCTTTTAAAATTCTAGAAAAGAATCGTACCATACTTTTACCCTTCATCGTAACTAAAAAGATGAAATGACTCAGACATTTTTAGCTGCCTTTTCAAGCTAACAACCTGATGTTAGCATGTGTTTAAGAAGGATAATTAAAAAGGAAATAAAGTTATAGCTGCAATACAAAGGATTAATGGTGAAGTTTTAATGAGCTTCATTTTATTTTCTTAAAAGAAAAAACACAGTTGAATAATTTTTTATAATTCAGAGTAGGCCCAGTCCTGTATTTTATGTTGTATGGAAGTTGCACCAAGTGTTTAATTTACTTCCTTCTTCATACCAGCAAGAAATGGGCTGCTCCACACGGTCAACCTTAGAACGTACATAGCAATGTCCTGATGTCATTCATTCACAGTACATTTTGCTTGTAATAGTTTGTGATATTAGTCATGACTCCTTTTCTGGATCACTTTATAATCTCTTTGATGTCAGAAAAGATTAATTATGCTAATTTTATTTAATTTAATAAACGTATCAATTCTACTTCATAATGTAATGAAAATTTCTACTATTACCATATCTCCCATTGCCTGGATGCCTCTTGTATTACAAAAACTGTTTGACGCATTGCTATATTTACAGGAGCTGGAAAGTGGACCTCATTTCATAATTTTAAGTATGCAAAATTGAACTGAATAGGATTTAAGGTCTTGCAAAAGATTATATATATATATATATATATATATATATATATATATATATACACACAAGTGAGAAAGTTACAATGCTATGATCTGTGCTCAGGTTGGTGTGTGTGTGTGTGTGTGTGTGTGTGTGTGTGTGTGTGTGTGTGCGTGTTTTACTGGTACTTTAACTCAGTTTCTTATGTATATTAGGAAAATGCTCTAACTCTTTCTTACACACCAAGTAAGTTTAAGACTTATATATTTTTAATAAATTTTAAAATAGACCCTACAAATTAAGTCTTCATACACTTACCAGGTTATCTCCTCCCTCAGCTACTCAAGCAGATGAAATTAAAACCATGCAACATCATGGCAGAGCATCTCTAGGGCTTTCATAATTCATTGTCCATGACTCTTTCTTTTTATCTTTCCAGTGTCTCTGTTCTGAAAGAGTTTATATGCACCCAAGATTCTGTCTTGAACCTCCAGGAGATAATTTAGAAAGAGGGACAAATGAAATAGTTGATGATGATATGAAATGAAATACGTACTTCTGCATCCTGACACAATACTCTTAAGAGTGCTTGTTGGCATTTATTGGCTATGGGAAAAAGGAGAAACGGCTTTCCAAATTGAATACAAATGTAAATGAAGAAATCTGACATTTTAAGATTTGGGATATTTTCATTTGATATAGAATGAAAAAGAGATGTTGAGAAGAGCCAGGAGGTGGCCCTCTGGAGAGCCTTCAATGTCAGACTGAAGTCCCCAATAGCATTTCTCTTAACTTCAATAACCTTTCAGAAGGCTTTGAAAAAGTCAGTATAGAGTAGTCTATAGGAAGCTGGGCTTCAGAAAGATTAATCAGCCTACAGGAAACAGGGTGAAGAATGGATTTGGAGTAGGGACCAAAAACAAAAACTTATAAGGACAATGTCCCAATTGTTGAGATTTGAAAGAAATGCACTGATCTGGAAGAGATTAATGACAACCAGGACAGAAAGGATGGCTCTAACCAAAGAAATAAGGGGGAAGAAATAGAATGGACTTTCTTACTATGACTTTTTGGGTTCTCTGTAAATGAAGCCAAGAATGACTTCATTGTACAGACACAGGGTATCTCAGAATATGGAGGTTCTAATAGTAGACATAGGGAAATAAGAAGGAAAAGGGTGGTTGCCTATGCTTTGCCTTCAGTGCGTTTTGGGAACTTAGAGTCTGGGGGAGTAAACACCTGTATAGTCAGCTGTATTTGAAAACTCTGAGAATGAAGCTTTAGTGAGAAAGTAAAACTAGACTCAAACAGAAGTTGTCTGGAATAAAATAAGAGGTAAGAATACAGTCTATGTAGATAGTGAAGAATAGAAAAAGGAAACAAACTGGAGTGAGAACATGGAGAATGCACAGTATTCTAAATCAAGAGAGCCTTTGTTTGGAATGTTAGTAAGTAATTGAGCAGTACATGACATTTTGCTGTTTGTCAGAGATGCAAAAGAATGGTAGCAGAAGAAACTTTTGTGTCCTATGTGGCTACCTGCTTGGTTCTGAGGTGCTCCAAAGAACACACTAAACACTGACAGAGATGCAGCACATTCAGATATGTTGTCCAGTCAAACAATTATGGGAAAAAAAAAGTGGAGATACAATGTGATTTCAGAGCTTTGACCCATCTTGGCTGTGTTAGCTATCATATACTTTCTTGTTCCATGCTAAAATTTATTTTATTCAATTATGGAGCCATTTATTCAACAGATATTTATTGGTCACTATACAAAATGATATCTATTTAATAAATCAATATCCTAATGATTTATTAAAGTCAACAAGCAATTAGATATGTATCGTCTATACTTCCCTCTGTCTGTCTGTCTATCTGTCTATCTATCTATCTATCTATCTATCTATCTATCTATCTATCTACCATCTATCTATGTAATCTTCTTTTTGTTAGGTAAATCAGAATTAAAAAGACTCATTTTGGTGGGAAGTGAAGGACTGTCACTGAAGGTTGTTTTTGGAAATCTTATACTGGGCATTAAATTGAGTATGAGTTGAATAGATAATCATGTGGAGAGAAGTTCCCTCTATACAGGGAGAGTGTTTGATGAAGTCACAAGGTGAAAGGGGTCTATACATTTGAGGAAAGAAATGGAGGAGAATGAGTGAGGGTGACAAGCACAAGTGGTAGGTGAGAATGGACTGGTGGATGAGATCCAAGTATTAATGAATCTTGGGGAAAATGCTAAGAAAATGAAGTTTTATTATTTTTGTAGTGGAGACCAATAGAATTTGCATTGTAGTATTCAAAATCTGGGAAAATGGATGGAGGTTTTACAGGGTGTGCATGAGTGAGGTGAACTAGAAACACCATCTTAACTTCTCTTGATAACTGTAATTACCCCAATAGACAGCAATTGAGAAATGTTAACTTCATGAAAATCATGAAAATAATTAAGATAAGATATAGTCAATATAACTGATAAAAAGTCATTCCTTTATCCACCCTGCATACACATAAAAACTTTCTTTATGTTGGGAATTCGAAGTACATAGAACTCACAAGGACTATTAAAGGTAAGTCATTTTTAAATATACATTGTAAAATCTATGTTATATGTTTTTAAGTATATGGATGTTTTATCTGTGTATTTGTGTACTATGTGAATGTCTGGTCCCTGCAGAGGTCATAAGAGGGCATTGGGTCCCCTGGAACTGAAGTTAAAGTAGGCTATGAACCAAGATGTGAGTTCTGGGAATCCATTCTGAGTCCTTGAAATCCTACCAGGTCTCTGAACTCTTGAGCCATCTCTCTAGCTCCTTAGACTTCTTGTTATTCAGAAGACTTATGAGACAGCTCAAGTGTGTCATCATGTGCAGAAATGAGCTTTTGAGGTTTAAAATTGGCCACATCCTCCACATCTTTGCTTTGTTGTTGAATTTTGCCAAAAGCATAACATGGATTTTCACTCAAAAGAATATAATGCCAATTGCTTAATTTATTTTCTCTATTAAAAGATTAGAAAACTAGCTCTCTAATTGTGCAGAGATGTAAGGTAACTTTTGTCCACTGCAATAAGCAGCTACTCTGGTGCGACCTGAAGTAATCCATGGGTATAAGGATGAAAAATTAAGACATGGTTTTATCCTAAGTCCATTTAAGAAAACAACAAAAGTGTGCTCTCTAGGGCAATGCACTCCCTAGCCTTGGCTAGGTCCTTGGCCAGGTTCACTGCTCCAGGTATGAGTTCCCTCATATGGTGCAGACTGTGTTCTGACTTTCACCTAACTTCTCATTATTCTGTTTTAAGTTTCATTATCCATTTTAATTCTCAAGAGAATCTTCTAAGTCAGAGGTTATAGTATGGGTCTTTGGTGATAAATATTGTGCCCCATACAACCTTCAGCGGTATTTGAAGACATGTCTGTTTCTCAAGCTGGAAGAAATGCCATTGGCATCTACTAGACAGAGATCAGATATCTACTGAACATCCTTTAGGGCAACATACTCCGCCCCACAACAAGAAATAACGCAGCCCCAAAGGTCAGAATTTCTGAGCATTAATGACCCTGCCTCTAGTGATTGAATTTCAGGCCAATACAAAGGAAAAAATTGCATTTAACAATCACCTAACCCTACTTTGACACACCCATCCTGTGATGCCACATTACGTTTCAGAAGCTTCGCTTTCTGACTAACATTCAAAATTATCTTTATGTTGCATAAGAACTTAGAATTTGCTATTCCTTGTATATTGCTATGATGCTGACATGTAATTCGATTAGTGTATGGTCATTGCACGGGCTGGAGTTTTCAAAATCCCTTGTGAGCCACATGTCAAATTAAATGAAACAATGGGATAGCGTTTCAGCTACAGAAGTCCAACTCCTTGACCTTTGTAAGTACCCGAAAAATACTTTCTCTGAATAGAAGTAGGAAATGAACTGGAGACACATGATCATTAAATGTGTATTCGCTCTCGCCTTGGTGCTGCAACTGCATGTGGCATCACATTGATCTGCATTATCAACTTGAAAATTCCATTTCCATGTTTTCTTATTTGATTATATCTCCATTTATAGTTGTTCCCATTTTATGTGACAGAAGCTGCACGTATCATAAATCACTCTCACCAAGAGCATCTCTATTTATCTACAGATCAGATGGCAGATAATAAATGTTATTTAATGACTGTGACACAGTATCACAGCATAATCTACTCTCTGTACTAGACGTCAAATCCTACCAGAAATAGTCTTATTGCCTAAGCTTCAGGTAGATACTTTTTAAAAGGAATTTTTACTGTTTCTATGTATTCTATAGAAATTTGATCTCCTAAGACACAGTGATTAGACCCACATTTATACTCTCTAAATACTGGCGAAAATGTGCTGTTGTTTGTTTGAAGCATAAAGACATTTCCCTGGTTTCTGTTTCCAGAGAGAGTAATCATGATGGGCTCAGTGTGCTGACAATTTCTTGGACACAAAAATGTCTTCTGTGGAAAAGCAGTCATATGCAGAGATAGAGGGAGGGTGCGTGTGTGTTATACTTGCTTGAGGCTGGGAATGTTGTGGTTCACATGGCATGCTTTGAATGCAGCAAGGGAGGGGTTGACCTTCCTCCTACGATGCCTAGCAATACTACCAGCCCTTGTACCTTCAGTTCCAAAAACCAACCTGGATTAATTGTGCTATTGTGCTGTTTTAAATAGGAAGAGCCTCCATAAGAGAGGAAGGACAGCAGGTTACCGAGAAGAGACTTGATACCCTATGAGCATATACAGGGGAGGTAATCCCCCTCAGGAACAGTCATAGGGGAGGGGAATAAGGGGAAAAGGGGAGGGAGGGAAGAATGGGAGGACACAAGGGATGGGATAACCATTGAGATGTAACAAGCATAAATTAATAATAAAAAATTAAAAAAAACATATATCTGAGTGTTTGGTCATTGGAGAATGAATCTGCTTAACAGGGATTAGGTGGTGTGGCCTTGTTGGAAGAAGCATGTCACGAGGGTTGGCATGCTCAAGCCAGGACCAGTGCCTCCCTCCTCCTGCTGTTTGCCAACCTGGATATAGAACTCTCAGTTGCTTCTCCAGCACCATGTCTTCCTGCTTGCCACTGTGCTTCCCACCATGATGATAATGGACTAAAGTTCTGAATATAAGGAAGCCCTAATTAAATGCTTTTTAAAATAAAAGCTGCTGTAATTCTGGCACCTCTTCATAGCAATAGAACATCAACTAAAACAGACATGAATTTTTTTGGTCATGCAAACACCTCTACTAAAGATGTTAATACATTCAGAGGCAGCACATATTTTTAGCCACTAGAAAAATAACCACTTAGGCAGTTCTTATTTCTCTAGAGGTTTTTATATTGGAGTACTTTGCTGAGAGAAGCCCTTAGTACTGAGACATGAGTGTTAGGTACTTAGAGTGGGGATGATAGGAAATAAAGGACACTGTAGCCTGGAGCTTCCTCTACTTCTGGCCCCTTTTCTTCATAGTCCCATCTCTTTGAGACCAACTTATTGGCTTCTGTAATGGTTTCTCATGTTCAAAGGCCCCTGCCCCTTCCACTGTCTTTCTAGAATGTTTTCCTTGTTCTACCTGGTATGTGGCTACGTGCACAAAACATTATAATTGGGCTATAGAAGTGAGCCATAACTCCAAGAATCTTCAGCAACTGGTATTGTGCCCCCTGAAAAGGCCTGATATCCTTCCCAGACTGCAGGGAGATTTAGATGATGAAAAGTCCTGAGATCCAGCAAGAATTCAGAGCTTCCAGGCTCCTTCTCTCATTTCTTGTGACTGATGGCTTCTTTTTCTTTTTCTGCCAGAGGGCTTTGTGAGTTTGTAATAGTAGACAAGGAATTAATGCCCTTTTAGTCATCCCTGGTGATTTCTTTTTCTTCTATGCAGGTGTTATACCTGTGGGAGTTTTTGAGCCTTTACTTTTTTTTTTTTTTAACTAAATCTACCTATGTTTCCTCCTCTTCAGTTTTTTCTCAGTTACCTCACCAGTTTTTCCCTTCTCTTATTCTTTGGCTCCTTGTTCAACTCCACCGAGTCCTCTTCATGTTGCCAGTATGCAACTTGGTATAGGAGCCCTACTGGAGTATAAGACCTCACCCCTGAAGAAAATAGATGGTTGTCAAGAAGCCAGCATGGAATGATGAGTGTGAGCTCTAGGCCAGCTTGAGCTGCCTAGCAGGATTTTGTACCTCTAAAATAATAATAATAATAATAATAATAATAATAATAATAATAACAACAACAACAACAACATTTTTAAAAGAACAATAATGAAGAGACACATTTTTTTCTTGTCTAATTTTGATGATAAATTCTATATTTTGGTGGGAAGAGTCTCCAACTCAGTCAACACATATGGCTTCAAATGTACTAAAAACAAAATGGAGTTCTTCCTTTCTAACACCCACGAGTCTCACTGACCCTCTGAAATCTTCTTCATCTCCATGTTATTTCTTTGTTGTTCTTGAAATGGATTTTGAAACCCAAGAGAGGCAGGAGATTCTTGCAGACAAGTAGAGGAAGAAGCTATGGCTGTTACGGTTCAGTGTATTCTGAACTCTTCAAATTGGGGACCTATTTATACTTCAAGACAAACAGATATCATGTTAGCAATAGCAGATGTTGGAAGGAAGGATAGGGTTTATTGCAAGCTGTTCTATGTGAGATCAGAAGCAATGGGGCTTTCCTGTGGTGGAAGTCAAGTGCAGTGGTAGCACCTTGACATGACAGCGCTCATGATTGTGTTGTCGTGGAGGCTGAGAGTAAACTGTAGTGTGATCTCTGTTAGATGGAGGGATACCCCTGTTCAGAACTTCCAGCATGGTCTTCTTCCTGGTCTCAGTAATTCTTCCCAAATCAGAGAATGTTGATTAGATGCAAGGAATACATTTATCCATTTTGAAGAGCACCGAAGATGCCTCAGATTCACAAGTATGATTGGAATATTTATCTTTCCTTCTTCCTCCCACATCTTCTAAATATTAGCATTTAATAAAATACACATTTCTTTCATTTATTTTGAACTATTTCCAAAGCTAGCAAATACCAGAACCCCAAATGTTATGATAGGATAAGTTCTTTATTGGTTTGTTTTCTTTTCATTCTTTCTGTTTTTACTGTGTGATTCCTTTTCATTATAAATCCTTATGTTTCTAACTCAAGGAGCCTGACTAATCAGAAGGGCTTCCAGCAGAGGTAGACAAATATTCTCAACACGGTCTTCAGCCCCTACAGATGCAGATAGCTCTGCTATTCAAAGGAAATGAAGAAGTCAGGTCCATCCGAGACAGGGGATTTCCTATTCTGATAAAATATGATATCGTTCTCATGTTAGTTCTAGAAAGCTGCAGGATAGAGACAAGATGATGGCAGATGGTGGAGGAAATGGGCTCCTTGTATCCTGAATGGCACTAACAGAAGAGTCTGACACAGAGGTTATACATTTGGGAGATGCTTCTAAGACAAAGATGGAAGACAGCACTAGTGAGAAAAAGCACTCATGCCAACTAGAAACCTTACAAGAAAGGCTCAGTTGAGAAGTTTGTTTGTTTTTTTAAAGACCTTTATGATGGGAAACTCAAAATTGCTCATGTACAGGAAGGGAACATGTGGATTTATTTATTTATTTCATTAACTAAAAGTAACTTAGGTACAAGCACATGAATGCTAGCTAAGTCTATGTGGTAGCCATTGGAAGGCTTCAAAAGTGAAGGTTATGCAAGATTCACTTTAGATTCACTTCCTCTGTCTGCCACTGGGAGCATATCAGTCAGTAGAGCCCAGGATGTTCCAAAGCAGCACATGAGAGGTCTCAAACACAACCTTCTAAAGAAATGGATGGCCACTGATAGACTCTGCACTCTGGGGAGTCAGTGCTATCAGCTGGCTAACCCAGCTGAGCCCAGCAGTTTCCAGTGGAGAATTCTAAGCTCATCACCATACACATGATTTGGTTAAACCCACGGAGTCTCGAAACCAAAGAGAAACACATGGACATAGCTAAAGAACTTGGATAAAACAGACAGGTTGATGGGAGTGGGAGGGAGACAAGTGTTGATCCAGGGATTCAAATACATAGATCTGTAGTTCAGGGAGTGGTGAGAAGTATATGCTTTTAGGATCACAGTATTGGTGAGGTAGGAATAGGTTGTGTGCAGCAGGAGAAGAGACACCTTTTACAACACTGGGGGCTTTGAAATGCATGCTGAGGGGTAAATAGACATGTAGGGAAAACATGGGGCTGTTGTAAGGTCACTTTATGATATGAAAATATCTTAACAAGTGGCGTGATATAGTGCCAGATGCTGCAGCCAGGCAAACAAAATAAACCTTGAGAAAAAGGTCATTGGATGTAGTCAAATAGAATTACATCGGTGATCTTAATGGAAGCCATTTCCATGAGAACATAGGGCATAAGTCAGGTAAGAATGAATGGAGGCATAAGTGGGCAGACAGAGAAATAGTGAGAGTAAAGCCTTGAATGTAGAAGGCTCTAGCGAGCATGAAAAAATGGAGGGAAGGGGATAAAGAATGGTTCAGTAGTTGTTGGGACTAGAAAAAGGTAGTAGGTTTAGGGAAGTCTTGAGCACGTTTGATGCCAGTGAGTCAGTAACAGAATAAAAGAACAGGATATAGGTACTTCAAGAAATTGAGGGGACAGAATTCCAGGTACAGGTAATGAAAGCACAGTTTTCCAATGAATTCAACCAGAGCTGCTGTCCCGGTCTGTGCTTAGCTTTCTGTGATATGCTTCCTGGAACACACAAGCCCCTTGTTCTCATTTGCAACAAGCCATCATTTGGGTCAGAGGTGACTCTTAATAGAAAATGAAGCATCTCAAATGAGGCAAAAGAAAGCAGGAATGATGGATAAAGATGTTGGTCAATTTATTTTCAGATGTCCTTTTAAATCTTTATTCTGAATTAGGATTATCCCTAACATTAATTGGGAAACTACTCTCTTTTATTTTAAACATTGTATTAGACTGTTACAGCAGTGGTCATTCTTTAATTATTTCTACTGAAAAAAAAATATGTTAACATAAATCTGTTCTGTATTCTGTAGTTCTCTCTCTCTTTTTTAAATTAATTTATTCTTGTTACATCTCAATGTTTATCCCATCCCTTGTATCCTCCCATTCCCCCCCCATTTTCCCATTATTCCCCTCCCCTATGACTGTTCCTGAGGGGGATTACCTCCCCCTGTATATTCTCATAGGGTATCAAGTCTCTTCTTGGCAACCTGCTGTCCTTCCTCTGAGTGCCACCAGGTCTCCCCCTCCAGGGGACATGGTCAAATGTGAGGCACCAGAGTACGTGAGAAAGTCATATCACACTCTCCACTCAACTGTGGAGATTATTCTGTAGTTCTCTTAAAATGTGCGTGTGCATATGCGGTGTGCGTGCTTGCGTGCGTGTGTGTGTGTGTGTGTGTGTGTGTGTGTGTGTGTGTGTGCACATTGCATGGGAGCACATTGAGTGGGCATGCTACAGTGTGTGTGTGTGTATATCAGAGAGCAACTTGTGGTAAACAGTTATCTCCTTCCACCATGTAAGTCCCAACGTTTAAATTCAGGTAGCTCCAGATGGAGTTGCTACCTTGTCTTGTCAAACTGTCTCCTCCTTCATGTTTTCATGTGCAAACATTTGTGTGTGTGTGTGTGTGTGTGTGTGTGTGTGTGTGTGTGTATGTGTTTATACAACCTGGACATTTATTATCCCTTGTCTTTTTTAAATTTTATTTTATTAATTTGTTCTTATTACATCTCAATGGTTATCCCATCCCTTGTATCCTCCTATTCCTCCCTCCCTCCCATTTTCCCCTTACTCCCCTCCGCTATGACTGTGACTGAGGGGGACTTCCTCCCCCTTTATATGCTCATAGGGTATCATTTTTAAAGAGGTATGTGCCCCCCATAAACTTCCTTATTTCTCTTTTAATCTCTCTCCATTGCAACGTGGATTCTTCTTCTCATTTTACTGAAATTGTACTAGAATATATTAGCATCATCAAATTGATTAGGTTGTTCTGCCTTCATCTATATGGTCTATATGGTCTGTGACACTAAAACCAATTTGTTTTATTAAAGCATCATCTTCATTTGATTTCCAAAGGAATCCTTCCATTCTTCTGTTTCTCCAACCTATCCTTAGCAGCTGAACAGAGAGGTGACCTAGGCTGGGAACATAATTTCCATCAGCAACCTCCATTTTTTTTATATGTGCTATTGAATTTTCTTCCATCGTATATCAAATACTGTGCAAATTAATCTGAAAACCCCACTCTCACTTGGTCCCAGCTTGGAGATTTTTGGGTTGAGAATATAGCTAAGTGCTAGTGTGTGTGTGTGTGTGTGTGTGTGTGTGTGTGTGTGTGTGTGTGTGTGTGTGTGTGTAGGGGAGTGATCATTAAGTACACCAGTCATTCTTTTTTTCTTTCTCATATTTAGTATCTGGTCACCTTCAATATTCCTTAACTCTTCTTGTTAACCACATTCTTTTTTTTTCTTTACCATCCGTTTTTGCCTATCTGGAACTCACCAGTGCCTTGAACTTTCATCTCTAAAGGTCTGCACTAAAGACACTTAGATCTTTGTTTCGATTGTAGACTTACCACCCTCGTCCAACAGACATCCAGCCACATGTCCGTCATCTCCATTTTGTTGCCTTAGAGCATTATAACTCACATTCCACCCTCCAGCCAATCTCTCAGTCACTGTTGGCTGCTGCTTCCTCAATCCCCCTCCTACATATGGCCAGGAAGCCTTTGAAAGTTTTCTTTCTTAATGTGTTAAATCCATGTTCTCTTTTCCATTTCTTGTCTCTGTCACAGTGAACTTTTTTTTTTTTTTTTTTTTTTTTTTTTTTTTTTTTTTTTTTTTTGAGCAACAGTAGTAACTGCAATTCTCCATTTTACTACTGCAAGCCTCTAAAATCCTACAGTTTGCACAAGGAAGTCTCTTTTCTCAGATGCAAATGTGATACTGTGGGTGTCCACATAAAATCCTTATGGCCTTACTTTGTTTTCTAGAAGAAAATCTTTGTTTTATCTCATATAAAACTGATGAACTTTGAGGTATAAATTCATTCACATGACTGTTAATACAGTCATTCCTATGTAACTAAAGGACTAAATTTGGGCTGACTGTGCTTTTTGTATAGTGATAATTTATATTATTCTCTTCATTTCTTGATTCTCTATGTCTCATCTACTTGCTAAGAAAGATAGATCCCACCTTAGAAGAGATTGCAGAATAATAGACTCTTTCATACCAACTCTATAGTTTGACTGTCTGATATGACTGTCAGAGGAAGGATTAGGTAAGGACCTGCTGTATCATCTCATCTAGTTACTGTCTTCTATCTAGACATTCTTGGCATTACAGGTATAACACTGAGGCAAAAACAATCCTTTGGACATGTACCAGGTACCCTTCTGATGAGGATCATTACAGCGGAGATACAAGTGAACAATTTGCATTCCCCTAGAAGTAGCAGAGCACTCTGACTTCAGCATACTGAATTGGTCTTCTTTTTAGATTTATTAGTTTATGTGTATGAGTGTTTTGCTTTCATGCATGTCTGTGCATATCATGGTTACCTGGTGCCCATGGAGATTAGAGGAAGGTGCCACATTCCCTGGGACTAGAGTTACAAAGATCTCTGAGCTGCCATGTGGGTACTGGGATTCGAACATGGGTCTTCTCTGAGAGCAGAAGGTGTTTTTAACTGCTGAACCAACTCTCCCAGCCCTTGTCCAAGAACCTTGCTCTCAGCATCTTGGCTTGGGCATCTTTAATTAAGGGTCTTATCCTGAACACTTGACTGGGGCATCACATGGCCATCTTTCATGAGCATCCTATGGGAACCATGACTTGTATGTGTGTTTATTGCTAGTGGAGCTTTCTAGGAATCAAAACACAAAGCATGGATTGCAGCATATGTTTGGTGTAGAACAGGGGGTGTTCAAGTAATAACCTGGTTAATAACTGAAGAAAATTTTATCCGTCAAGAGACTTCCTACTTTTGAGTCACAGACCACTGAAAGAAGGATAAACCTTGGAATTCAAGCTTCTTTCTGAATTTACAGTATAAATATGAGGCTTTGGTAGTTAATTATTCATCATGTAGTATACTAATTTGCAAAATAACAACAACAAAATAATATGTTTATTTTCCTTTCAGCTGATTTAAAATTAAATTGACTATTCAGAATTTTTATTTATGTGTTTATCCTCATTTTAATTCTTAACATTGCTTGGAGAGATTTACCCATTAACTAGAGCTATCAAATATTCAAAATCTTAGTTGTCAGGAGAAAGGAAAATTTATTGTGACACAATAAAACAAATAAAAAGGTAAGATACAAATAATATGTAACAAAAAAGAAAATAATGCCTTTTTCATTATGTCCAGATATAAATTGGAACAACCAATGCTAAAAATCTACAAAATAAAAACAGTCATTTAGAACTAACACAAGTGTTTTAATCATTCAAATATTCTGAAAGTCTTGTGTCCTTCTTCTTAAGATTGCAAAGGGAGAAATACAGATAATTAGAAAAAGCTTCTCTGGTATTTACCTAAAATCTCCATATAATTTTGTCTCACTTTTTAAACATATTTATCTCCACTTATTAAAGAATGTTTCTATATATGTATATCTCCATGTTGATGTGCATATGTGAGTGCAATTGTGAGTAAAGATGGCCAAAATCTAGAAATGGGGTTGGATTCTCTGGAGCTAGAGTTATATATGGGTGTTTATAAGCTGACATGGATGCTGTGAACCAAACCTATAAGAGCATTATATGCTAATAACGGTTGCTCTATCTCTTCCCATCCCACATATGTTTTCATAGTACTTTCTATGAATGTGTATGAGCCCTGTATTCACAGTAATCTAATCACAGGTTATATGTCATTCTTGTTATTTGTCTTTCTAATGTTTGCTTTAAGGATAGAGGCCATTTCTTTTCATTTTTTATTACTAGTACAAATTCTACAAGACCTCAATCATATTAATATTATTGGAAGGCAAGTACAAAGTTACCCCCAGCACACACATGCAAGAGATTATTTTTAATTGTGTATTCCAAAAAACTGTGATAAGCTTAATATGCTGTTAACTCCCCTTCCCCCTGCCCATTCCCCTCGTTCTCATGTCTCATGCATGTTCTCTCTCTCTCTCTCTCTCTCTCTCTCTCTCTCTCTCTCTCTCTCTCTCTCTCTCACACACACACACACACACACACACACACACACACACACATACACACACACATACACACACATACACACACACACATGCATACTACAATGTGTACCACAATATGCTGTTGTCATAGGACAACGTGCATGAGTCCATTCTCTCCTTCACTGTTTGGTTCTGGGAATCAAATTCAGGTCATCGGGCTTGATAGCATGTCCCTATGATGGCTGAACAATTTTGACTATCCATAATTCTCTATTCTTTACTAAGATCTGAAATATAAAAATATTTGCAAATTATCCCTGAAAATTATATTAGGATGTGATAGATCTGATACAAAGTTTGAAATTCAAAAGTGCTTATATAGAATTTTTGATTTAATATAAAGCTATAACACCTAAATATTGTCTGTTTCCCCACAAAAAAGCTTGCTGACTACTTATCTATAAAATCCCCATATATTTATATAGAATTGGTGAAATAATTATTCTCTAAAAGTTTCCCTAGAATTGTTGTTTAGCACTAATTTAGGCATTAAAATCATAGATTCTGTTTCTGTACTTATGTCTTGCTTTTGCTATTTTATTTTACTGGACACAGAGCAAAAGCAAGACATAGATATGGAAACAGAATCCATATGATAGGAGGTAAAAGCTGATAAACTGATTTCTAGAGACGTTCAGTGATAGGAAAAACCCATCCATCTTAGCCTACTAGAATTGCAAGTAGAAACCATTAAAATGCAGTGTAAACACAGTATTTCTATTGAGGATGACTTAAAATGGCATGGTGGATATCTGAAGAAAAGGAATGGCAGATTCCTATGATTTATTCTCAGCTGAACTGCAGCAGTTGCTGGAAAATGTGAACAGCTGGTGATTAGTGAACTTCAGGGATTCTAATATAGAGGGTAAGCACGCTGATCTTCTCCTGGTTCCAGTTTAACAGCGTCACACATGGTATCACCAGTGACACAAGACAAAAACTTTCTAAGACCTGACAGTTAGGTGGCTGGCCAGCTAAGGGTTGTTCACGGGCTGAAATATAATCTAGGCTTACTTTCATGATTCTCAGGAACAGCGTCTTCATAGAATATTTTTTTTCTTGTTATGGGGAAGTCTGTACTAACTCTCTTGCTAAAGAGATTCAGTGGCTGGGATAAGGCACACTGGGTTGTAAATCCTGCCTAAATTTAGCTTGAATAAACCAGTCAAGAATTTAACCTCTGTTTGACAAACTAATTGGTTTGGGGTTTAAAGCCGTCAGTTACATAATAAAACTGTATGCAGCCAATTAGTGCAAACTGATTATGTCCAGGCAGTTTCATTTCTGAAGGAGGTTGCTAGCTGTTGAGTTCTGAGCTACTTGTTGAACCCCCCAAGAATAAGTCAGCCTTTTGTGTAAGTGTGAAAATTTCAGTTCCCTACAGACTTTTAAGATCTTTTTCCATTTATTTGTTTACATTCTAATCACATTCCTCCTCCCGCCTCTTCTCCCAGTCCCACCCTCACATCCTTCCTCTTTTCAGAGAAGGAGCGCCTCTATCCCCTACCATGGGTACTAACCAGGCCTGGCACATCAAGTCCCAGCAGGACTAAGCACATCCTCTCCCACTGAGTCCAGACAGGTAGTCCAGCCAGAGGAAAGAGATCTAAAGGACAGCAACAGAGCCAGAGACAAAGACCTGCTCCAATTTCTAGGGAACCCACATAATAACCAAGCTGCATATATGCTACATATGTGTAAGGAGTCTAGGACCACCCCATGCATGGTCTTTGGTTGTTGGTTCAGTCTCTGTGTGCCCCATGGGCCCAGGTTAGTTTACTCTGTAGATCTTCATGTAGTCTCCTTGACCCCTCTGGCTCCCTCAATCCTTTCCTCTACTCTTCCACAAAACTGTGTGAGCTTGGCCTGTTGTTTGGCTGTGGGTCTCTGCATCTGATTCCATCAGCTGCTGGACGAAGCATCTCAGAACACAGTTATGGTAGGCTCCTGTACACAAGTGTAGCAGAATATCATTAATACTCATAAGAGTTGGCTCTCTCCCATGGGGTGAGTCTCAAGTTGGGGCAGTCATTGGTTGGCCATTCCCTCAATCTCTGCTCCAACCCTGTACATTTTATAGACAGGCCAAATTTTGGGTTGAAGGTTTTGTGGGTGGATTGGTGTCCCCCTCCTTTCTCTTAAATGGACTGTATTTTGCCAAAGAAAACAATATTACAGGTATATATGGGACAGAAGGATTCTGGCCCAAGGAAATCATCAGTTGTCTATTAATGCCAGTTCTTCCCTCTGAATGACCTGTGGCAGTTTGAATAAGAATAGCCCAAGGGGCATGTCCCACGAAAGCCTTCACTTACCAGGAAACTGGAACAGAGGGGAGGACATCCTATTGGGACTCTAAATGAGAGAAGTATGGGAGAATAGCAAAGTAGAAGGATCCAGAGGGTCCTAGAAACCTACAAGTAGAACATTATGATAGGCAGATTTGGGCCCAGGGGTCCCGCTCAAAACTAAGGCACCAGCCAAGGACAATGCAGGCGGTAAACTTTAAACCCCTATCCAGATCTAGCCAATGGTCAGAACATTCTCCACAGTTGAGTGGAGAGTGGGATATGACTTTCACACAAACTCTGGTGCCTCATATTTGACCATGTCCCCTGGAGGGGGAGACCTGGTGGCACTCAGAGGAAGGACAGCAGGTTACCAAGAAGAGACTTGATACCCTATGAGCATATACAGGGGGAGGAAATCCCCCTCAGGAACAGTCATAGGGGAGGGTAATAATGGGAAAATGGGAGGGAGGGAAGAATGGGAGGATACAAGGGATGGGATAAACATTGAGATGTAACAAGAATAAATTAATAAAAAAAATTCTAAAAAAAAAAAAAAAGAAAGAAAGAAAGAATGGGCCCCCATCCTGGTGGCACTCAGAGGAAGGATAACAGGTCACCAAGAAGAGACTTGATACCCTATGAGCATATACGGGGGAGGAGGTCCCCTTCAGTCACAGACATAGCGGAGGGGAGTAGTGGGGAAGTGGGAGGGAGAGAAGAATGGGAGGATACAAGGGAAGGGCTAGCAATTGATATGTAAGATGAATAAATTAATACAACATATTAAAAAAAGAATGGCCCCCATAGACTCATATATATGAATGGTTAGTCATCAGGCGGTGGCACTACTTGGGAGGGATTAGGAGGTGTGGCCTTGTTGGAGTAGGTAGGTGCAGTTTTGTTGGAAGAAGTGTGCCACTAGGGGTGGGCTTGGAGGTTTCAAGGGTCCAAGTCAGGCCTAGTGGCTTCTTTCTCTCTCTTCCTGCTACCTGTTGATACTTATAGAACTCTCAGCTATGTAGAACTTCTGCCTGCATGCTGCCATGCCCCCACTAGGATAACAGTAGATTAAACCTCTGAAATTGTTAATAAGCACAAATATATGTTTTTACTTATAAAAGTTGACATGGTCATGGTATCTTTTTACAGCAATAAAACACTGACTAAGATATAACCCAGGATAGAGCTAGGAGTCAGGATTCTGAGATGGAGACAGAACTAATTTTCCTGAGTTTGGACCTCTAACATAAATGAACTATGTGTGATTGTTTGTGTCTACAACTCTAGCTCTAGGGAGATGGAGACTAGAAGATGCCTGAAGCTCAGAATCTATTCTGAGTAGCCATTCAATGAGCTCCTAGTTCAGTGGGAGACTATACCATAGTGGAGGAAGATAAGGGATGCTGACCTCTAACCTTCACATACACACACATATGCAAGAATATTTCCAGGTAATATATTCTATATCCAACCTTAGAATGAATAACTCATGCAATTAATTATCTCTTTTACATGCACACACATATAAACACCTCATAAAGGCAGAGGCCAAATATGTCCTCCTCGTTTTCTGCCCTCAGCAAAGTAATTCTCCCCAAATAATTGTAAAACTTGTGAATGGAAAATAAAATAGTGCTGTGCTTCTAGTAGTGTGACAGCTTTTTCCCAGTGAGCATTTGTTAATTGTAGCAGTGGACAGAGATTAATTTGAATGGAGTCATCATCGTTGTAGCATTTCCAGATACTGTTGCCAGACTAAGCTGACTGTGGTGACAAATGCCTGTCATCACAGTACACAGGGGCCTGTACAAGAAGGGCTTTGAGTTTGAGAGCAACCTGTGCGATATAATGAATTCAAGGCTAGCCCGATGTGTCCCATAATTTTTTAATTATAAAAAAATAACACAGCAAACTTATGAACAACATTAGTTGTCAGACTATACTACAAAGTGTTGATGTGGAGGGACACAGAGTAACTGGATTTCACTTAGTGGTGGTATGAATAAAACGCCATATCAGGACAGAGTGTGACCTGAATTTGATAATTTAAAAACATGAAGTTACAACAGAGTTACTTGTGTCTCGTCAATCTCAGCCCACGGGAATTTATGTTGCCGAAACAGAGATTTGTTTTCTGACAAAGAACTGGAAGTGAATGTTAGTAGAGGTTTCACTTTTGATAGTTGTTCACCGGAAACAAACTCAGTGCCCGTCATTAGGAGTGTGAATAAACAAAAGGCATTGTTGCCATGTATATAGCTAGTGTTCCCTAAAGTAACAGAATATACAATTGGTATATGTAGTAAATTGATAAGTGTAGTGAAGGATGAGTCTAAAATAAGTGTGCAGTTTCAGAAGCTAGTGTGTAAAGGGTACTGCAGTATGGTTCCAACTGCATGTCACTTTGGAAAACGGAAAACTATACAGTCAGGTTACTGAGCTCAGAGATATGGCTATGGTAAAGGTATTAGTATGCAAGAAGCCTAGGAACTGTCAGGAATGATGGATTCTGCATCCTGACTGTGATAAAAGTTTTACAAATTTATACATTTGTTGAACTCAATAGACATGGATAGTAAATGAAAAAAAGTACTATGTAATACTTTTCACCACGTCCCCTGGATGAGGAGGCCTGGTGGCACTCAGAGGAAGGATAGCAGGCTACCAAGAAGAGACTTGATACCCTACGAGCATATACAAGGGGAGGAAGTCCCCCTCAGCCACAGTCACAGGGGAGTGGAGTAAGGGGAAAATGGGAGGGAGGGAGGAATGGGAGGATACAAGGGATGGGATAACCATTGAGATGTAATATGAATAAATTAATAAAATAAAATAAAATAAAGAAAGTGAACAGAAAATCCTAAAACATATAATATTTTGACAATTGTATAAGTATCTGAGATTTAAATTCAGTGGCATGTGCTAGGGTCTATAATGAAAATTATGGGGTTTGGAAAGTATGGCACAGTTCTCTGGGAAATGGTAAAGAATTCAGTTATGGTATCACTTTAAAAAGCACAAAATAATCATAAGTAACATGGAAACTTACCTATAATTACTTAAAAATCCAGAGAATGCAATCTTGTCTGAACTCATCATTTTATTGTCCAGTTTTGCAGTCTCCTCCACTAGCACTTGTTCAGCCATTAATTACTATAACAGCTTCGGAAAGAAAGAAAAGATGAGGGACTTGTTATTAGAGAAAGTGTTGCTTAGGGACAAGCATATTGATACAGCAGGGGAGCGCTGATGATGTTCGCACAGCTGAGCCCTTTTCCCACTCAGTCTGGAGTCCAATGCAAACTACATATTTATAAAATGATCGATGCTCATGATGCTTGGGAACCACGGGAATTTCCATCCTAGATCACACCATTAGTTGGCTGCCTTTTAACATCTCACTTCTGGCTTGGGTAATTAGCGCGCGTGGTGATGGGTGCATTTGAGGGGGAGTTAGCTCTTCCCCATAGGACAAGTGTTTCTCTAAAGCGTACTGTGATTGAGCTGTGCACCAAAGTCCCTGAGAGAAAATGCTCAACAGAGAGCAACTAGATTACTGTCTACTCTTCAAATACACGTCTATCTTTACTGTTTTGACAGTATAAATTAGGGTCCAAGTGATAGGGAGTGTACTGATGCACCAATCGTAACAATCAATGCTTTTATTTTCCAACTCTATCTATAATGATGCTATAAGATCAAATCTCATAAATGCCATGGACTTTATACTTTTGAAGATTATGCGCTTCAGATTTTTCCTTTGACACTTTACATTATCGACTTCATTTTAGCCATTTTTACATACCCATCTCCCTCTCATCTCTTTGTTCTCTGGCTGGAATCCTTCTACCTAACAAGCCCCCGTCTACTGTCACATTGTTTTGTGTATGGCTTACTGTGTCTAGTTAGAGTATCTGCCTGAGCTTGCATAGGGTATTATTTATGGGTAGAATGTTACTTATGGGACAAGCTCAACTTACCATTGACTATGAAATGGAGAAAATTATATTCTCCAAACAGAAATTTAACTGCCAATAATCACTCAAGGAGGTGTCATGTCCCATGGGCCCCCTCCTATATCCATAATAAAGTGCTGACAGGCCCAGTCTTGTACAGGTAACTGCAGCTGAAGCAAGCTTGTTCGTGCAATAGCCATGTGCTTTATAAAATGCATGTCAATTTCATGATGCTTGTAATATAGATGTGGAGTCCTGAGTAATGGTCTCATGACCAAGTATTCCTAAGTAATCAATAACTAATAAGTATATATGCAGCATTCTGTGTAAATGTTATATTTGATATAGTAGAATAAAGTTGTAAAACACATCACTTGATTTCAAGAAATTGGGTAGAGCAATTGACTAGCATAGTACAATCTTCCTGTCTCCCAGGTAGATGATGAAGGGGCAATCATTGTTTTGAACTAGGCACATAAGAAACTTATTCAGCATTCACAAGTTTCTAATGAGAACCTTAAAGTTTAGAGATTTCAAATATCCAGAACTTAACATTTAAATATCCTAGTAAATGCGAAATTTTGTTGACATTGCTGCTTATTTATTATTTTAAAAGGAAACCATCAAATCTATTTCCCATCCCTCATTCTCTTCTTTCCCACTCGTCCCCTATCCATCCTCCACTAATCCCTCCCAACTGCATGGTTTTTGTTTGTTTGTTTGTCTTTTAATTTTTTTATTAATTTATTCTTGTTACATCTCAATGGTTATCCCATCCCTTGTATCCTCCCATTCTTCCCTCCCTCCCATTTTCCCCTTACTCTCCTCCCCTATGATTGTTCCTGAGGGGGACTTCCTCCCCCTGTATATGCTCATAGGGTATCAAGTCTCTTCTTGGTAACCTGCTATCCTTCCTCTGAGTGCCACCAGGTCTCCCCCTCCAGGGGACATGGTCAAATATGAGGCACCAGAGTTTGTGTGAAAGTCATACCCCACTCTCCACTCAACTGTGGAGAATGTTCTGTCCATTGGCTAGATCTGGATAGGGGTTACTGCTTGTATTGTCCTTAGCTGGTGCCTTAGTTTGAGCGGAACCCCTGGGCCCAAATCTGCCTATCATAAAGTTCTACTTGTAGGTTTCTAGGACCCTCTGGATCCTTCTATTTTGCTATTCTCCAATGCTTCTCTCATCTAGAGCCCCAGTAGGATGTCCTCCCCTCTGTTCCAGTTCCCTGGTAAGTGAAGGCTTTCATGGGACATGCCCCTTGGGCTAGTATGCAGATATAAGTGAGTATATAGCATTTGAGTCTTTCTGCTTCTGGAACATATTGGACCAGGAGACAACTTCCTGAACAGAACACCAACAGCCCAGGCCTTAATATCAACAATTAATAAATGGGACCTCATGAGGCTGAGAAGCTTCTGTAAGGCAGGAGACACTGTCAACCAAACAAAGAGACAGCCTACAGACTGGGAAAAGATCTTCACCAACCCTACATCTGACAAAGGTCTAATATCCAAAATATATAAAGAACTCAAGAAATTAAACACCACCAAACCAAATAACCCAATTGAGAAATGGGGCTTGGAACTAAACAGAGAATTCTCAACAGAGGAATATCAAATGGCTGAGAAACACTTAAAGAAATGCTCAACCTCCTTAGTCATCATGGATATGCAAATCAAAACAACTCTGAGATTCCATCTTATACCCATCAGAATGGCTAAGATCAAAAATTCAAGTGACACCACATGCTGGTGAGGATGTGGAGAGAGAGGAACACTCCTTCATTGCTGGTGGGAATGTAAACTAGTACAGCCACTTTGGAAATCTATCTGGTGCTATCTCAGAAAACTGGGATTAGGGCTTCCTCAAGACCCAGCTATTCCACTCCTTGGAATATACCCAGAAGATGCTCCAGCACACAACAAGAAAATTTGCTAAACCATGTTCATAGCAGCCTTATTCATAATAGCCAGAACATGGAAACAGCCTAAGTGTTCCTTAGTAGAAGAATGGATAAAGAAACTGTGGTACATATACACTATGGAATACTACTCAGCTATTAAAAACAAGGAATTCCTGAAATTTGTGGACAAATGGATTGAGCTAGAAATGATCATAATGATTGTTTTTATTTAAGCCACTGACTATTTTGTTCTGCCTGTATACAGATGGTATAGGACCATCTGCGGGACCATGCACAACCTCCCAGAAGCCAACTCTGATGAAAACTGACTCTCACTCCCCTAGAAGCCATCATTTTTCAGTAATACTTCCCCTGGAGGTTGGGTGATCCCACCCCCATCCATATTTGATTTTTATCTGGCTTGACCTTGTAGAAGTTGCATGCATTCAGTCACAGAAGCTCTGGGTTCATGTGTATAATAGGCCTTTGATGTCCAGCAAATATGGTTTTGCCTCAGTTATTCATGACCTTGGCTATATTTACTGGCAGTGAGTTGACAGAGGTCAGAATTTTTTTTTCTAAATTTCCTACTGTGCCTAGAATGGCTCCTTACAGAAAAAAGTTACTTAGGCTACTAGGTCAGTGGTGCTAAGGTCAGTGAAAGAAGCCCTATTCTGCAGTGAGGAGAATGTGTTTTCAACACTGTGCAAAGGGCTAAACAGGTCAGTGCAGAAAATACATTCACTGTATTTTCACCAGGGGCTTCACAGTTCAGACTCAGGGCATGGAGGGAATGTATTTATTATTGTAATCAAGCAAATTGCAAAGGCACGTTAATGTAACACAAATTCCAAGGCATTCACGACAATGATTTCACAGCATGTTGGATTAGCCACACATGCAGAGCAGCTCGTTAAGCAGACGATTACTAATATCATCCTTAACCGGTGAGACTGAATGTTGCTTTCCCTTCTTCTCTGTGGCAGTATGTTTTTTAAAGATAACTGATCATATTTTTATCTTCTCCCACCACCAAAACCATGTGAAGTTTCCTAAATTCAGCTGGGTTCTCTTCCTCCTCATGCTCTGACCCTCCAGGAGTACATTTATTTGTGTTTGGCTTTCAGTCTGTCTTGTCTTTAGCTGATTGATCATTACATGTGGAGGATTTTGGTATCTCTTGCTCTCTAAATTCTGAGTCTTTAAAATGAAAGCTCTACACTGAAATAAGAAATAATATGAAAGAGTTCTGCCTGAGAGAATATGACTAAGTTGCCTGTGGTGGGAGATAGCTCCAAAAAGAATTGATGGGAGGGTCTTAGCCCTTGGTTGTGGACCAAAACACATGGCCCTCTCTCGATGTTTGGGCTGCTTTTACTTATTGGAAGGCACTCATGACTCTCTGAGAACTAAACTTCTACAAGAGTCAGCTCTGCTTTCATTTGCCAGAGGATACATGAGGCATTTAATAACTGAAGAAGAGCCATCACTCTCTGGACGTTTTGTTTGTCTCTCTCTGCCAGATCCTATAAGGTGCAATGCCTTCAGAGTGGGCCTCCCAGGAGATCCTAGGAGTTCATAGAGTGGGGTGGACTCCATTCTCAAAATCACAACCTGACCTAGAAGCCAGGATTCGTTATACCCTTTAAACCCATATATATTTTTCTTTCAATAATCAAGTATCTGTAGTTGGAAGTTGGGTGTGTGTCTTATGACATGTTCTTATGCAAATTTAAATCAAGGCAACAGATTCCAGCCTCTGGAAGAGAGAATAGTTTATTTCCTGCTCTGAAGTGGGAAAAGGACTCTGGAAACCCATCTCCCTTCACTTTGAGCATGTGTTCTTTGTTGTCTGCTTTTTACACCTGGGGATACATGAGGATAAAGCAGTAAAACGAGGAGGAGAGACTTAAATCTTCATGCTAGAATTTAATGTAATGAAGAATTTGGCTCACCTATAATCTCTCAAGATGGTGGAATTTATTACGCTTCCCAGAAGTAGTCATAATGTTCATATTAGTATTATCTTAAACCAATGATTTGAAGCGACTGCTATCAGTTGGTCTTTATCTTTCTGAACCCGTGAAGGAGGTGTGGTCAAGATGTGAAGAGTGTGAGTTGTAAACCTGAGGTGTATCTAATACTGCTGCATGGTGAGTCATTGCTAATATGTATGGCAGAAATAAATGAATGGGTGAAATGGATGAAAGCCGTGTCTGCGAAATTTAATGGATTTATGGACTTCGAGATTTCTCTTTCTCTTCACCTTCCCTTTCTTCTTCTCCTCTCCTTGCCTTCTCCTTCTACCCTACTGTTCCTTTTTCCTAGTCTTCCTCCTCCTTTGGAAAAATTTTCTGTACATTCCAGAAACCACAGCATTCAGTCTTGCAGAGAAAGGTTATAGGGTTGAGTTTAAGGTTGCATTATAAAGACGAGTTAAACGTTTTAATTTATATTTGAGAATAACAAGATATGAGAGGATTTTCATGAAAATCCTTTGTTCATTAGATCATGTTTATTTAGCAAGATCGGAGTTTCTAATAAGATTAAACTGTGGGTTTTATTGAAAAGATCTAAGAAGTAAGGTCTCTGTTCCTTAAACCCTGCCGATTTAAAGAAACATTGCTAAATACTTTAAGTCCGGTTTTATTCAGCTTGTCTGCTTTCCATTGGTTATGATAGAATTAGAACCTTGAATCTTATTCTTTCATTCTCCTGCTTCTTGTTTTAAAGCTTTGGCAAGATCTCTTGCTTGGGCATGCTGTTGTTTGAAGGACCCAGTGGAATTTCCCTCCTGTAGACGGTGCTTCTGGAGGAAGCCACAGTCTTCCCACTGCTGGCGAAGCTGCAAGCATTTCAGTGAAAACTGTGGCCATTTGGCCAAGCTGTGTCCCTCAGGCCAGAAGTGCTAGGACGGTATCACCTACTCTACCCAGGGAAGGTCAGAGGTTTGCCTTGTTCTAGCTTCATTATAACCGTACTCCCCAAGTTATGCTGACCTAAATCAATTGGCTAGTCTGGATTTAGCAGGCTGTGAGGAAGGACTGGTAATGATCACAAGTCATTCCTCTGTTTTGGCTACGGTCATATGGTGATGTGGTTTATTAAAATCATCAGTAAAATGTGAATATCCAGGATGAGTCAGAATGAGGTAGGATTTATGTTTGGAATTCAGAAAGAAAAGACCTGCAGAGATTGCTATGAAACAAAAATCCAAAAGAAGGCAGAAGGAAAATAAGTAATAGTGGACCTAACAAATGTTAGGAAGAAGCCAGGTGGAACGGCCGTGGTGAGGCAGTGAATATACACATTCCCCAGGATTTTATTTTTCTAAAAATCATAATAAAGTATTTATAAAGCAAAAAAAAAAAAAAAAAAAAAAAAAAAAAACATAGTTGACAACAATGTGAGGTTAAAAATCAAAATGCTTTGAGTTTACTTTCTTTAAGGCACTAAAAAATGAAATGGAGGCTTGGACACTATTGATCTCGTTTCCCACCTCAATGAAGTGGGAGTGATTGTAGAACCGTGCCACGAAGCTATTGCTATAGTTACATGAGTGAATGTCCACAAAACACTGAAGATAACAGGGGTTCCCACTCAGCACTTTTGGAGGCTAGTACCATGTTCCCTGCTATGTCAGTGGCTCGTTTGCTGCCGTCCATGACTCAAAGCTGAGCCTAGTATCCCTAGACTGAATGTTGTGGACTGGACAAGAACTTGGGTGGATTCTTATCTTGTTTGCTCGTTCGATTCCTCAACTTCTCTTTCGTCTATCTCTATATCTTTGGGTGGGGAGGAAACCAGCAGGCATGTTTTGCATTTACTGTGTGATGACTAGGCTTGACATAAGCTTTTAAAATCATATCCCACAGACCCAGATACATAACCTGTGCTGAAGGAAATGTTGGGAGCTGTTCTGAAAGAAATTCTCTTTAAATTTGCATGCTTTTTTTCCTGTTCTTTATATATTTTTTATTCTTTTATTAATTTATTCTTGTTACATCTCAATGGTTATCCCATCCCTTGTATTCTCCCATTCTTCCCTCCCTCCCATTTTCCCCCTATTCCCCTCCCCTATGACTGTTCCTGAGGGGGATTTCCTCCCCCTGTATATGCTCATAGGGTATCAAGTCTCTTCTTGGTAACCTGCTGTCCTACCTCTGAGTGCCACCAGGTCTCCCCCTCCAGGGGACATTTTCAAATATGAGGCACCAGAGTACGTGTGAAAGTCATACCCCACTCTCCACTCAACTGTGGAGAATGTTCTGGATGAGAGAAGCATGGGAGAATAGCAAAGTAGAAGGATCCAGAGGGTCCTAGAAACCTACAAGTAGAACATTATGATAGGCAGATTTGGGCCCAGGGGTCCCGCTCAAACTAAGGCAGCAGCCAAGGACAATACAGGCGGTAAACTTTAAACCCCTCCCCAGATCTAGGCAATTTGCATGCTTCTTAAGAGATCACGAGGCAGTTGCCGCTGGGTGAGATGGTGCATGCCCATAATCCCAGCACTCCGAGAGGCAGAGGTAGGTGGATCTCTGAGTTTGAGGCCAGCCTGGTCTACAAAACAAGTCCAGGACAGTCAAGAATCCACCTGTCTTGAACTGTGCCCCCTCATAAAAGGAGGTTACTTTCCTGGCCCTTTAAGTCTAACCCTTCAGAAATTGAAGCTGATGACTATGCGGTTCATCTTGAATTACCGAGGGAATCACGGGGAAATGATAGCAGAGGTGTATGGGAGGTGCTTTTATTGAGAAGGGCAGATAACAATTCAGCTAGCACAGACCAGTCATTCAGTATACATGGATTATGTTACTCTCCCTCTGTATGTGTGTGTGCGTGTGTGTGTGTGTGTGTGTGTGTGTGTGAGAGAGAGAGAGAGAGAGAGAGAGAGAGAGAGAGAGAGAGAGAGAGAGAGAGAGAGAGAGAGAGAGAGAGAGAGGAAGAGGGGGTGGGAGAGGGAGTCCCAAAAAATACCTTCTGGTTTGATGACGAGGTCTAACAACAGCAGAGACCACATGGGCGAGACAGGGGAAAGTGGGATAAAAGAAGTGAATTCATAGTGGAGAAGAGCAGGCTTCTCATCCTGTCAGTAAGAGCAGGGTTGGAAAGGTGTGATGGAGGTAAAAGTCTATATTTTGGTGAATTATGACATGTAAAAGAAGACCAATTCAATGACAAAAATGGCAGTGTAAAACAAACGCACCAGAAAGCGGGTCTTTCTGAAGGGTAGGTGACTAGAAGGGTTGCACCCACAGCTTATGGGTCTGAGGAGTAATGAGGAGTAATGCAGAAAGGAGGAGTCCCTGGGTAAGGAGCAGGAGAGCTTGAATACCAAGCTGACATCACATAGGCAAGAAATGAGGGGTAAACTATTGGGGGTTTGGCTATAGAGGCAAATTTCTTAGTTTACAACGCCATAAGCAGGAGGCCATGAGGAATGAAAAGGCTCAGGATTTGCCATTATAATAAAACTAGCTGAGGAATTTCTAAGTAATAAATCCTTTTCATAGGAAAGGTTAAAAGAATTTATTATTTGATAGTGACAGGTCTGAATCTCTGAAAGCTAACACAACTTTTTCAAGTCTTGAGGCATATTGTTTAAGAGTTTTGGCATAGGTGTGAGATGTTAGAATAGGTCTTCTTGATCTCTGGATGGTTCTATATTTAAAACACAATAGCATTGTTGTAAAATTACCAGAATGGGCTAATAATGTTTATTATCAGGCCTATAATTACTATTACAACAATATTTTCTAACCCACTAGCAAGCAATCAAGACAAAGACACCTGTTATATTTTAGAATAGCCTCAGTTAACCTGGGGCAGGGCAGATATTAATCTCGCATAGTGGGGCAGGTATGGAATACCTGTCCCAATCTCAAGCCATCTGCTTCTAATAATTTCTGTCAAACTACCACCCATCTATAATCCCAAATACTTGCAAATGTTCTTCACCTGGGCCAAATCTTCATCCACACCGGCCATGTGCTTCTCTTCCATCTAACCTATGGTGGCCTTCCCCTCTATTCTCCTCCTGTCTCTTTTCTCCTTAAGGTTCTCTCTGACTCCCCCAAACCAGAAACCTTAGCCATGCTTATCCCATTTGCCCTGCCTAGGTGAGATGGCCTTTTATTAACTACCATCAAAATACATCAGACCAACAATTCCTCTTTTCTGTCTAAATAAAAGGCCATTTTATATATATACAGTAAGAAAAATTATAAAATCCAATAGGTAAGACTTATATACATAATGTCTAATCAAAAGGTATTTGGCAACCTTGCAGAAATTATTATCTGTTTTATCTTGGTGAGTCTAAAGTTTTGAACTAAATCAATATCTATTAAAGCTCAAATATATCAAGCTAAAGTATCTATCTAGACCTAAAAGCACCTTTTAAACACCTAAACAACTAAGCTTAGTTTAAAAACTAACTATCTGGTCTTCAACACCATCAGAGACTCAAGAAGGAACAAATTTAACCACCTGAGTAAACAGGAAGTGCAGGTTAGCATCTTCCAAAATGAAAAAATACTGGTAAAATAACCACAACAAGTGGCACTCGACGTGGGGCAGTTATAAGGCAATACTGATAATTTAACAACATAGCATCATATAGTCAAAGTAGTTAAGACTTCAGAAAAGTCAGAAACAGTATATATATTAAATATATATACCGAAGACTGTGCTTAGAAATCCACAAACTTATTGTTTTTGACACACTTCATCAAATAAATTCATAGTGTCAAATCTTGGAAGCCTGCTGTGGCCAATGGTATGTACATCAGAGACAAAATATAATCCAGGTGACATGTGACTTTAAAAGGTCACATTGCCTAACACCAGCCCTTGCTTAAGTCTAGTTAATTAGTGATAATTTTTGTTTAATCCAAGAGGATGGACCTCAAGGCAATACTATTTGTGGAACACATTTTGGAAATCCACTTCCTTGCTATGTGCTATTTTGGAATGCTTTATGAATTCACACAGTTTGAGTATGAAAAAAAACATTTTGAAACCACTTTGGGGATTATAGCACCACATTTTAGCAGACTAACTCATTCCTGAAGCCATCCAGTCTTGATAAACATTACTTTTCTAGCTAACGCACCAAGCATAATGCCATGACCTAGGACATGGACTAAAGATACTAGGGGGCAAATGTTAAACTAATACATTCTACTTTTGTATGAGAACTAAATAAACTACACAGAAGTAGGTTTATTACTTTAGGCCAATGGAAATGGCACCTCTGTTACTTACCTTTCACAGGAGTTATGAAAGGCAATTGATGATAAGTGAAATTGTGCCACAGTCCCAGGAGTGATGGCTCCAATATAGTTTCAGATCATCACTTGCCATGGAAATTGAGTGCTAGTCCTGTGGTTGTTTAACTATTGTGAGCTTTAGTCTTATCACATAAAGAGCAGGAGTAAAAGTTATTATCTTTCCTAATTGTGTTAACATATAAATCATACAATATATTAATCACCCAAAAGGGTTTACACTAAGACATTATAAAAAACATTTACAGTATTAAAATTTGCTTAAGATGTTATATGTGCCAGGTGTAGTTTTGTTTTTCTTCATTCATCTCCTAATATTGTGTGCACATGAGTGTAAATGCCTTTGGATGGTAGAACAGGGTTTCAGATCTCCTGGAGCAGGAGTTACAGGTGGTTATGAGCTATCCTGTGTGGGTGCTGGGAACTGAACTCAGGGCTTCTGTAAGGGCAGACAACACAGACTGCTGAGACATCTATCGAGCTCCTAACTCCTATTTATTGTTGAAATATGGGTCTTGATCTTTGTATTATCTTGCTTCAGAGAATACAGTTATGTTCACACACCCAATTTAGTGATGCTCTTGCCTCATGTGTAATTCATTGCTTTCTGTTGGTGTTGGGCTAAATCCTGGAAAAAGGATCCATTTCCACACAGGAGGAAAATTTATCTACAGAGGGCTACAACATAAGTTTATCTTCAACTCTCTGTTGTTGACCATGAGTAAGGCAGAACTTTGGAATTTATAGTAAAAAGAAATGAATGTGTTGCCTCATTATTTTAACCCACATTTTCCCTAGTGTGCTCTATGTCTGGTACCTCTTTTTTTCCCATTCTTTAATTTTATTAATTTATTCATATTACATCTCGATTGTTAGCCCTTCCCCTGTTTCCTCCCATTCTTCCCTCCCTCCCATTTCTCTCCTTCTCCTCTCCCCTATGTCTGTGACTGAGGGAGACCTCCTCTCCCTATATATGCTCTTAGAATATCAAGTCTCTTCTTGGTAACTTGCTATCCTTCCTCTGAATGCCACCAGGTCTCCCCATCCAGGGGACATGGTCAGAAAAGGGGCACCAGAGTTCGTGTGAGAGTCAGATCTCACTCTCCACTCAACGGTGGAGAATATCCTGTTCGTCGGCTAGGTCTTGGTAGGGGTTTGAAGCTTACTGCCTATATTCTCCTTGGCTGGTGCCTTACTTTGAGGAGGACCCCAGGACCCAGATCTGCCTGTCATAAAGTTTTTCTTGTAGGTTTCTGGTACCTCTTAAGGTAGTAGTAGGGTACAGAAATCCAAAAGCTCAGTAAAACGATTCCTACCATAATGTAGCTCAACTTATAGAAGGAAACAAAATAAATAACACATACAAGAAACAAATAAGCTATCTAGTTTGTTTGAAAGTTATAACTGCTATGGCCCGAAGGGAAAATATGCAGAGTATCTCGGAAGATCACAAAGCTGTATGTGAAGACAGACAGCATGGGTCTTACTGGAACAAATAAGAACAGGCGTAAGAATGAGCAACATGAACACCTGGAGCCAAGTAGATCTGCCTTGGCTGAGGCCCCAGTAGTGTTTGAGCCCCAGGCTTTTGAAGATAATCCAAGAGGTCAGAGTGGACTATGCAGAGAGGCTCAGAGGAGAAAGGGTTAAAAAATGAGGACAAAGATAGAGTGCCCAGTTCTTTGCCAAGCTTTTGACATGTTAAAAAAAGTCAGATCTAATTTCTTGGACTTGGGCTTTTATAGCAGAAGGACTCTCACAAGGAAATATGAGCCAGTGGTTCCCAAGGCTTCTCAGCTTGACTCAACCGTGCCATGCTGTATTGAAGCGTGGTGACATTCATGTGCTGTTGGCTAAATCTGCCATCCATGCATGGCTACATTTAATTTTAGAATAAGTTATTGGTGACTCTGTCAGCTAGTAATCTGTACACAAAGACTATGAGAAATGTGGTCTGTGAAGTCTAGCAACTGCCTGATGTGGGATCAGATATTGTAAAGTGAGGTAAGACACTTCATAGAGGTGCTGCTTAACAGGACATTTTGTATAGGAAGAGTAGCATTGTTTGTTCGACAGTAAGTGTTGCTGGAGCTCCACCATAGCCGTTCCCATCTGTGTGTGAGTGTGTGTGTGCATATTTGTGTGTGTTTGTGTGTGTGTGTGTGTGTGTGTGTGTGTGTGTGTGTGCACAAGCACATACATATGCTTGCATGCATGGCCATCTACTAAAGTTATTAGACCCAGGGTCTTGTGTATGCTAAACACGTATTATACCATTTAACTACATTCTTAGCCTGTACTGGTTAGTTGCTTTGTCAACTTGACAGAATTTGGAATTATTTGGGGAGAGGGAATGTCCATTGAGAAATTGCCTCTACCAGATTGGCTAATGGGCATGTCAATGATTGATGATTGATGTGGGAGGCCCCATCCAACTTTGGGTGGTTCCAACTCTGGGTAGGTGATCCTGGAGTGTATAAGAAAACTAAGCAATCCTTGAAGGAAAAAAAAAAGTGAACAGTGTTCTTCCATGGCCTGTGCTTCTGATCCTGCCTCCATGTTCCCATATCATGGAATGGAGTAAAGAAAACAAGTTTTGACAACTCCTATGGAAGGAGAAAATATTTGTTCTTGCCTCTTAATGTCTCTCTCTCCACTCACTCTTCTTAGCTTCTCAGGCAGAAGTATCCCATGACCTACAATTAGGAAACCACCAATGTCTCCCTGTTCTATACTCTCTTCTGAGTTACTTTCCTGTGTTCCCTTCATGATGGACTGAGACATGAAAGCATAAGTGAAATAAGTCCTTTATTCTCCAAGTTACTTTTGGTCATGGTGTTTATCACAGTTGTATATACATATACATATGCATATACATATATATTAGGTCACAGTCTTAATATCTTAAAGAATAAATTCAGCTCCTAATGTCATCATCTGTTAGCAATGATATGGTACATATAATCTGTATTTTATTTTTTAGATAAGTAAAACAAAGTTCATAGTAGCTGAATAACAATGGTGTGCCTGAACTGGAAGCCACATTACTGCCATAATTGTGTCTTCACTGCCACCCTTTCATCTGCCATTATTCACCTATGATGTTTTTGTTCCATGTCTGATTGTGGTCTGGTAATGGATCCTAAGCTACTGCTTTCTCAGCCAGTGGCATGGAAAAACCTAAGCCCATGATAACAAGATGAACCAAGTCACTTTGGCCAAAAAGAGATCGAAGTACATGGAGCCACTGGTGATTCCCTGATCTACAGGTCACGGGATACTTCTGGCAGCAGAGCTAAGAAAAGCGAGTGGAGAGAGAAACATTAGGCGACAAGAACATTTTCTCCTTCCTTAGGAATTTTAAAAACTTATTTTCTTTACTCCATTCCATGATACAAGGACAAGTATGCTCTCAATGAAATTAACTATGAGAAAATTAAAATAAATAAAAGGAAATACTTCTATGCACAGTGTATAATAAGTCTATAGACTTTTCCGTTGAGGGAGGTCAGGGAGGCAGATGCTGAAGAGAGAGAGAAGAAAGGAGAATAGGGTTAGTTTTATGACAATAATAATGTTGTAATTATGCCCTTAGCTAAGAATAATGAGTCTGAAGCTTTGGGGTATAAAATGATCTCTCCTCAGAGGACGGGAAGAAGTTCTACTGTTCTTACTCCTAACAAACTGAATGGCACAAATGACTTGGGCAGATGCATTACAGACTATAGGGTCCTCCCAGGGGGTAACTCTTATGAACATAGTAAACATGCTGAAAAGATCAGTGGCTAACTTTATCTATAGAAACGCTGCATGGGGCAGGGGGCATGAGGCGGGAGGAGCAGCCTTGACTCTCAGTAAAAGGAATTCTTTAGTCAAGGGAATAAACTCCCCCACCGAAGGATGTGGTCCAATTTTGTTTTTGACCCAGTGTGTGAATTTCTCTTAACATAATATTCACATAACTAACTGAGTTAGTCTTATACAAAAGGTAGAAATGGACACAGGGAAGGCTCTATGGAGACACATGAGCTTGCCTTTGGGAAGAGTTATGAACATGTTCTTGCCTTTTGCCAAACTACTTTACCTTCAAACCAGCTGCCTCTGGCTTCTAACTCTATTTTGGTATTAAGGATTCTGCTTTAGTACTTATATCCCGGATCTGGGCCCTTAATAGTCCCTAGGGCTCCCAAATTAGTTTTGAGCTGGCCGCCAAGTTGGGGAATGCCTAGAAGGGCAAAGCTCATCAGTAATCACTTTAAATAAACTCATCAGAGCACAGGGCAAAGGCAGGGATGTCCTCTCCCAAGACTCTGTGTGTATGTGTAATTCTGGTAGAAAGTCAAGCTATCGGGCTTTTCTCTGTAATGTGGCTTCCTTCTAACAATGGGTGCCCTGGCATTATTTATTCACTGCCTTTCTATCTGTATCCACTTTAAACTTTTTACCTCATTTCCTTACATCTTCAGAGCTATTGATTCCCCCATGTTTCAGTTGTTTAACAAGCTAAAGACTGTTAACACCCACATCTCAGCCTGAAGATCAAAGAGTTCTTGGATGCCCCTGTCTAGTCATGAAACTCAGAGCTCTCGGATGCCACCACCCAGTCGTGACACTCAAAGATCTTGGGTGCTACTCACAACTGGCTCTCCTCTAGTCCTTCAAATCCAGGTTTCTCATTTGGTAAAAGTAAGCAATGATATACCTCTTGGATTGTTGTGATAAAAAAACCAAAAAATAAAATAGAAGGTGTATTTGGATGATTTGCACAGCCATCTGCACATTGTAGATGCTCAATAAAATTTGATATTTCTTCCCTCTCTATGTGCATAAGAGGTCATGGGACATACACATTGCAAGGCATCAGAAGGAGCTATGCCAAAGTGAGTAAGGCTGATACCTGCACTCACTGGGCCATGAGCTACATGGTTCCTAAAGAGAAGGCAATTTCTCAATTTCTTTATTTCTAGAGACATGACTATAAGCATCCTAAGGGCAAGCATTCTGTCTCCTTTTATTGTTTATAACCATGGTAGTTCCAAAGTTTGGCATTCTATCAGAATAATGATAAAAGTCCAATCAGTACTGTGCAGCCTGTGCTTAAATGTCAGAACTAGACAATGGAGGGGAGACCAGTTAGCATTGTCCCCTATCTTTCCTCCCAGTCTTCCATCTGTCTGTTCATGGCTTATAAAACTGTAAAGTGTTATACTCAATCCCACATGACTTTTATTTCCTACTTCTACACCAGGTTTCACTCCAAATTGAAAAATGTCACCTTGAAGTTTCCCTGTAGGCAGACCTTGCTATGTACTGCTTGTCATATTCACTCATACATAGCTGAGTATAACTAAAAGTTTCCTTGATAAAATATCCTTTTTCATGTGGAGTTTCTGTGTTGTATTTGTAGTCAGACTAGTCTCTACAGTCACATTTGAATACTTGTTCTTATAGAGTCATCCCCAGTTTCTTTCACAATTTATTGGAAACTGTTGTCAGAAATAAGATTTCTTTTTTTAATTTTATTTTACTTTATTTTATTAATTTATTCTTATTACATCTCAATGGTTATCCCATCCCTTGTATCATCCCATTCTTTCCTCCCTGCCATTTTTCCCTTACTCCCCTCCCCTATGACTGTGACTGAGGGGGACTTCCTTCCCCTTTATATGCTCATAGGGTATCAAGATGGGGAGACCTGGTGGCACTCAGAGGAAGAAAAGCAGGCTACCAAGAAGAAATAAGATTTCTATCCCCTCTTTTTTCATCAATACATAGATGTATGTGTGTTTGTGCATGTTCAGATATGTGTGTGGATACACACATGTAGATGTGTGCACTTGCATATAGTTACCCATGGCAGACACACAGAGGCTTCCTCAATTGCTCTGGATCTTATCTGTTGAGGCTGGTTTTCTTCATTGAACTCCAAGTTTGATGATATAGTGAATTTACCTAGACAGTTTGCCTGAAGGATTTGCTTTCTCTGCCTTCTGAAATTACAGGTGGGCTGCCATGCTCAGCTGCCTTTAGGTGGGTGCTAGGGATTTCATAATACACCAATAATATCTCAGCAACCCAGGCTCTGTTGCTCAAAATTGAATTCTACATGGTCTTCAGCATTCATGTATCTTGTTCAGTGATGAGGCCTCAGCCTCCAGGAGTAACTATGAAAGAATAAAGGTGCGCTGAGGGGGGTACCTTTGGTGGATTGTGCCAAAGTGTACCCCTGAGAAATTAAGTCACACAACAGATCTGGTGTAAGAGGCTTATTGGGGGAGGGGAGAAGAGTGGGTACATGGGGGAGAGATAGAAACAAACATGCAGGCAGCCAGACAGAAAGACAGAGAAGGGAAGAGAGACAGACAGAGAGAGAGAGAGAGAGAGAGAGAGAGAGAGAGAGAGAGAGAGAGAGAGAGAGAGAGAGAGAGAGAGAGAGAGAGAGAGAGAGAGAGAGAGAGAGAGAGATCTGGGCTGGCTGGGGGCCCTTTTATCCACAGCACCTGGCATACCTGTTGGTGGCAGGTGATAATTAAGCTGCTGGGTCCCTGAAAACAGGCCAGTGGGTTTTTCTGTACACCAGCTAACCGAAGTGAAGGATGAAGTGGAACAATACAGCTGGAATCTTGTATACTGAAATTCTGTTCCTAAGAATCAGGACAGCTGAGTGTCTAATAGCCTAAGTAATATCTGGTTGATCTCACTCTGTTCCCTATTTTAATCACCTGACTCCCATTTCTCATCCTTAGATGCTCAAATAACTGGCATTCTTTTCAGTCCAATCCATCTTATATGTCTCCTGGACCTCAGTGTATCCATTTTATATATATACCTGTGTCAGGGATATGTCAAGACTTATACCTTTGTATCTGTAATAAGGAAACAGAAGTAGATTGGAGCCTGTCAATTCTCAAATAGCACAAAGAGGAGGAAGAGATGAGATTGCAATTCACACTTCAAAGGTGTTTCAGTTTACCTGACCAAAACACTTCCCTTGGCAAGATCATCCCTGGCTCTGACCTCTGCAGCCGAGTCCAGGCACACAGAGTTCTATACTCTTGTGCTCTATGTCACCCTGAGTTCCCAAAGAGCAGCAGAGACAGCCTGTGAGCTCAACTTGCCTGTCTGTGAATGTGAAAGGCCATTGTGGTTTCTTCCAAGAAACAAACACATGTCCTTCACTTCCAAAAGTAAGTGATCTGTATATAAAAAAAAAAAGAAAATGAGAAAGCGCAACCAGCCGCATATATGGTTCACCCACTTTAAAACTGTCAGTGCCCAAACATAAGAGTTCATTATGAAAGACATTAGCATGCCAAGCCCAGGCTTATGGACATATTTTCCTGTAATTATGTCAGTAACTATTTCATGCAACCACACTAAGGAGATGCCTTCTGCATAACCCAGTACAAAGGAGACAGGCACAATTGCAGAGGTGCATAGAAAGTGCCTTTCTATTGTGCTTTATCAGAGAAGCTTGTCTCCAGACAGCAGATGGAGCAGATGCTGGGATGGCTTCTATAAAGGAACTTGTGCCTATTGAGGGAGAAGTCCTAGACCATGTGTCCGAAAGCCTACATCAAACTAGATGTCATGACGACAAAGAGTCCCCATGTTTTTTATCCCCTTTCTTGAATCAGGATGCAGGGAGTCTGTTCAGAGAAAATGATACATCGGACCTTAGCAGATGTGTACACTACTTGGATCCAGGGAGGCTCGGTTAGGATGGGTATCAACCCACACATCTTAGAACCTCCAAATATCAAAGGTGTATTTTTGGCTTGTACTTCTGATCAACACATGCTTGGCAGGGACCCCAGGAGGGACTAACTTCTATCTTATATTTAAGCTGGTCATCGTCTCAGAAAGAAACTTAGACACTGGCAAACACTTAATGCCAAGCATCATGTACTTGGTCTCTTTTGAACTTGTTCAGGTGTGCTGCTAAGTTGCAAAGCAGCCACAGACAAGACTCTGCCAAATGATTGTGGCTATGTTCAGAGAAATGTCCTTTATAACATTAGCCAATGAGCCAGGTCAGTTTTGTAGCTTGTGGTTTGCCAGCTCCTTTAATGAAATTATATGGTCCCAAAGGAACATTCATTCCCTCTCCCCGTGGTTAAGGACTAATTCATGGTTCTGCCCACCCTTAAGAAGAGGTGTCCACGCCTCTCACTTCCTGAAGTACAACCAGTCTCATATGTGCTCTCACAGGTGCCTAGAAAACACTGAAATGGTATGAGCTGTTAGTTTGATGAATCCACTCTGCTTGGTTGAGGAGACTGGTCTTGTAAAGTTTCGCTGTCACTTTACGCTTTCCCTTTAACTGAGAGAAGTAGACTTTACAAGGTGACAGTGTGCACTTGCTAATTAAAAGGCAGAAGCCCTGACTGGCCAATCAAAGGGGGTGCTACTCAACCCTGTGTTTACTCAGTGTTGGTGGCCCTTCTGGAGTCGCTTGTAAATCTTCACACATAGGAACCCTAAGGTGAGTCAGCAAAGGTGTTCAGAAGCAGATCATGGGAAAAGGATTTGGACACAGCCCGTGGGGCATCGGTCAGATGGCATTCTGCCACAGATTGCCTCTCAAGAAAGTCACTTTCTCATAGCCCAACTCCTGAGATGTTTCCTAGCTGTAGTGCTTCTGTCTGGGCAAGGAAGCAATGGTAAGCTGGGGCTTTCCGTTGATTAGGTCATAAATGGGGTCTTACTTGAGTCTGCTTTACCTAGATGCATGTCATTTACACCCCGACCCACAACCAGCCCATTTCACACCACGTATTTGTTTTGTCTCCTTCACGTTTGTAGTTTCATGAAGCCACAGGGTTCGTTACTTTCAGTTAGCTCTTTCCAGTTTTATTGGCGCTGCTTTAAGAAGAAACCTTTAATAGTCCATTTATTTTTATGCGGTTCAACGCATTACTGTTTCTGACTATTTTCCACAGTTTGAGTAGAAGTGAAGAAATCATAAACAACTAGATCTGTCCGGTGACTAAAATAAAGACACTACAATCTATTGTACAGGCAGCAGGAACTCTGTAAATGGAAAGACCTGCTTGCATCGATCCTTATCTACGTCTAAACACTTAAATTCTGCACGTGTTACATTTGTTTATGGTGCATGTGTAGGGGAAATGAGTATGCCACAGTGCACATGTGCAGTTCCTCTGAACTCCACATTCCTTCTATGATGTGAGTTCTGGTCATCAGGCTTAGCAGCAAGCACACCAGGTTTTGAACCCTGACCTTTCCCTTACTTCTCCACCGCTGAGATACATTTCCATCCTTTGGACATTTGAGATAGAATCTTGCTACACAGCCTAGCCTGCCTGATCCTGAACCCACCATGTAGCCCACGCTGCTTTCAAACGCCCAGTCCTACTCTTACTTACTTCTGTTTCCTGAGTGCTTGGATTATAGGTGTACACCATAATATCCGGCCTAATCATTGGCTTTATTATTTTCCCTATGAGGGGAATTCCATAGACAGTGATTAATTCCCCATTGCAAAGTGCAATGCCATAGCAGAGTAAAAATAATTTTTTAAAAAATTTTTATTTCATGAACATTGATGTGAGGGTGTCAGATCCCTTGGAACTTCAATAACAGACAGTTGTGAGCTGTCATGTGGGTGTTGGGAATTGAACCCAGGTCCTTTGGAAGAACAGACAGTGCTCTTAGCCACTGAGCCATCTCTCCAGCCCCAAAAATAATTTTTACATAGAAAAAGTTTTGCGGTCTATATCATATATGTGGTTTAAATAATTTTTTTAATTGAATTTAATAACTATTGGCTTGACTAAAGGTACTATTAGGATTTTCTCCCAGAATTTTCTACTTTATTTCCAAAATGTTTCTGCCAGTATTAAGCAGTAACAGAGGTTTGTTGTCTTGCTAAGGAGACTCCCTTTCAGGTTTCTCTGTTTGGCCTAACAATAATAGATATTATGTGTCCATTACATTCAGTATGTATGTGTCTGCTTTGGTTTAGTGTGGTCTGTCCAGTTTCACCGCTCATATTGATATTTTATTTCTGATGTCATGGTACGGGAGGATTAAGGGGTGCTTGGGTTTAGGGACTCTGCTCACATGAGGAGATTCGTGTCCCTGAAACAGTGGGTCAGTTATCCTAAACACATGTGGCCCCTGCCCCTCCCCTCCTTATGTGAGCCTGACGGTCCTTCCACATTTCCCCTTTGTACCAATCAGCAGTAGACCCTAGGAACAAGCCACATGTGCCTGCCCAGTCTCACAGCACTGTGAGCCAAAGAAAACTTTTCTTTATAAAGCACCAAGTCTGTGATGTCCTTATACATAACCCGCTACAACAAAAACCATACTGGGATCACACCGGAGGGTTAAGCTTCCCACTTAGGAAGGAGGCAACTGAGGTACACTGAGGGCAATTTACTTGAGTGGAGTCACAGAGAGGGTAAGTAACTGAGTCTGGACTCGAACCCAGCAACTTGCTCTATGGAACAGAGTGTCAGCATTGTGCTGTGCCATTCCTTCCTGCATGGAGACACCATCACCATCTGGTGTGCAGATACATCAGGCCTTTCGGACCAGTGTCAAGAATTGAAAAGCTGGGCTACTATTGTCATTATGGAAATTGATTCCAATTCATCAAATATAGAAAAACTAATATTACTAGGACTATGGAGATACCGGAGAAATTCTAGCTTCTTAAAAAAGTAACTATTAGGTGTGGATTATTTCCCTTTGATTGTTCTTGAATACAGACACAATTTTTAAAAAAGGAAGGAATCCCTCAGAGCCTTCACCTTTATTCTCCCAGGTCACAAGTGAACTGTGTCATGGTTGCCACCTCCCATCCTTTTCCTGCCAATGACCATGTGTGGCTTTTCTGCCTTAGCTGCTTAGAAACCTTTAGCTGTACCTACAACCGCATACTTGATGGACCAGGTTTGTGCCTAAAATTAACATATATCCTTCAAAGGCTTTGCATCCTTAGCCTAGATTTTTATGTCAGCATAGGAGGAAGGAATTTATCTTTTGTGAGTCACAGGCGCTGAGAGGCTGGGAAAGTTGCTGTAGCAGGGCGAGTTGGCAAAAAATAGTCCCGGTGGATTTCAAGTTAATTTGACTAATTCTTTCACCACTTGTCAAATGAATCTACTTTTGTTTAGGTAACCAAACAAGCTGTTTCCTCTGCCATTTCTCCAGTGGGTAGTATAGGCACTTCTGGCGAACACACATTACTGCTAACTGTTATGATGTTTGCTGTCAAATTCATTTATTTATACAACTGCTGTAAAAAGCCTGAGGCCCATAAGCAGCCATGAAAGATTTCAGAGTCATGGTGTGGGGTCAGGAGAGGGGAAAAAAAAATCTCCACTGGTTATGAGAAAGGAACTGACACAGGAAATGGTCACATATGGCGCAGATTTATTGTGTCCGGGGCTTCCCATTCAAATCTCATTATAGCCACAGCTCTGAGCAGGCCACAGCACTGTCCCATTCATTTCAGCTTTGGCATCCAGCAGAATTACTGTGGCTGCTTCAAAACAGGGTCTAGGGAGGTGATAACTTTATCATTCTGAGGAAAGAGTGTGCCAGGAATTGCACTTGTAAAGAATGATGTTGGGTGTCCCCCCTCTCAGCTAAGCTACGAGCACTGCTTTGTTTAAAGCTGGCAGACAAGGCTTGCTTTGAGAAAAAAGGAGATGAAAGGAGAGATGGTATGAGGTGGAGGGTGCAACAAAAGGAAGGAAGGGAAACTGGATGAAAGTGAAAGTTACCCTGGACTCTCAGGGTGGGGTTTTCTTCAGTGGTGAATAATAGATGTTCTACTAAACCTCGCATGCACACACATTTCTATGTACGTATGGGCATGTCCCTCATTTACATTTTATAAAAAAATACATAACTAGGCCAGTGTTTTAGTGATTCTTTTCACCTGTTATTCGTCCCTTTTAACTCTACATAGGGATGATTGTGTTGACACTTACCACAAGATAGTTTGGGCAGAGGGGGAAACCAAAAGAGGGCTGTGAAGTTTTATCATGATAATTTTGCAGTTATGGAGAATGCAACAGCATGTATTTCCTGACAGGTGCCCAATTTGGACTCTGAACATACATTATCTCACTTATAAGAGGGCACCTGCCCAGGAGTTGTGTGCAGCTGTTAATCCCTTTACATGTGAGAAAATCGAGTCAGAGGGAGGCAGAGAAGCCAGTCCCCAGCTTCAAAGTGGAGGAGGCAGGATGCAATCAGTGCTAAACCTGATCTCTCAGGGCGCATACTTCCTGCGTCTGCATTTGCCTGGGATGTTTTTAATGTAGTATTCAAATAATAAATTTCATAATTGGGACCATAACCATTGATGTTTGTAGGTGAAATTTTATTCCCCAAATCCTCCCACAGAAGTACTAAGCCGCTTATTATTTCAAGTAGCATATAAATAATGAAATTTCAACATAGTAATTAAATGTAAAATAGTTCCTGGGTTTTATTTGAATGATCTTCTATCAATTAAGGTACAGATAAAATTAAAAATGGCTGAATCAGAAGAAGAAGCTGTTGGATTTATATGTCACTCCCTCTTATTTCACCCTTTTACTGGCATTCCATCACTAACTCTTCTTCCTCTCATTATCTTTCTCAAATTAACACTCCTATCAAAGATTAAAAAGTACTCTGAAACACCCACCAAAATGATATGGTAAGGCAGAAGGTCTCCCAAGCAAACTCGCTTTGTGTATTTGCAGGCATCTGTGGTTCCATGTTTCCCTGCATTTACTTTGGAAAGGCGTACCCATTGAAAACAAAGACAAGGCCAGGAACACTCTTGTGTGATGAGCAGTTCTTGATATCCCCAGCCCCTCTCACAACCACAGATTCTGGCTCCCATGATTATCTCCACCTTAGGACTGTCTTCACGCAGGCATGTCTCATGTCCTGCAACCATTGACAGCCACAACACTACACCTGTCACTGGCAGTTAGAGTGGCCTTCTTTGTCGAAAGTGCTGTCAAAGATGACTATGCTCCCAACGACACTTTCTAGCTAAATGTGAAAGCCAGTCTGGAAATGCATGTTCCTTTGACATTCCACTGAACACACGATGAAGTTTTTCAATCCGGCGATAGATACCATTCCTCAGATTTTACACTGGTAAGCATTTGCATCTAAAAGTACCACCATTACCCTTACATTACTTATAAAAGTTGTGTTGTGCATCAGTATATGAACAACTATATGTGTTCCCATTATTCAGAACACCTTAAACATCTCAAGTTTTAGACTTTAAATTAGCACGATTATATTTTATTTAGATATTACATAAACTACATTTAAGAACATTCATAACATCTTTAACAAATGATTCCAACACATGTTTATTACTTTCAAAGTTTTTCTTAAAGTAATTTTAGTTAGCAGTTCTCCACTTTGAAACCAAAAACCCTTCTGCTCGTTGCATCTGAAATGAGCAAAATATATTTACTTTAACAGTGCCTTTGAATAGCTCTCCTTCTTTCTTTGGGTGTTGAGAAGCACAGCTTTGGGATTTTGGAGTGTCATCCCCAATAGCCTGAGGATCTGCAACAACTTATATAAATGCAGAGACCCTCAACCTGTCATCACTTATTTCATCTGTGTCCATTTATATTTGTTAAGTTGGAAATAATGAGGTATAAATATTGTTTGGCAGAGGGAATTGTAATTTATTTATTTTTGTTTCTTGAAAACAAGTGAGTGATTATAAATTTTATTTATGTCAAGATCTCTTGTAGTTTATGATACTTTGTGAAATATATCACAGAATGGCTAAAAAATATCATGGAGTAAAATGGTGACATTAACCTTGAGGAAACAATCATTATGTATTTCATTCTATTTTAAACACATAAAATTTTCTCTTTTGTTGAAATGGGAAGATTGAAGGATTCTATGTGCCTTTGAGTCAAAGCATTTATTTTAGAAGTACTTTTTCCCTTTCCTTCTGATCTATTTTTCTAAATAAAAGATAGAAGCTATTTCTTTTTTTTTTTTTTTTTCATTTTCTGTTAATTTTTTTCTCTAGCAAAGATGACCCCTTTGGCATATTTTCTTTTCAAACGTGAAATGAGGTGGAAAATCCTCATTTCACGACAGGAAGGACAAATATTGACACAAAGTTAATATTTGTTAGAACCCTGGAAGCAACCTGAGTGTACACACACACACACACACACACACACACACACACACACACACTCTTCTTTCTCTTCCAGACACAATTAGCCTTTTCCCTTTCCTGAGTTCAGGTCTATGGCTTCTAGTCTAGGAGGAGAGAGAGTATGTTTTATGTTCAGGATATTTTAGGAAGGTGAGAGACACACAGAGCAACTGCTCCTGTGCACATGTGCATATACAAATACAACCTGCTTAATCAGATTTCCCGCACTTAAAGCAGAGCTTCTGGACTTTGTCACTGTGCTTGTCCACCCTGAATGCAGTAGCATATGCCAAGCCAATGCTCACTGGTCACTCAGCATTCATTATGATCCGTCCACTCTTGCCTTTTTTGAGAGGAATGCCCTGGGGTGACTGGGTGGCTGCCCTGACAGGCTGTATCACTTATCTATTCACATTGATTATGAAAGTCAGCTGTGGCCAGGCCTTGCTTTCTCTCCTTCTTCCCTCAGCCTCTCTTACAAGCACCCCTGCCTGGATTTTCATGAGGAAATAATCAGATTAGGCCTTTCACGGTGAGTTCATATGGAGTTCTCTTTCTCCCGTGTGCTACTAACTGAATAAATGTGTTTAGTGGTAAATTGTAAATGACATTATGATTACCAAAGCCAGCATGGGTTTCATTTAAAAGTGATCAGAATTGCAGACCACAAAAATTGTGACTGGCAGATGAGGCCATTTGGGGAAGTGGGAAAGGAAAAGACAAAAACCACTGAGAAAGATAATCATTGCTCAAAACTAAGCCTTCTTCAACTAAGAAAGGCAGGAGAGAAAAACATCTGTAGGAGGGAACAATGGAAGGCTATTCAGACATGATCTCTAGTCTGTGATTATGGGGCCACCATCAGCCACTGGGAGTTGAACAGGAAGTCTGTCTAGCTGTGTCTTAAGCAGTGACCATATATCTGTGCTACAATTAAGAATCATGCCAGTTTGGCTGTTTTTTAGCCCTAGAATTTTGCATATTTTTGCTTTTAAAATTATATCATCATCATCATCATCATTATTATTTTGCCTCTTGGCAAACTGAAAACACTAGCGTTGATTAAACTGTACAGATGTCATAGGAATCAAAATGACAGGATACTAGCAAACCAACACATTTCTTAGCCATGACTGAATTCTGAAGACATTAAGGTAGAATTTTTCATTTACAAAAAATAAGAGCTTACATTTTCAGCATTAATATGTCTTATTGGTATAATTTGAGCAATTGCCTTTGTTCAGATTGTGGCAATAATTTTCTCATCCTGGCATATCATGATAAACTATTGGTTTGAAGGGCCACATAAAATATACAAAAGTTTAAAAAGTTTGGCAAAATACTGTGATTTTTCAACCATCAAGTCTTCCCATATGTGTCTGTTAAAAGACTGTGCAGAGAAAGCTCCCAAAATTTTGACCCTTCTTCTCCCAGTGGTACTATCAAGTTAGAATTGTATGTCCAAAAGCTGTTCTCTGAAGAGTCCTTTAGAAGCCATTTTATTTTACCAGGTACAAATCACAAAACAAAAATTTAGAAGTATGTAGTTGCTTCTTCCTCTTTCTCCTCCTCCTCCTCCCCCTTCTCCTCCTCTTCTTCTTGCTCTTAATCTTTCTCCCCCATCTCCTCACTTCTAAATAATGTTGTTGAGTCAGGATGACTAGGATTCCATTTTCTGTCTGTGATATGGAACTAATTAAGCTTAACATTTAAAGGGGACTAAGGAGAGAAAGATAGGATGAATGGAGACAGAGGGGCTCAAGAAGAAGCCAAGGAAAGAGGGAAGGAAGCAGGAAGAGAGGGATGGAAGGGAGGTCTATTTAGCATTATGGTATGAAGGCTTATTCTATTGTGCCTCCTTTCTGATGCCACTCTTACAAGTCTATGGGTTTCTTGTCATCTATCTATATCTAAACCTCTCCTCTGAAATCACCATGAAGTGACCACTTTGCTACCACATAAAACCCATTGACTAAATCAGAGAATTCCACTGAGGATGACAACAGCAACAACAACAACAAGAATAGTAGTGTGAATCTCCAATGCTTGTGATTTTCACACCTTTAGTATGAAAATGCAGTGTACTCTGATTAACATACCTCCTTGCAATGATCATTGGCCAGCACCTACTGTCTACCATCTACAAAGTAATAGATCTATTCTAGGAGCTTTTCAACTGTTCATTTCATTTGTTCAAGATTTGCTTCCAGAGCTGAATGAAATCTTGAAGTTGGAACAAGAACAATCATTATCTCCAAGGAACACATTTTGCCTTTTTACTCCACTAGGCCTCAATTGTGTTGTAAAGAAATCAGTTTATTTAAGTTACATTGAAACCTTGTTCCTTTTCCTGATCTATGCTGGTCTCATATATTACTCTATGTAACCATTCATCCTCAAATACTGAAAGCATATGGTTTTCACTTTCAACTCATTAGAATACATGTCTTATTTGCACACAGTCGACAATGTTCTCCAATCCTAGCAGGTCATAAAAATCGGCCCACTGTTTCCTCTCCATCCTAACACACTTATGATCTGTTTTTTAAACTAATTACTTATTTATTTATTCACTTTACACCTCAATCATGGCTCCCTTCCTCCTCTCCTCCCAGCCCCACCCTCCCTCTCTCTTCCCCCTTCCCTACCACTCAGAAAAAAGGAGCCCCACCTATCAATCCCAGCATATCAAGTCACATCAAGACTGAGTGCATCCTCTTTCACAGTGGCCTGGCAAGGCAGCCCTGCCAGGGGAAAGTGATCAAAAAGCAGGCAGCAGAGTCCATGCCAGAGACAGTCCCTGCTCTTTTCACTAGGGCACCTGCATAAAGACCACGCTGCCCATTGACTACATCTGTATAGGAAGCCTAGGTCTACTCCATGCATAGTCCTTGGCTTGTGCTTAAGTCTCCACAGGGCCAGGTTAGTTGGCTCTATTGGTCTTTTTGTGGAGTTTCTGTCTCCTCCTGATTTTTCTATTTTTTCTTCCACTCTTCCATAAGATTTCATATTCTTTTCCCATAGTTTGGGTGAGAGTCTCAGCATCTGTTTTGATATGTTGCTGGGTAGACACTTATGATTCTTATCAAAGTAGCTTTTTTGCTCCAAACCTTGACAGGTGTGGGAATAAACAAAGACTATCCAACAGACAAGCAAAGGCAAGTTGTTCTGAACTTGGTACAAATGAGTCATCTTTTTGTATTTGACAAAGACATAAAGTCAGATAGTAGAGAGGAAAGGCTTATAGTGAAAAAAGAAAGGAGGTTCCGTGAGAATTAGAGGCATGTTTGGGCTTCATTAGAGGTTCTCTGAAATAAACCAAAGCAAATGAACTAAAAAATGTGAAGTGTCTTGTATGACTGGTTAGGAATACATATTTGGCTTTTCCAATTGCTTCTACATTGGGGCTGAAAAAAAATTGATGATGATGATGATGACATGATGATGGAGGAAGAGAAGAAGGAGGAGACAAAGATGGGGGAAATTTAGGGAAATGGACATGGGTACCTATTAATAAAGTAATGCTGAGTGCTTTGTGGGTTGTTTTCGGGTTTTCCATGACTGATTTGTACAGATGGAAATGTAGCTTCCTGGACTGGTTACTGTAGATAGTTTGAGGTTCAGTTTTCTTCTATACAAACTTACTATTGTACTTCCATATCTAGATCTTTATGCAAGTCAATTACAGGTACTTTTCAGAAGCCTAACTGACTAAGAAAAGACATTCAATAAAAATGATGTAATGGGTATGCTTTCCTTCCCAATGCACTTTAGCATTCAACCACACAATTATAGTACTGAAAATTTCAGCACTAATAACCTTTAAAATCAAGAACTGTTGGGTTCTATAATTCATGTCATCTTTGACCACCCATTCAAAAGCTCTTTCTTTTTGACACCAAATCCATGCATCCTTTAAGTTTATTTTTTAAGTATCTAAAATTAGCTGTGCTTCTGTTTAATTAGTTCTTTGCAAATACTTTTATCACTGGTTACTCACTCTCTTCTTTTTTAGCCAAGCATAAACCCAGCCTTACATGAACTCGCTCACCTTATTTGACCACACCTTTTTGTTGGGCTGAACTAATGCATTTTCCAAAATACAGACAGACATTCTATGAAGACCATAATTATATTTCAGGTCCTTCATTGCCACATGCCTCCTTCCATGTACCACTAAAGGAGCCGTAACAATATGATTATGTGATTTATGTTTTTTTGTAAAATATTTTAAATTATGATATTTTAACTGAGACTAATAAAGATAGTGCTCTGCCTAGTCTCAGTTTCCCTTTATCTTGAAATCTGTGGTATTACATGACAATCAACTGGGCACAGTGTTTGGAATATAATTAATGGAAAGCATAATACTTTAGATCTGAGATTAATAGGAGAAGGGTTGACTTTTGTAGTCTACCAAACACTTCTATATAAAATTTCTACTCTCCATACCTTACCCAGTGCTATGACACATATGGGAAAGACCCTAGGACACTCTGTGATATGAATCTGTCCTGATTTAGAAGGAGAAAATGAAGGGTAGAAGAGGTATGGATCTTGAAGTGACTCTGCCACGAATACTGGTATCCACACTGTATCCAATATCAGAGATTACATATAAGAAAACATTTTAAAGAAGAGATAACCTTTAACAATAATTCTAAATATTTAATTATAATAAAGACAGAAACTGAAAGATGAATTGTAGGTACTTTTTAAAAATTTTACTTTATTTGGGGTTCCTTAAATCTCTACTTCCTTTCTAACTCCCCAACCCTAGGGCGGAGAGAAAGAAAGTTGGAAGGGAAAGAGGATGTATACCTTTTTAGATTCATTTCTGGCTAGATAAGGTGTTTGGGTTCTTTGGGATAATATCAATCTCAATCATCAGGATAAGAGGCAGTTCAGCAATAGCAAATGACAGCAGCAGCAGAACAAACAAAGCAGCAGATTTCTTCCTCTTTTGTCTGTCTGGGCTCTCATATTTATACCCTCTCCAAGTCCTCAGAATTAAACTATCTGTAGCTGCAAAAGACCGTGCCCCTCTCCAAGCTACATGAGGCAATTATCAGAGGTGGGTAAACTAAGACAGTCCTATTGCCCATGTTTGATATTAAAACAAAAACATATTTACATAACATAACTGAACCAGAACTTCCACTACAATGAATGAAACTCTTCTAAATTTCTTCTAGTGCTGGGGAATAAATACAAGTCATCAGGCTGGAGGAAAGACTATTTTTTTCTTTCTAACTCCTTCATGTGAAATATAAAAGTATGTATCATTCAAAGAAGGAAAGCAAAATTATGTAATTAAATATAGGAAAAAATAATGAATCGGGATTAAATAAGTTAATAAACTATTACTTTTCTGATTTTATAATTTTATGCTATTTATAATGACATATCCATTTGCATTAGTTTTTATTTGCTTATGAAGAAATGGGTTTTTTTTTTAAAGACAATTGCACATATATGTATTAGTACAATTTGTCCTTATTTCAATCTCCCGATAACAGCTTTGCCTCCTCTACAGCTGTCCCTGGTTCTTTTCCTCCTGCCAACTTCTGTTGGTATGACATTTGTATTCTATTACTTCTTACTGACTCCTTCTGCCTTTATGAGGAGTATTAAGAACTTACAATGTAGCTGTGATTTCTCTCACTTTGATTAATATTCAGGCAGTGGGAAGGAGACAAATGTGAACAAAACACAATGGTTTCTATATGAATATGAAAATTATAATAAAGCCTGTTGAAATTTTCCATGGTGCTTAAAGGTAGTCTATGTTACTAGAGAAAAAGTAATCATCAGTATTACCCAGCTACAAACCCTGTGACCTAAAACAGTGAACTTCATGTAAGAAACATTGGTGCAGTAATAGCACAAATGTTTTGTGAATAATCAACCACCCCTTTATTTTTTATTATTGAATTTAAGGCCAAATCCATGAAATGGAATCCACATCTGATACTGTTGAAGAGGTCAAATACCTGGGACTAGATAGGCATGGCCCTGGATGAACACATCCTACCACTATTCTGGTAAAAGGACATAGCTATAAAATGACCTCTAAGGACATACTGCTATACCCACAGATCAGCGCCTCACTCAATATTCATCAAAGAAGTTTTTTTTTTTTTTCAGATCATAGGAATTACACAGAGACATTTAGCTGAGCAATATGAGGAGTGAGAGACCTTGGAGTACTCAATAATAGTTGGAGTTTTCTTACCAAACCCATCCGCTCAAAGCTCATGGGTCTATGAAGAGAAGTCAGAAAGGTTGTCAGAGCCAGGTGTGATTGACTCCAAGGAAACTGCATCTTCCAGAGAAAAAGGACTAATCCACATGTGATATACACATATACATCATTTGATATACTCAGATGGCGTCATACGCAGGGATTGCATAGTTTCACATGTAAGACAGTAGGAGTACTGAGAAGGGAGAATAGAAACAAAGTCGCAGCCCTAACCAAAGAGCTATATGCCATTGACACTTTTGGGTAAAAGGAAAATCAATTTTCTTCCTTGGGGTATCACTGAATATGTGAATATGTCACCCACTCTCCCAGGGCTGGCCCCATGGTCAGGGGTAGTTGGCCAAAATAAAGCGGATTCCATGTTTTTGTTTTTTTGTTTTCTTTTGTGTGTGTGTGTGTGTGTGAGAGAGATTGTTTTTCTTATTTTGTTGTTATTGCTGTTTTGTTTTGCTATTTTGGTTTTTTCTTTTTCTTTCTTTTTTTTTATTTATTTATTTATTTATTTATTTATTTATTTTGCCTTGAATTTTTTTGAACGGATGGGAGAAAAATCATGAAGTTGGTTGGGTAGGAAAGTTAGGAGAAGCAGGCAGGACTTCAGGACCAGAAAGAATACAATAAAATATATTGTATGAAAATATCCTTAAATAAAAATAATCTTGCAAAGTCTTAGTATTTAAAACAATTGTAGCTTGTGTAGCTTTTTAACATATAGGCACAATCTGTATATCACCATAATTTACATTTTTTTCATTAGAATGTCTCTTGGATTTTATTACACAAGCATCATTAAACATACTTATTTTTTTCAGTGTCAAAAGACAATGAAAAAAGAATAAATTGCTAAAATAAATAATATCCCTAATTTAGAATTTATAAAATTGAACAAAGTTTTTGTAGAATGGTTCACTCAGGTGAGCACTAACTTCCCAATAGGCTGTTTGCGTCTCTGTTTTGCACCATTTTCTCAGTCTAACAGCATTTGTCTCTAACATAGGCCCCCCAGTGCACCCCCCAGCGCATCCTTACAGGTGCCCCTGAGATGATGATGTTGCTGCCTTGCAGCTCCTGAGAGATAAGAATGCCTTCAGTCTTCTCTGACCTTGGCCATGTACCTCATTTTCCTTCCAACTTTAGAGATAGTCTTTCAAATTTTCTACTTCCATCTGGTCCACAGGGAGTCCACACTCTTTCCTAAACTCCCAACAAGTTTACCATTAGTAAATAAGCCCACTGACTCCATAATCCTTTTATATGGTTTCTCTATTATATGACACATTTTTAACTTGGTTCTCAACACTGTCATGTTTCTCTTTCATATGGTCCATTGTAAGAAGCTACAGATGGTCCAAAACATGAATGGGCTTGCTTCTTTCTATAGTTTCATTCTAGTTTGCTTCAAAATCATGAAAGACTTTTCTTTTGATACAAAGTCTCATACCCCTGGCTGGACTGGAAAACAGGGATTAGTTTTCATCCCCCAGAGCCATTTCCTTTGTGTAGAACCTTGTCAATACTCGGAATTTCTGTCGTTTGTGGACTTATACTATTAGAAAGAACTGTAAAGGCTTGGTCGGGTTGCTTTTCTGTCTCTTTTAAGTTCTCATAGCAGAGGAAAATATTCTAGTTAGCCAAAATAATTTATTCCTTATAAAATGACACTGCCCAGTGGGTAAAGGCTAGTCCCGTGCAATTTTATGTCTTTTATGGAAGTATTTAGAATGTAACACGCCAGTCATTACCACATTGACAAGAAAATTTCAGCTTTAACTAGTGAGAGTCTCATAGTTACAGAAATGCTGTATTTTTATAAGCTTTAGAAGCCTTAAAACAATTTGATTATTTTGGCAAACCTTGAAAATACAAAAATCTCTTTTAGCAAAAGGATATATCTAGGGGAATATTGCCTGTGTGGCTGTATACATGTATATGTGTGTATACATATTTGTGTATGTATATGGATGCATATGTATGTGTCTTTATAGTGTGTAATTATATTTATCTGTACCTGTGTGTGTGTGTGTGTGTGTGTGTGTGTGTGTGAGTGTGAGAGATTTTAATTTAAACACATTTGTACATCCATGGCTTACATTGTGGTAATTCAGTAATGTTTTCAAAGTGTAATAGTCCAGATATTACATATTTCCATGTGTTTAAACATTAATCATTTTTATGTGGGGGAAAGTTTGTATTCTCCTAGTAAATTTTCAACATATCATAGATTGTTTTAATGAGTAATTACTATGTTAAAAGAGATCGAAAACATTTATTACAAATTGTTTTAAAACTACCTTCCATTCCTCAGATAACAAACGTTATGGAGTATAAAATTTGGATAAAATGAATGCTTATTTTAAAATTGACTGAAATTATGTTAGATTGGAATGCTCTTATTTGTGGAGAGGAGTATATGGGAGAAAAGTATGATGAAAGTACTGTGTAATAATCAATGACTGGTGAAACCCATTTTGGATATGACTTGTACACTTCAAATATCAAGTTGAAATTTATTCCCCCTTTAGAAGCATCATTAGGGTAAGAACAATCCAGCTACAGTGCTGGGAGTTGGGAACTTATTAGACTTAGATAAAAATCAACCAGGTCAAACCACATGGTTGGATACTGATGGCTTGAGAAAAAAAAAAATGAATGGCAGAGTAGAAACTATACAGAGATGCATTCTCTGCAGGTCTTTTTAAGTAACCATATTGTTGAGAGTTCATGATTACATTTCCCATTGTCTAGGGAATACTATCTAACAGCAGATGTCCAGGGCTGTCGCTTAGAATCTTTCTCTTGGCTCTTCTTTGATTTTCCCTGAGCCTTAGGTGTAGGGTTTGCATTGCAGATGTGTCATTTGGGGAAGGGCACCACACAATCACTTTTGGTCTGCATTTTGACCCGTTTTGGATCTCTGTAACAGTCTCCATCTGTTCCTAAAAGAATATTCTTTGATGAGAGGTGAGAGCTAGCCTCACCTCTGGGTACAAGGATAAGTGTATTTAAAACAGTTAGAAACTGTGTTGGTTTAAGAAACTGGCAAACGTAGACTCTCCTCTGGGGTCTATGATATGTTCAGTCAGTAGGTAATTGGCTAGGCTCACGTACTAGGCATGGATTCCCTCCTACAGTGGTGTTGCTATTGCACCATCATAGATAGCTCGCTCCTGCAGGCATTGTTGTGGTTCCTATTCTTGTAACTGGGTAGGACTAGCGATTGCTTCTTTCCCCTGACAAATAACCCCATTTGTTTTCTGGCTTTAAAAAGTTACACATGTCAAACTTGTGCAGAACTAGTGTACATAGCATAATGGTTCTGTATGTATATGTTTGGTGAAATAATGTTCATTAGTGGTTGTTTTAATTAATTTATTTAATTAAATAAATAATTTAATTAATTTAGCATTCCATCCCAAGTTACCAGGTAGTTGCATGAGCATGCATGCATTTATGTGATAAAAGCACTCCAGGCCTGTTCTCTTAGCAAATTATAGATACATATTATGATATTGCGTTATTAATTACAGTTACAATTTCTGTACCTAAGACTTTTTGTGAATTCTTAAAGTATTTACATGGTGTTTCTTTTAGAAAATTCTTCTCTTCCCCTCTCCTCATTCATTCTTTCACTGTCTCTGTCTGTCTCTGTCTCTCTCCCTCTCTCCCTCTCTCCCTCCCCCCCCTTTCTCTCTCTCTCTCTCTCTCTCTCTCTCTCTCTCTCTCTCTCTCTCTCTCTCTCTCTCTCTCTCTCTCTCTCTCTCTCTCTCTCTCTCTCTCTGCTTCAAACTCCAGGGCATTGTATTAAGAAGTGCTATAGGACTGAGCTACTGCATTTAGTTTTTTTAAACTTCTTAAATTTTTAAATCAATGTTCCAGAATCTGTTTGTCAAGGACTCAGTTGAACTTATGTTCTTCCTGACTTGGACAAGAAAGTTGTTGATAATATGAACACAACTGCTATCAAGACAGAAATACCTTCTTATAATAATATTTGGACTAAAACTTTACCTAGAATTAATTATTCTTGACCTGCATTACACAAGCTTTAGTATATTAAAGCCTTTTTGGTGTCAGTCCATACTTCATAATATCCCCTATTATATTTTCACCATCTTTGTTTTTGCTGTTTTGGTTGCCCTGGTATGATGCAACACTTTTTTCACTAAACTCACTGCAACTGTGGAAAATTTTGACTTATGTTTTTATTTTCTTAAATATATTTTATTAATTTATTCATATTACATCTCAATTGTTAACCCATCCCTTCTATCCTCCCATTCCTCCCTCCCTCCCATTTCCCCTTACTCCCCTCCCTTATGACTGTGACTGAGGGGGACCTCCTCCCCTTGTATATGATCATAGGGTATCAAGTCTCTTCTTGGTAGCCTGCTATCCTTCCTCTGAGTGCCACCAGGCCTCTCCATCCAGGGGACATGGCTCTTGACTCTTCCTTGATTTATTTTTAATAATAAAAATGGAAAGAGTTAGGTAAACGGTAGATCTTTTTCTGATGCCATATTTATTATTTTACTATGGTTACTTTGACAAGCTTGCACAAAAGTGAATTCAAAATATATGGAAAAGGGGGAAGAGTTGGTGACATTCACTTTAGATGAGAAGAGATTCAGAATAAGGACTACTGTGGGTAAAGGGTTGCAAATGCAAGAATAATGAACAAAATTTTTTTCTTTTAAATAGTTTTCTCACAGTTACCATTCTTACCTTAGGCTCTATTCATTGCCAAGTAGTCTCCACGCTAATTGTTTCTCTTTTCCTTTTTCTTTGTATTTATTTATGAGGGGAAATGCATGGCAATGTCAGTGTCAGTAAAGCTCCTAAAACCCCTTTTCAATCTTAGGAATTGAACCCAGTTTTCTCTCTCTGTCTCTTTCTCTGTTACGCTTTTTCTCTTTCTACCTTCTCCCTTCCCATTTCCCCTTCTTCCCTTCCTTCCTTTTCTTTCCATTAATTTCTTCAGATTAGTGTACAAAATAATAGAGTTCACAGTGGAATCCCATGCATATTTGCTTTTATTGGTATTTTACTCTCATTGCCCTTCCCTATGCCCTCTTGCTGATCACTCATAGGTCAGCTCCTTTCATGTCACATGCAATAATTTATACTTTTTTACCCGAATGATGCTCTCCTTTAAGATACAGTTTTCCACTCAACTGTGGAGAATGTTCTGACCATTGGCTAGATCTGGGTAGGGGTTTAAAGTTTACCGCCTGTATTGTCCTTGGCTGGTGCCTTACTGTGAGTGAGAGCCCTGGGCCCAAATCTGCCTATCATAATGTTCTACTTGTAGGTTTCTAGGACCCTCTGGATCCTTCTACTTTGCTATTCTCCCACGCTTCTCTCATCTATAGTCCCAATAGGATGTCCTCCCCTCTGTCCCAGTTTCCTGGTAGGTGAAGGCTTTCATGGGACATGCCCCTTGGGCTAGTAGACTTTCTCATAAGGGAGGGGAATAAGGGGGAAATGGGAGGGAGGGAAGAATGGGAGGATACAAGGGATGGGATAACCATTGAAAAGTAACAAGAATAAATTAATAAAAAGCTCCCCCTTCTAGTTTCATTACTCCAACACTATACACATTTAAATATAAAATTAAAATTATAATGCACATATGACAGAAAACATGGTATTTGTCTCTCAGTGTTGGGAGTAATTTGCTTCCAATAGTAATTTCTTCCAACTCCATCAATTGTCCCATAAATACCATTAATTCATTTTTCTATTCAGCTGAATGAAACTCCACTGTTGATGTACGCCTATTTTCTTATCCATTCATGTTGATAGACATCTAAGCTGCTTCCTTTACCTTGCTATTATAAATAAGACAGCAAAAAGCCTGAAGATATAGCTGTACATTTCTCAGTGTATTTAGAATGGTACAGTTGGTCTATAGGGTATTCTATTAGGTAGTTCTATTTTCAGATTTTCTTCCAGATTTTTAAAAAAGAAACATTCATAATGATTTCCAAGGTGGCTTCACAAATTTTCTTTTTTTAAAATTTTTTTCTTATTTTATTAATTTATTCTTGTTACATCTCAATGTTTATCCCATCCCTTGTATCCTCCCATTCCTCCCTCCCCCCCCTATTTTCCCATTATTCCCCTCCCCTATGACTGTTCCTGAGGGGAATTACCTCCCCCTGTATATGCTCATAGGGTATCAAGTCTCTTCTTGGCAACCTGCTGTCCTTCCTCTGAGTGCCACCAGGTCTCCCCCTCCAGGGGACATGGTCAAATGTGAGGCACCAGAGTACGTGAGAAAGTCATATCACACTCTCCACTCAACTGTGGAGAATGTTCTGACCATTGGCTAGGAAGGGGTTTAAAGTTTACCACCTGTATTGTCCTTGGCTGGTGCCTTAGTTTGAGCAGGACCCCTGGGCCCAAATCTGCCTATCATAATGTTCTACTTGTAGGTTTCTAGGACCTACCGTCTGGATCCTTTTATTTTGCTATTCTCCCATGCATCTCTCATTTAGAGTCCCAATGGGACGTCCTCCCCTCTGTCCCACAAATTTTCAATACCATCAACAGTGAAAAAGTGACCCTGCCTATTTTTACTGACTTTTTTTTTCCTTGATGGCAGCCGTTGTAACTAAGGTGAGATGTAATCTTAATTCAATTTTAATTGTCATTTCCCTGAGACTCTTGGGTTTCTATTAGGTATAGGATGGCTGTTTGTAGGGAAGCAAAGCGTGTGATTAAAAACTTGTAACTTGTAGTCCCACTCTGTTAGAGCCATGGAGAGGAGATGGTTGCATTGGTGCAAACCAACAATGACAAGTTATTTTTATAAAACTTCCCTTCATTCTGAAGAAACACCACTTGGAGAGTCTTTGTGTGGATGAACAAGTAGAGGCATATGGTAGGAGGCCCACCTGGAATGGGGATAGGAGTTTAATGACTTTCAAACATTCTTTGTGCTGTAAATTTTTTTTGCATCTGGTTGTTCATGTCTAACTTTCACAATGGCCTCTATAATAAGTAAGTAGATAAATAATGTATTGTCTGAGTTCTGTGAGCATTTCTATTAAATTTAAACAAAGTAGGTGGCTGCAGGGACCCATGAAAGTCATGTGATGTCGTCTTTACTGTGTGTTCTGTTGGTACCATCAGCTAGTGTCAAGGATTCAAATGGTGTTTGATGGAGAGCTGGTTGTTAATAGGGAGAAACATCAAGCCATTTTAGATATTCTGTAACATATAAACATATATGTAGAACAATTTAGTTTACTTTTCTCTTAAGGGTGCTTCATGATTGTTCCTGACTCAATTAATTTATGTATTCTACTCCTGTTACACTTAACTATTATTAGTGATATTAATTTTAAAAAGCCGGCTATGTATACAAATCACTAGAATGTATCAAATGGTATTTTAATGCACATAGCTTTTTCATATATTGCTCAAGACTTGTGTTTCCTATATCTAGTACATTCAAATGTTCAATAAATATTTCACAGCATAACAAATAGTGATGAAAATCGTGGTTTAAAAGTCACATTGGTTATAGCTCATATGTTACTCATTTGTTTCCATTTGTCTCACAGGTATATTCAGAGAAGAACAGAAATGCACATTCCGACCAGTGATCCAGGGTTTCTTCTGTAAGCAGACTGAACATATGGTCCTAATTCTCGATAATGTTGATGTAACTTGGACAATCCCAAAGTCATATCCACTCCTATCAATTACTAATGGCTTTGTTGACACATTTAGCAGTGTGAAGCACAAATGCTCTCCCACTGCCTCTGTGTCTACTTTTTATTCCATCCTACCTACCAGGGAAATAACCAAAGTATGCTTTCCAGGGCGAACTCCTCCCTCGCTGCGCTTCTTTCTGCTAGGAAACAGAAGAGCCTCCAAGCTCATCTTGGCTGTATTCTACAATGAGATTCAGAATCCTCACATTTTCTTAGAGAAAATTTTCATTCCACCTACTCCAGTAGCATCACCATCTTCATTATTGGATGAACCTGCTGGTGCCAACTACTTCGACGTCATGAATAACCTTTTGTATGTTGTCCTGCAGGGAGAGGGGCCTGTTGAAATACGCTCAAGTATTTCTATTCATTTGGTTTTCACCGTGACATTTTCAGCCCTAGAAAAAAGCTGGAAAAGAGTGATGCTTGAAAGCCTAACACACTTCTTACAGATTGACCCCGCCCAGATCAGATTCACTCTTGAGATGCCTGGCAACAAAGAGACGTTAGAAACCATTGCAAACAGCGAAGGGAAACGAAAGCGCAATTGCCCAACTGTAACTTGCGGTGGCCCTTCTATCAAATATGGTCAACGCAGACCTCTCATGGCAGAAATGACATCGTATGGGATCATACCACCAACCACCATGAAAACCTCAAAAGTGATTGTCATTCAAATTGGTGATCTGCCAAGTGTAGGGAGCACTGTATTCACTCAGTCCTTACCAAGTAACAGACTACAAAATTTGGCTCGCCAAGTTATCATTGCTCAGCAGACTGGAGTCCTGGAAAATGTTCTTGGTATGACTGTTGGGGCTCTACTGGTGGCTCAGTCAGAGGGAGTCACAGGATATAGGTAAGCACTACTTATCAAAACATCTGGATGGAGGGTGGTTTCTTGAGCCCATGTTGGCATCTATTCAAATATGCGTATTCTTTACAATCAACTGCAAAGGAGTCACTAGAGTTGAAGTTTTTAAAAAGCCAAGATAATACACTTAGTTGGAAGCAAAGTCAACCAATTCATTTATGAACACTTCAAATAAAATATACTTTAATTAAAATAGAATTATATCACTTTCTTCTTCTCTTTCATTCTTCCATTCCCCTTCAGGTACATTTTCTCCACACTTTCCCATTCCACCCTCTCAAATTGATAGTGTCTTTTTTTTTCTACACATACACACAGAATATATATTTGTATATATATGTATACATATATATGCATTTTGTGTGTATAAATGTGTAAATACAACATGCTGAGTCTGTTTTTGTTGTTGGTCTGTATATGGTTTCATGGGCTGACCACATATATTGGGTAAACAATATGAAGGCTCCTCCCTGCAAGAGAATAATTATCTTTTTATGTAGAGTAATTATACATAATGTAGCTTAGTTAGTATTTTTGTACTATATATTCCATTTTAACAATGAGAACACATGCATTCCATTTGTTGACAGGCACAAAAAATAACAACATAATTGTCCTTGGTTGTTTCTGACATAGGACTGAGTACCTTTTCTAAGCACAATTTTTTTACCAATTGGTGATACTATTATTTTAAAAATTTTAGATTATTTTATTTTATGTATATGAGTGTTTTTCTACATGTATGTATGTGCATCAGATGTATGTCTGGTGCTTGTGGAAGTCAGAAGAGGGGATCAGATCCTCTTGAACTAGAGTTTCACATGGTTGTGAGTCACCAGGTAAGTGCTAGAAACCAAACCTAGGTCACTTGCATGAAAAGTAAGTGCTCTTACCCTGAGCGATCTTCCCTTCTCCCTAGTGTTACTGCTATATTTTGGATGGTAACATAGGTGTCACTGGTGCTGATGTATTTTGGTTTTGCTTCATTTTTTCCTTAGTGTAATTTCATTTAGGCTTCGCTGGGTTCTTATACATTTATATGTATATCTAGAGATCAAAGCATTAGCCTATTGCTTTATTTTCATCACTATTACAGAATATTGAACATTGCAGTGTGTATCCGTTCATCTTTTAGTAAGAGAGAGAAGATGAGGAGTAGAAGTTAACTGAGGTCCATTTGGGAAATCCTGGAGTGTAGACTAGGAGCAAGTAGGGAATGTAGCATATTTGTGGGGCAAATCATCCAATCATGAAAACAAGGGATAGCTTCAGTGCAAAGATCACATCCATCATCCACCATCAATCATTACATGGTCTCATCACTTCTGACTCAGGTATTTCTGATCTAATAAAAAACGTGAAGCATACATAATATGGCATTGATTTTCTTTTGGAATTTATTATATCCTCCACTGCTCTACTTCTCTGGTATCTTAAGGGAAATTTTATAGATGTACAGCAAAAATTAAAAAAATCATGTGAAGATAAGAAAAAGCTGCCTGTAAAGCATATCCGACAACAATCCACGTGGAATGAGAAATAGCCTGCCTTATCCCCCATAGAACTGACAAAGAATTAGCAAGATGGCCTGTGCCCCTGAACTTCGCACAGTTTTGTTAACAACCTCAAAGGCATACACAGGCCCCAAGGCCAGGCGTCTTTCAACTCTTGCCAGTATCAGCTAGGACCTCCAACGAACTCCCTGGAGAATCATTGACACACTAATGAATAGACCTTGAGACAACGGAGATGTGTCTATGGATGAGGTCCTTTGGTGGTGCAGGTTGCTAATGAAATCTTCCCAAAGGACACTTTTGCTATATAGGGATTGCAGAATGAGGCCACCTTGGAAACATAGTTCCAGAAAATCATCACTTATTTTCAAAAAGCTGACATTTTGGAATGTTGAGAGAAACAAGGTTGCTGCCTATGTTTTATTCTTTATCCTCCCACTAGGAAATCTGGATTTAAGTTGGCTCTGCCCACATAGGTCAGTTGAACAAACTTGTTCTCCAGGTTTTCAAACTTTTGTTTCCACATGTAGTCATTTTGCTGTATTCCTATCTTCCTGTTTATTTATTTGTGGTTTTTACCCAGTTTTCTGCTTTAGGTGGTTTTAGTGGAGTTTTCAGTGGTAAGAGATGAACACACATTCTACATTCCCTCTTTAAGCAAGAGGGCCCCCACCAGGGGCACATAGTCATGCGTTGTATTCAGGAATCTTGACAGAACATTTAATAGTCCTTTCACTAGAAGCTTGACCTTCACCCTCGAATGTCTCTCATCCTCCGCTCCATTTCTCTCTTGTCTCTTGCCTCACTCGTTTTCATACTGGAATGTGAACTTAAGGACTCATCTGTACTTGTGTACCTGGAGGTCAGAGACTCAGTTTGATATCTTCTTAAATTGCTCACTATTTCATATATAGATGCAGGATGTATATATTCTCTCTCTCTCTCTCTCTCTCTCTCTCTCTCTCTCTCTCTCTCTCTCTCTCACACACACACACACACACACACACACACACACACACACACACACACACACATATATATATATATATATATATATATATATATACATATTCTGTTTACTTTCCTTACAGAAGCTTAGCTGTTAAAGCCAAAGCTGTCTAGTTGGCACATTTTCTGTGATTTCCTCTCAAGATGCACTTCTGTAAACTCTTAACATTATGAGTGACGTATGAATAGTTTTGTGGCTTTGCTGTGTTTGTGGCACATTTGACCTTAAGATGGAAGCATCTCCTAAGTTATCATAGTTGGCTCAGTCAAACACACTACTCTTAGAAGACAGAATATTTCCTGCCAGAAAGAAATTAGAAGAGAGAAGCAGAGTAGTTCAAGGTGGGAGAAGGATTTGGTGTGTCCTGGTTAAGGCCGAACAGATTTAAGGGAACTTTGGAGATGGCTCAGTAAATAAAGCTCTTGCCCTATCAGCATGCGGATGGGAGTTCAGAACCATGGCGCCCATGGAAATGCTAGGCTGGCATTGTGTCTGCCTATAATCTCGGTGCTCGAGAGACAGACACAGGATCCTCAGAGCAAGCAAGCTAGACTAGCTGGCACAGCTAAATGACTTCAAATGAGATACCTTGTCTCAATGTATGAAACAGTGAGCCATCTGGGGAGACACTAAAGTCAATCTCTGACCTCCATTTGCACAGGTAGATATGACCCTGTAACTATATTTGCATTCACACAAGTAGAGGCACACATGCACAAAATCACACAGGCAAAAAAAAAAAAAAGAAGAAAGGAACGAAGGAAGGAAGGAAGGCAATTGCAGATAGATAGTATGGAGTGCATGGCAGCCTAGGAGGGAAAAACCCCTCAACCTGAATAGTTTTAGAACTAGGTTCATTCAGAATGCATCTTCATGAAACAACCCAGACAAATCTGCCTAGACTCCTGACCTCCCTGGAGAAAGTGCATATGTATAAATCTAAGTCAGCAGCTCTGTGATAAGTGTTATTACATAGCAGCAAAATAAACATGCCACATAGCTGTGCCACATCGGTCTCTTTACTTATGGACTCGTGAGCTCTGGGCCCCGAAAATTATTTAGGTGAAAAGAGGCATGACAATCGTAGGAGTGTGTTCATGTGTATATGTGTGCGTGTGTGTGAACATGTGTGTGTGTGTATGAGTGTATGTGTGTACCTAACACATTATTAGCTTTTGAAAAATATTTATGTTTAAATGTGTGTCTACATTTTTTATGTGCTGTGTATATGTGCGTGCAGATTCTTTTTTTGGTTTTTTGAGACAGGGTTTCTCTGTGTAGCCTTGGCCATCCTGGACTCACTTTGTAGACCAGGCTGGCCTCGAACTCACAGCGATCTGCCTGCCTCCGCCTCCCGAGTGCTGGGATTAAAGGTGTGCGCCACCACGCCCGGCTCGCGTGCAGATTCTTACAGAGTCCAAAAACCGGCATTGGATCCCCTAGAGCTGCAGCTATAGGCAGTTGTGAATGGCTTCACAAGGGTGTGGGGAACTAAATTTGCCTCTGCAAGAGTGATACACACTCTTGCATGCTAAGACATCTCTCCAGCCTCCACAGCAGGAGCTTACTAAGTCTATGTCTGTATGCCAACTTGACACAAGCTAGAGACACTAAAGAATATTTAATTATAGTACAAATGCACTAATTTGTTGAGTTGGGTGATTGCAAAGTACTGTAATTTTAATAATATATCCTATGTATTGCTTTTTAGAAATATAGAATATTGTCCCCTTAGAAAGGTTTCTTTAAAACAGATAATTGTTTTTTGCTTACTAGCACTTTTAAAAAAATCTTCAAAATGATCTGGTATTATAGTTCAATTGGTAGGGTAGATTCTTATTATACATTGATCCTCGGGTTTGATGCCTACTGCAACATAATTCTGTGTGAGAGCACACACTTACAGTAATAGCACTTGTATGGAGAAGGGTGAAGTTCAGAAGTTCATGGTTATGCTTGCATATGTAATGAATCTGAGGTTGTCCTGGGCTAAAAAGAAAATAAGTAAATAAAATTTGTAAATTACAGCTGAATGCTTAGATTTATTAAATGAGAAATAATAGGATATTCATAAATCATTCACAATTCACAGTCATACTTTTATTTTTATTATTAGTATTTTATTTTTATACAATATATTTTAATATCATTGTATATAATATACAATATTATAAATATTAATATTTTATTATTATTTGTCATGATCATCTGTAAAATTATCATTTATTTCACTGTCCTACATCTGCAATAATTGCTCCAGGGCCTATTGTTGTTACACTAAATGGTCTGTGACCAATGCATCTTTGATTCTTGTTCAGAAGCTTATATGATTTTTCTGTGCTTTTTCTTATGAACAAGTTGTTATCTACACTCTGTTACTGCTGCTGACAGCCTTGTGTTTAGCAGTTTTCTGTCTCATGCATTTGAGATTCCAGGTCCAAAAATTAGTTCAAGTTACTTAAAAATACATTAAATTTATATTAACATATAATGAGTATACTGAAAAATAAGAAGCCACATGAAAACCTATGTTTCAACAACTTTTATTCCCAAACATTGTTTGAATGGCTATCATGTCCAGCATATTATATCAAATCAATTAAATATTACTATAAATATGTATATATTTACACAAATATTAAAATATTTTATTCTATCACCACTCAAATATAGAGGCTTTTAAATAAATGGATAATTAAAACAACATTTTCTCAACTTAACAAAAATATGCTATGTTATATTTCAAACATATGTACATAGAAACAACACTAATGGATTTAGTGTTCAATAGAATATATATGTATATATGTGTGTGTGTGTGTGTGTGTGTGTGTGTGTGTGTGTGTGCATGTGTACCTGAGTGTGTATGTGTGTGTGTGATCCTAGAGGGAGTAGGGGAGAACGAGAAAAGTTGAAGGGGAGAAAGACAGTGTGGAAGTGATGCAAATACAGTTCTCAAAAAATTAAATAAAAACTAGATATAGCTAAAAAGGAATTAATTAATTCAACATAAACCAGCCCATTCACGTTATTTTTTATAATAAAACAAGTGTACTTTCATTTCTATAAAGTTTACTAGGTAGTTATGATTTCAGTTCACTTTTATATTCCCAAGATTTAATCAGCTTTTATTTATGACAAGGAATCACTCAGCATCTTTCATAGGCAGTGATATGCTACCAGTACATGTTATCAGAAACTTTCATAGCCCTATGAAAACAATACCCAATAGAAATAACTCAAGAATGTAAAGGGTTTTTTGTTTTGTTTTCTTTTGGTTTGGTTTTGTCTCAAGGTCTAAGGACAGTCAATACACAAAAAGGGAAGGCATGTTATGCATGTCTTTCTGGGTCTGGGTCACCTCACTCATGATGATCTCTTCTGGTTACATCCATTTGCCTGCAAATTGTGTGATATTTTTATTTTTAATAGCTAAGTAGTATTCCATTATGTAATTGTACGACATTTTCTTTATCCATTCTTTGGTTGAGAGACATCTTGGTTGTTCCCCATTTCTGGCTATTACGAATAAGTCTGCAATGAACATAGTTGATCATATGTCCTCGTTGTATGGTGGGGTATCTTTCGGTGTATACCCAGAAGTAGTATAGCTGGGTATTGAGGAAGAGCTTATTCCCAGTTTTCTCAGAAAGCACCAGATTGATTTCCACAGTAGTTGTACAAGTTTGCACTCCCATCAGCAATGGAGGAGTGTTTCCCTTTCTCCACATCCTTACCAGCATGTGCTGTTGTCACTTGAATTTTTATCTTAGCCATTATGACAGGTGTAAGATGGATTCTCAGAGTCTTTTTGATTTGCAGTTCCTTGATGACTAGTGACATTGGGAATTTCTTTAAGTGCTTCTTGGCCATTTGAGATTCCTCTGTTTAGAATTCTCTGTTTATCTATGTACCCCATTTTAATTGAGTTATGTGGTTTGTTGGTGTTTAATTTCTTGATTTCTTTATATATTTTGGATACATATAAACTCTCTGTGGGATGTAGAGTTTGTGAAGATATTTGCCTATTCTGTAGGCTGCCATTTTGTCCTATTGATGGTGTCTTGAAGAAGCTTTCCAGTTTCATAAGGTTTCATTTATTATTTTTTTTTAATTTTAGTGCCTGAGCTATTGCTGTTCTACTCAGGAAGTTATCTCCAGATCTATTTGTATTCTTCTACATGCTAGATGAGCACCATTAATCAAAGATGCCTTTTAAAAATATTGTATGACTTTGTCAAAATTCAGATGTCTATAGGTATATGAACTTAATTTTGGGTATTTGATTAGATTCCGTTGATCAACCTGTTTAATTTTTATGCCAATGCCATGCAAATTTTATTACTATTGCTCTGTAATACAGCTTGAAATCAGGAATTGTGATACTGCCAGCAGTTCTTTTATTGTCCAGAATTGTTTTATCTATCCTGAGTTTTTCATTTTTCCATATGAAGTTGAGGCTTGCTCTTTCAAGGTCTGTAAAGAATTTTGTTAGAATTTTGATGGGAATTGCATTCAATCTTTACATTGCTTTTGTTAAGATGGCCATTTTTGATGGGTGGATAGGGGCCCAGGGGCTTTTCTCAAACTATTTCACTAACCAAGGACAATATAAGTACTAAACATCAAACCACTACTCTGATGTATCCAATGGACAGGACATTCTCCACAGTTATGTGGAGAGTGGGGACTGACTCTGACGTGAACTCTTGTATCCCATATTTGACCACCTTCCCTTAGTGGGGAGTACTGATGGCACTCAAAAAAAGAATAAGCAGGCTACCAAGATGAGACTTGATAGCCTATGACCATATAGTGGGGGAGGAGATCCCCCTCGGTTATAGACCTAGGGGAGGGGAATAGGGTGAAAGAGGGAGAGAGAGAGGAACCAGAGGATACAAGTAATGGGATGACAATTGAGTTGTAATCCGAATAAATTAATAAAATTAAAATAAAAAGATAGCCATTTTTACTATATTAATCCCACAGATCTATGAGCATGGGAAATCTTTCCATATTCTGATTTTTTTTTTTCAATTTACTTCATTAGAGACTTGAAGTTCTTCTAGTACAGGTCTTTCACTTGTTTGGTTAGAGTTACAACAAGATACATTATACTATTTCTGGCTATTATAAACGGTGTTGTTTCTCTAATTTCTTTCTCAGTCTGTTTATCACTTGTATAGAGGAGGGCTCCTGGTGTTTTTGTTTTGTTTTGTTTTGTTTTGCTTGTTTGTTTGTTTTCAGTTATTTCCGTATCCAGGGGGGGATGCTTGACTTTCACTCAGAAGAGGAAATTAAATAGAAGTCTGAAGTAGATGGAGGGAGGAAGCTGGGTGGGGGAGGGCGTGGGGAGGGTAACTGTGGTGGGGATCAAATGTAGGACAAGTGGGGTGAGGGGGTGGGATGACTGGAGGAAAGTGAAATCAGTGCAGGCCATCCCTGGGACAAGGGAGGCTCTTGGAATTCTATGGGAGTGACCCTAGCTGAGACTCCTAGCAGCGGGGGATATTGAGCCTGATGTTACCACCTCCAGTAGCAAGGTGGGACTTCTAGTGGAAGGAGGAGGACATCAACCCACCCATAAAAACCTTTGATCCAAAATTTGTCTTACCTAATAGAGGTGTATGGATAAAGATAGGGCAGAGAGTGAGAGAATGGCAAACCAATGATTCATTTAACTTGAGACCTACTCCATGGGAAAGAGCCCCTGACACTTTAATGATACTCTGCTATGCTTGCAGACAGGAGGAGCCTAGCATTGCCATCTTTCGAGACGCTTCATCTAGCAGGTGATAGAAACAGATGCAGAGACCCATAGCCATGCAATAGGCTGAGCTTGGGGAGTCTTGTGGAAGAGTAGGACGAAAAATAACGGGAGCCAGAGGGGTCAAGGACACCTCAAGAAGACCATCAGAGTCAACTACCTGGGTCCGTGGAGACTCACAGAATCTGAATCACCAAACAAAAAGCATGCATTCATGAACTGCTCCTAGACCCCCTACACATATGTAGCCGATGTCCAGTTTGATCAACCTATGGGTTTCTTAAGAATGGGGATAGGGGCTGTCTGTGACTCTGCTCCCTGCTTTAGATCCCCTTCCCTAGCTAGAGTGCCTTGTTAGGCCTTAGTAGGAGAGAATGCCTTAGTCCTGCTGGGGCTGGAGAAGCCAATGTGAGTTGGTAACCCTTGGGGGCTTCCCCTTCTCTGAGAAGAAGGAGAAGGACAAGTGGGAGAGGGGTACATGTGGGTACGACTGGGAGGAGAGAAGGAAGGGGACTGAGATCAGGCTGTAAAGTGATTAGACAAATAAAGAAAAAAATAGGGAAGGCAAGGTGGAGTGTAGATACAAGTCACACGATGGTAAACTAGAAAACAAAGAAATAGTAAGAAATGCTAGAGCTCTGAATATGTCTCCTCTTCCCAATTTATTGTGTCTAGGTCTCCATCCCATAGGCAGGTAACACCTGTACTTTGGTTGGTTATTTCCTCCTGAATCAACCCTCTCTGGTCGTATCTTCACAGGTACACTAGGAGGTTTATCTCACCACCACCTGTGTAATTCTAAGTTTAGACAAATTGATGGGAAGATCAACCACCACAATAGCTATTTAACTAAGTAGCCTTGTGCAGAAGGCCTGCAGAGAGATGAGCTGCTGAAGGCAAGAAAGCAGTTCAGTTCAATAAGACCAAGTATCTGGTGTTAGTCCAAACTTCTGGACTCTGTCCCTGAGTAGTTTAATTTAGGCATATTGAAGCACAGAACAATTTGATAAAAACTTATTATGGTGATGATTAACTCAATCCCTTGTGCACAACAAAGTATATACAAATCTCTTTGAGGAACAAAGTCAGCTAAGTACGGATCAGGTATGACTCCATCAAAATTCTTTGTAAAGTCCATAAAGAGTAGGTCTATAGATTGTTTGAAAAAAACAAGTTATGATACGGGACTGAGGGAAGATACAGGACTGGAAAAAGACTCTAGCCACACAGATAATGCTTAGGTCACCAGACGAATAAATACACATGCTCTCAGCCTTCTGAGTAGATAACAGGTACAGCGTCCCATCCATTCCCTTGAAGGAACACCCTGTGTGTTTAACACATGAGGCTCTCCTTGTTCTTATCTTTGAGCACAAAGACCTCCAATCCCACGATCTCCATTACTTTGTATTAATCACTTCTATTAAAGTCCTTGAGTGGTTTCTGTTTCCTTATAGCCAGACTTTACTACTATAATACCTCCGTATAAGTGGAAAACTGAATATTTGTACAGAATCGTTAGAGCTGTATCCATTCTTCTGGGTAACTTTAACTAATAATTTTATTCATGCTAGATTTATCATAAAATGAAATCTTATATAACTTATAAATTGTAATATTTTAGGTTTGTTTCCTAAGCGTTTACATTTCATTGAAATTGTTTAAAGATGTACTGTGTTTACTTGTAGCATACTGCTATTTTTAATGGGCAATTTTAGGCCATTCCAAGAATTTAACCATGAATGAGTTAGCCCAGAATTAAGCTTGCTGTGTACACAATGCACTCAAGCTTGACATTGGCCAGGTCAAGATTGGTGGTAACCTTCTTAAGGCAATTCAAGACCTAAGTGCCGAGAAAGAACATGCTAGGTACTGAGAAGGTAAAGTGTTGTGATAAGATGGAGTAGGGGCTTGTAATCTATGAGGCTTGGAATGACTGGACCCTAGCACCAGTTGGAGCTGTCAAATCAAGACATTTCTCTTCAGCCAAGCAGGGCAACTGCTAAGGGAGCCAGCCTGGGTTTAATAAGGATCATAAGGATCATTAAATGTGAATAAAATGGTTTGTATCAATTGAGAAAGAGAGCTAGAAAAGTCATTCTTGTCTTCCAGAGGCATAGAAGAGTCTTCCCCAGAGGCAGAGTCAAAGTGTTTTATTTATCTTTGCAAATCTCACATCGCCTCAAGGAATTTTTGTGCATAATAGGAGGTCTATCATTGATTGTCAAATGGAATTGGCTACAAAACTTACTATTTCTTTTCTTCCAGGTTACAGGAACCATCTCTTACATTTTTCAAGTCCCCTTTATGGTACACATCTCATCTATTGAAAACAAGAGAGACCATATATGCTCAGGATACACTGGAAATTTAATCAGAGCATGGAGATTTATTTTTGTTGTCTTTGCTTTGTGGAAACCAAGTTAACAACCTTGGGGTGGCAAGGAAGAGAAAGTACCAGAAATCCCCCCACACTGCCCTCACTCATCATGCTAGGTCTTATTGAAAGTATGATGCTCACCATAGAATTTATTTATCTCCATTTGCTATGTTTGCCATCGTCTCATCTTCTAGGAGGCAAAAATGTCATGACTTCTAGATTTAGGAGCAGTCATCAGAAAGAATAGTGTTGGTCTCTGAACTGGGAAGTTTCCATATTCTCATGGTCTTCCTCCTTCAGCTTACACTTAAACATTGCTGAGAGAAATGTATCTCGCATACTTGACTGGGTACAGCAAACCGCTAAGTAGTGGTTTAACTGGAGGAGATGGAGGGAACATCCCTCCCCCATTTTTTAAAGTTTGTCTGTAGGTCCTTCTGCCTGCAGGCTACAGTCACATTAGCAGTTGGAAATTGGATAACGACAGCACAATGACAAATCCAGGTTGCTTGCAATAAGTTGCTAATCCCTTTGCTTTAATATTGGAGCAGCGTGTAATGATGTTTGGACATCACTCCAGTTTACTGACGACCCCACTGGGGCCAGCAATAGAACCTTACAACTGTCTAACAAGGTGTCAGGTGACTCCCGTCGTCACAGCAACGGACACTGGAATCTAATCTTCCCTCCATCCCTTCTAGCACCCAATAACGCCTAGATTATATAAGTGGCCCATCATTGCTTGGTAACTTGAATCAATTAACGTTAATTCGCACAATGCTATGATGTATTGTGATCACTTTCATTTCAAGGAAGGGGGAGAAATTGCTATAAGTCACCTAAAATGAGGTTGTCTGCGGTACTGAGGTATTAATTGGGTGTCCATATTAAATGCAAAAGGAGCCCCATCGTGAAAGGAAAGTGGATGAGTGACTCTCTTGGCTGCTATTGACCTATCAGCAGAAGACAGTGCCCTTTTCCTTTGCTTTTATCTATTACAGTTTTCCCTATTGCGTGTCAAGTTGATGTATTATAAAAAATTCATTTGGTGACCTTTCACCCCCTTAGCAGATTAAACAATTCCACTTCAATGGCATCATTAACAGGACCTTGCATTTAATGATGATTTCTCTAAAAGGCCACGGAGATTCGATTTTAAGCTAACAGATTTATTGCACTATTATAACATATCGTAAAAAACTGTACCACCTACGGTCAGGTTTTAGGATAGAAACTGCTTAGGAGTTTATGTGGAGCTTAAAGTGGTATTACCTTGGGATATGCTGCAGCCGCAAGTCCTGACCTCCAGTGAGATGCTGTTTACACTTAATAAGAGATGTTTGCTCACAATAAACTTTAAAGTGTGTCAGGGACAGGCCTTTCTGTAAGTGTTCAGGCCATTGCTTCCCAACATAGTGTCTCCAGATACCAGTGTACTTATGTCAAAATCTCTAATGGATTTTCCAGTTTCCTTAACCCAAGCTGCTTGCCTGCACCCATCTCTCATCAGAAAACATTTAAGGGCGAGATTAGGAGAGGAATATAATCTAGTAACAGGACTTATTTTTTCTAACAATTCCATCCCAAACAAAAACAAAAACAAAAATGGCATAGATTTTACAAACAACACTAGTGTACAATGTTCCTTTAAAAAAGAAAAAGAAAGAAAGAAAGAAACCTTAGCTACTCAGGCTAAGCAAATTAATAAATGATGACTGTATACTGAGCTTCCAGGGAGAGGTTCCAGCAGCCAGACTTTAGGGCCTTAGCTTGGTGGATAAATCAAGTTCCTAGGACTACATGCTCCTACTCTGCCTCTGCGTTCTGCGGTTCACAGGGCACAAAGAAACTGCTTCCTATATAGAAACTTCATATTTTTGAACACGTTGGAATCATTCTTCCATTATTTTCTCTTTTGAGATGAATGTCTACTTTCAACTGTCATAAGCCGCCTCTTATAAATAACAAACCCTTTATCTTTTTTTACTCCCACAATAGAAGAGTAGAAAAAATAGGTTGTGTAACTCACAAATATTTAACTGAAGCTACGGTTTAAAATATAATGAAAACTTTGTTAGGCCAGGGCTAACTACTCTGAAAGAAGCCCATCAAATCACATTACATGTTGAAACAGAACATATAGTATATGTTATCTATAAATCCCCATCTACTTGTGAAATATCTGTTGCATGCTTATGATATGTAATGCATAATTTAAAAGGAATAGAATGTTTTTAATGTTCTCATAAGTTGCATTTTTTTCATCATACCAAAAACACTGAGTCAAAGTTACTTTGAGGTATCAGGACTTATATAGTTATTTTATTCTAGGTCTTACCAGCAATAACATGTTTGAACAAAGTTAAGAAGCAGTGTAGCTCACTGGTTAAGTGGAAAAAATAGTTATGGTTTACAAGACCTTTGATACACCATTCTTTTTGAACCTTGTACGCCTCAAACATGAGTAAAAGCATCTAGTTCATGGTGTCGCTTTAAAGACATAAGGAATTTATAAAGAAAAAATTAATAGTACATGGTACACAGTGATAGTAAATATCCGCTACCATGTTTAGTTGCACCTTATGGTTCTAAAAACACTAATTAATGTGCAGTTATGGGACCTATTTAGTGTAAGTACATTTAGAGAGTACAAATAAAAAAATAGTGGTTTTCTGGAGTTGGGGCCATCTTTTCCTAGGTTTATTCAGTGGCATCTTGGTATTTTGGGCTCAGGCATGTTGGGAAAGTATTTGTGGCATAAACATTGGATCACAGTACAAATCAGAGTATTTCCCAGAAGAGTTTGTTCAACAGTTTATGGCTGAACATACTCTTGCCTTGTAAAGATGTTAGTGTCACCATATATTTTCATATATATATGTTTATTTTATTTTTATTTACTTTGTAGCTCAATTGTAGCATGGTCCCTTATCTCCTCCTGATCTCACACTCCCTCTTTCGTCCCCTCCCCCTCTCCTAGTCCTCAGAAAGGGGGATTCCTCCTCCCCTACCATCTGACCCCAGCCTATCAAGTCTCATCTAGAGGGCCTGCATCCTCTTTCTCTGTGGGCTGCTATGACCATCCCCCCAGAGGGAAGTGATCATTGAGTGGGTAACAGAATCTGTGTCAGAGACAGTCCCTACTCCTTATATTATGGGACTCACATGGAGTCTTTGCTGCCTATTGACCACATCTGAACAGGGAGTCTAGGTCCTCTCTCCATGTGTGGTCTTTGATTGGTCTATCAGTATCTTCAGGTACCCCTGGGCCCAGATGTTTGTCTCCATTGGTCTCCTTATGAAGCTCCTGTCCACTTTAGGTCCTTCTATGCCCCCAAATCTTCCCTAATTCACTCTGTGATCTCCACCAATGCTGTGACCTGCTGGGTGGGATCTTTCAGAGGACCTCAATGGTAGGCTCCTGTCCTCATCCCTCTCTTCAAGCATTTCTGGTATCTAGTTTATTTGCCCTTCTGAATGAGAATTAGACATCCTCCCTAGGGTCCTCCTTGTTATTTAGCTTCCTTGTGTCTGTGGATTATAGTGTGGTTATCCTGTGTTATAGTCATCATATTTTTTCACCAAAGGATTTTTTTTTTATTTTGGCCTAAATTAATATATGCAGATAAAAATTGTAAGCTTATAAATTTTACTTTTGTATTGCTCTACCCACATTTTTAAGCATTGATAATCCATAATATATTACACATACTTTGTATATAAATAAAGTTATTAACTAGTTAGTATATATGTGGAGTTCATAGAAATGCAGTCAACTCAAATATTCTCACCAGTTCAGCTCTTCTAAGGGAAATAGCTACTGCAGTGATCTTGGTAGTCTATGGATGTATTGATTCTATTCATTTTTCTATCTTCTAGAAATGCAAGTAGTTTAAGAACTGGGAACCTGATATATACCCGGCCCTCTGTGCTCTCCATGCTGGTACAGCCTTCAGATGGGGAAGTGGGGATAGAATTGCCAGTTCAGCCACAGCTTGTCTTCCTGGATGAGAAGGTAGCTCCTCAGATCTGACTATCTTTCCACAGAATATACTTTATGCCTAAACATCCCCATCTATATCTACAGCGCAACTGCCACATAAAATTGGCAACTCGTAGAGAGTCTGACTATGTTGGTGGTTCTTGCACATTACACTGTGTCTTCTTGCGTTCTCTAGAAAGCTCTGAGATTTATCAAAGGCACACGTCGACCTCTGATGCTTTTCCTCCACATGCTCACTCTTGAAGTCAGCCGCTCACGTCTTTGCTGAGATCTCATCCCCAGACTCCATGACATAGGTTCTACTTTATTTCTTTTTTCCTCTTGAGGGTGTGGAAGATTGACCCTGGAGTGGTGCCTTTGTGAGGCGAGTGCTCTACCATAGACCTGGTTCCTTACCTCTCTTCCTTACCAGCCTCCTTAGGATACCCATGGTACACTTCTCTCTGTAACTCAGGTTTGCTTTCTCCTCTTCCCTACCCTGCTTTAATTTCCATGAAACAACTTCCACTCTCTTCTTTCAAAAAGTTAATTTTTATGTTAGCATGGAAAGGAACATATTTATCTTTTCCTTCTTTCCATGGAGTACATATGTGCTTTATAACATATATGTGTAAACATGTCTCCTTTTGTTTTATTTTTTTTTTTAACTTCAAGTAATGATACTTTAAGTTCAGTATCTTCTCTTTCTTTTCTTACTTCTAGAACCAAAGAGTGGGGTCTTTGGGTCTCCCCTCAGAGCCTTGGATTGTTTTCTGCTTCCCTGGAAGGGGCATCTGATTCAGTGCTAAAAGGTAGGGGCCAGATACACTTTGTATAACAAAGATTCATATTGTTTTAGTTATTGCATTAGGATAAAACACCTAAAGTTGCCAATTTTATAAAGAAAAGGAGCTTATTTGCTTCATAGTTGTAGAGTTTCAAGGGTCTGGTGACATTTTTGCTGACAGAATGCCACAGCTACCACAGGATGTTACATGCAAAGAAGAAATGTGCATATGTGTACATGTGAATATACATGTGTGCGTGTGTGTGTTTGTGTGTGTGTGTGTGTCTCATAGAGGCTCTATTTGATGACCTTACATATTCAAATCACATTTCCTTCTTCTACTTCCACTGAATATGTGATCTTGAGTGAGTTAATACAGACCCAGAAAGATACACATGGCATATACTCACTTATAATTAGACACTAGCCCAACAAAGATGTCTCCTGAAAGTCTTCACATACCCGGAGCTTGGGATAGATACTGGGACTTCCTATTGGGACTCTACTAAGAAAGAATGGGGAAATAGAAGGATCCAGAGGGTCCTAGAAACCTACAAGAAGACCATTAAGGCTGGCAGATCTGAACCCAGGCGGGTCAGCTCAAACTACTGTACCAGCCAAGGACAATGCATGCAGTTAACTTAGAACCCCTATCAAGATCTAGCCAATGGACACCACATTTTCTACAATTGTGTGGAGACCAGGGACTGACTTGGACATAAACTCTGGCGCCCCCTATTTCACCACTTCCCCTTGGTGGGGAGACCTGGTGGCACTCAGAAGAAGAGTAAGCAGGCTATCAGGAAGGCTGTGATCTTATAGTGGGGGACAAGGTCCCCTTCTGTCACACACCTAGGGGAGGGGAATAGGATGAAAGAAAGAGGGAGGGGTAACTGGAAGATACAAGTGAGGGGATAACAAATGAGATGTAATCTGAGTAAATTACTTAAATAAAAATTTAAAAAAATAAAAAATGAATTAAAAGATAATTTTCAATGTGAACACTCATACTTTTTGCAAAGCTTGACAGAATGTGTACAGGAATCCTAGAGCTCCCCCTTGAAATATTCCAGGGATATTAAATTTCAGCACACAACTAAATTGGTGCCATCCTCCAAGCCCATCCAAACCATAGGAATCCATAGCAAACATGGAGAAGCTCAACAAGTTCTTTGAGTTCTTTTCAGTCCCTGTCTACTGTCTCATCATGACTAGCAATAAATATTTACAGCCTCATGTTTTGCCTAAATGTCAAAGTCCTAGCTGCTCTGTAGCCTCCTCACTGCTACGTTCACACACACCTTTTGGTAGAGGGTCATAGATTTGTCCTGGAATTCATTTGCCTTGTACCTGTGTCTTCTATTTAGGAGACACAAATATGTATTCTCAGTCTCAGGAAGAATAAAAGCATTCATTGTTCAAGTATGTGATGCAGAACAGACCCTCCCAGTTAGGTTTTGCCTCTGTGATTTTTATGCCACCTTTTTTTGTCTTGTTGAGTCCTGGCAACAATGCCAGATCCATCTAATTTCCTTGGGGCCTCTACATATGAAAATGAAAATATCAGTAATATTTTTTTTTAGTTCTTTAAGGCAAGCTTTCTCTGTGTAGCCTTGGCTGTACTCACTTTGTAGACCAGGCTGGCCTTGAAACTCACAGCGATCTGCCTGCCTCTGCCTCCCAAGTGCTGGAATTAAAGGCATTCGCCACCACGCCCAGCTGAAAATGTAAGTAATTTAATATGAAGAGTTTTTAGTGTTGGGAAAAGAGAATTGGGATTATTTATTCAGTAGGAAATCCTCCAAATTTACATTTGTTCATGAACCAAGAAGAAATAAACATGCATAACATGAATTTTATGTAAAATAAAGTTTTTATGACCATCTGACTTTTTAAACAAATACTTTCTTGATATATAACCAACTCAACAAGATATAACATTGCTTGCACATGTGTCCCAGGGATCTGTGTCAAACAAGGCACTCAGAGTCGCTAAGTCTTAGCTCTGATGTCAATATTAGTCTTTGCTTGGGGGCTTACAAAGTGTGTATTCTTCTATTTTAGGATAGTTCCATCAGTGCAATTTTATATTTAAAATTAAAATGTGAGCTACAATTTAAGAATGTGAGCTATTATTTTAAGAATAATAAGTTGTACAGACAGAACAAGGACAGAGGAACCCGTTCATTAAGAGAAACAAGGGCAGAAGGTGAAGTCAAGCATGTGGGTTGGAGACAGCCATCTGATTTTAGAACTGGAGGGAGGGAGCCTGGACTCTTTCTTCTGCACTGGAAGATCTCTAAGCAGCCAGTATGCCAAGGAGGACTGGCATCTGGGTTAGATTACCATCCTTGAATATAGTTGGTGAGACAAAAGAATGGACACTGCATCAGATGGACAGTCAGTGGATGGTTAAAGCATGTTGACTCAGACTGCCTGTTAGAAGTAGAATCAAGTGATATATGCAAGTAAAATAAACAAAAAGGGAGGATGCCTTTGACCTTAATACAGTGACTGGAGTTTGGTGCTATTTATTAAAGTGAGGAACGTCAGAGTGAAAATACAAAAAGGTAAGTGCCTGAATGCTGGACCAAATTAAGAAAGACGGTGGGGAGACCTGGGGAAAGAGACTTGAGGAGAAGTGGCTAAAATTTTAAAGCAAATGAGAAGGAGATTTTTGGATCCCAATGGTTATGGCTTGTGTGATAAGGGTCCTACTTCTATACCCCACCTCAACTTATTCTGATATTAGACTTTGTTATTTCAAGTAGTTGTCTGTTTCATATTGTATGCTGTGAAAAAGGCCTTCAGCCCCTACAAAAGATCTATGAATTCTCCGACTACAAGTAGGATTGTTGTTTTTTCAGTGGGGTTAGAGATCAGTGGTAAATTTGAACATGCTGGCTGTCCTGGGTTCAATCCCCAGCACTGGAAAAAAAAAAGAAGAATAAAAGGAGTCCAGTCCTGTATAGTTACAGTCCAGTGGTTCAGATCTGAAGCTGCTATCCTGAGGTGAAGAAGCTCAATTTGATACAACCAAGAACATGCTGGGTCTGTGGAACATTCTAAAACTGGCTGTTTGATAGCATCAACATTTAAGAAGATAATAAAAGTTCTCCCATACTGCCTATGACCTCCATAACCATGGCCTTTTGACTAGATTTGTACCAGGTGTGCATTCCCTAATGTGGAATAGGCCAATCAAAAATGGTTTGTTATCTACTTCGCAGTCATGTCATTATTGCAACAGTCTCTACACCGTGCCTGGCAGGTCAGTCTTGTAGCAAGAGTCTAAGATCATTGATGTCTGTTTCCATCCTGCAGGAAGTCTCTGAAACAACAAGCTATTGCTATTGCTCTTGTTCACTAAATATAACTAAATGATAAGACACTATGACTGAAGACATTGCATAATTTGATTAGATGACATCGAGAAATCAATCTGAAATTAACTAGGAAACTTCTCCTATGGCTAATTTTCAGTCATGCCAGAAGGCTCAATATTGTATATTTTTTATAACTGGTCATATACCCCTATTCTCAACACAATTTGAAAATAGTTCTTTAGCAAATTGATATCTTAAGTTTTTTATGTACTTTATGAGCTAGCCTAGGGTGTTTCTGTTGTCTGAACCAGTTTTCTATAAACATAGAAATGTCTTCTTTACGAAAATAAACATCACCCTATCTATATAACTTCTTATTTCACCAGTGAGGGCATTTCTTGCCCTATCTTACCTATATGTCTAGGCTGCACTGCATGCTTCTCATAAGTATGTAAAACATTTAAATGTATGGAAGATGTCTCTTGTAGTTGTGCTCAATTCTTTCTGTTCTTTCAAGTACATTTTTTTTCTTTAAGATTGTTCTTGTAATCTGATTCAAAAATATCCATCTTTCCTGTGGATATTGGGGTGACTATGTGTGCATGTCCATGTGCGTGTGCGTGTGTGTCCATGTGAGTGTGCGTGTGCATGTGTGTATGTGTGCATGTGTGTGTGCACGTGCATATGTGTGTGTGTTTGATGAAGCAGGATAGAAATGATATATTTTTATGTTTTTATAATATTCACATTTCTCTTTCTCACATACCTTTATTTTATATCTCTGAAATATCTCTCCTCAACTTTATAAAAAAAATGGAAACTAAACCATTTGGAATGGATTTACTAACTTACTCCAGGTAATTCCCATATTTAAAGAAAATAACAACTGCAAAAAATTCTCTCTGTGTACACTGCTGTTTATTCTCCATTCAACAGTCTTTGTTTTCTGTTCTTAGGCACTACTCAGTGAAAAATACATCATCACCACAAAACGGTGGATTCATATTCAAAGGCAATTAATTTCAAGGCTATCATTAGATCCTCTGAAGCTCAATTACACATCACAATTGCAGAAAAATAGTCTATATATGTTTAAAAATATTTTCCCAGCATTATTAATATAGTAATTTGCTGGTATGTATACCAAGTCTTGAGTTGGTTGTGGAAGATGTTTTGGGCGCAAGATTTTGTAAACCATATACTCTGTAGAAATAGCCCCCCCCCCCCCCCCGGATGATTCTTTCTTGGCTATCTGGGCCAATTTCAGTCCTGCATTCAGCCTGCCTCACCATTTCATCCCAAGTTCGCTCAGCCAGGACCTTGTTTATACCAGCTTGATGTGGGAGCCTGTCAACCACATTTGTATATTTTATAATAGCCATTCCAAAGATATGATGGACCCTGGAGTAATGTAGTGTACTTGGCAGCAAGTGCTTCAGCTTTTGGGCACATATGCTTGAAATCTGAAAATATCATAGATATATATGGGGATCTTTGTGGAGATCTGTAAGGCAAGCTGGTATTTAACACAAAAGCAAGCCCATTTGGAGCTAAAGCACTTTCCATTAGGCAGTTTGGCGGCTGTTCTATGAGGCAAACTCATAGTGCTCGACGGACACATTTCCATTAAATGCTGCTTTGCATTCTTCCAAAGATGGGAACAATAAGGACGTTTGTCAAAGGAAAAACTGCAGCAAACGATTTCATGTTGAACATCTGTACTCTGCAGTTCATTGTTTGCAAGAGTTTATTGACCATAATTTTGATGCATATAGGTTTTAAAGAGTATAAAGTACATTTATCTTAGGCGCCTATCATTTATTTGAGTCTTGGCTTATTTATTTCCATTTTTCTGGGCATTTTATTTATTTTGGGACTCTGTAGGGATAGAGGAAAATATGGTTTGTGTAAAGAAACTTTTAGTTAGCTCTGCAAAATTGATGATGAAAGACGTTTCTTTTTTCTTTTCTTTTCTTATTTTTTTTCCACTAAAGGGACTGAACAATTGAATTGAAAAAATGTTAGCACTAACTGTACTAAATCTTTATGATTCTCTTCAGCCTTAAACATCACAAACAAATTCATAAACTTTAAGATCCCTCTCTTAACTCTTTGTCCACCATGGTGACATTTTCAGAGTGAAGTGTAATAGCTATTAATTCTCAAATTAATTAAAGTGTAGTGGAGTCAAAAGGCAATTTACAGTCTATGGATGTGAGCTTGCGTTAAGTTGACCCCTTGAGCAGGGACTCACTCTGACATGAACTCTGGTGACCTGTCTCCAGAGAAGCTTTAAAAGAATTGTTCTAGTTGAAGTAACTAACACCTAACTTTGGTTTTCTGTTTGTTTACAGGGTATACCCAGGCAGAAACAAGGGATGGTTTTGTGAGGTTCTCCAGATTGGCTGTCTTGATCTCTGGGTCAAACTGGCGCTTTGTTTTTACTGTTCATTCCCCTCCAGGTAATTTCAGCACAGTTTTCTCTTATAGCTGTATTTTATGAAAAGGTAACCCCTTTCCTTTGTCACTGGAAAAACCCCTTTCATAAAGAAGAAGCCACATGGTTTAGAGAAGTTGACTTGGCATACAATCAAGTATGAGAAGAAAGAGCTCCTGTGGAAATTAAGGCTAGTGTGTATTTAATGGACAATACTCTAAATGCATATTTTCCTGTAGTTGTTAGCATATACCTTATGAATTCCGCCCCCCTCCATTCCTCCCTTTCTCTCTCTTCTCTGTGAGTTACAGTCATTAGAATTTCATGAGATAATTGGGCGGTTGAGGTTTATGAACCCAAATCCTGTGTCCTGTTTCCCTCATCCTTTCTATTTGGAAAAAAAGAAACAATACATGCTGGCATTCCAGGACCGGAAAGCACTCATAGAAAGCATGAATGAATTCTGAACCAATTCAGTTATCCTTCAAGAAGCATTTGAAAATAACTCTCTTCTAATATATTTACTGTGTCTCAGATATATAAACACAATGAACTCTTGTCTATAAGTAGTTTATCTCATTGGTGAGGGAATCAGGAAAATAGCAATGATATTAGAGAAAATATTTGAGCTTAAATGTCATAGAGAGACATACTGAAAGGCAGTTGTCAAATATAGAAAGGAAGCCACCGTCTGAGTTATATGTCCATAGATACTATTTATATTTACACTAGTCAGAACCATTTGTAAATGATCAGTCTCTCCAAATTAACAAAGCAGAGCACTAAAATTGTAACTATTAACCTGCATTTGGTAAACACAGGTATCGATACACAGAGAATGACACAAGACGGTTGCTCAAACCCAGGCGTTTAAGTGACAAACTTGGGCAGTGTAGTGAGATCTCAATTTGTAAAATGAAATCTACTGTAGAGAATTTGATAAATCTTGCTTGAAAATGCTGCAATATAGTGTGAGGAAGATCTTCAATGAATTTGCCTTATTTCCAGGCTTAAAAGCATTTTTCTTAGGAAGCGTTCTATCCTTTGAAATAAAAAATTGTCAAGTACTAGTTTACAAGCCAGATAGTCTTTTAGTACTTATGACTCTGTCTGAGGATGAGCACTGATTCATGGAGAAAGATGCTCATTCTCTGGCTGCAGGAATTTTTGCCTGAAGCTTGAGTTTTTGAATATATGTTTTTTAAAGGGTGAGACTTGCAGAGCCCTGAGTAGTTTGTCCCAGATTTGTCTGACATTTTCGATATTTTTATCCTTTAGTTTTTTTCAGTGGTTAACCAAGACTTGCAATATGCTTCATCAAGGGTATTTTAAGGAATAGACTCTAAAAAAAAAAAAAAGCAAAAAACCAAAACAAACAAACAAACAAACAAAACAAATGAAAGAACTGCTGACAAGAAATTTCCAGAACCACATATGATCTTGGCATTTCATTGGTAGATTACTACTTTG